>NC_090307.1:3132935-3464402 GCF_039906515.1 Pseudorca crassidens | reverse complement strand
AGAGACAATACAAAACCCTGGCATTGTTAAAAATAATCTACCATATATTTACTTACACAAAAATTACATGTAATCCTGACCATATCTGAATATTTTACGTGAAGTACGTATTACATGTAATTGTAATTTGAACAAACCTGAATGTCTCAAATTTTCCTGTATTCCAATAACATTCACTCCCCTAATTCAGTAGGTCAACCAGAGTCAAACGCGTGTGTTGTTGACGATTCTATGCTGCTGTTCGGTTCATGTGTCTCTTCTGCTTTGTTTTACCCGCAACGTGAATGGCTCCACATTCACAGTCTTGAGTCCTCAACCTCTCTACCCCTGACGCTATGTCTACACCAACGCTGCCTTTCTCCACCCAAACCTGAGGTTGCAACTTAGCGTTCTTAACTTCAAGAGATTCAAAAATATGTTCTAAAGATCCTTAAATTTAATATGCCCAGTACTGGACTGACCACTTTACATCTGACTCCCAACCATGTACTATCAGCACTGACCATCCTAGTTAATGGAAACCCAGCAGTTCACCTAACTTCCTCTTTCTTTGTCTCTTGGTTTTTGCTCATCCATCTGGCTTCCAACCCACCTCCTCCATCATAACCACATTGCCTTTGTTCATTTCCTTATCTCATTTTTTTATGGCATGTGCTCTCATTCACCTCAAAGCCCTCTCCCCCAAGAGGCACGGGGCAGCATGAGCCAGGGGGCTTCCATCATAAAGTGCCCAGGTATGGGAAACCTCTTTATCCCTGCAGGTCAGAGACTCTCCTCGCCTACCTAGATCCCCCAGGTGGCCCAGCCTGGGGAATCTCCTGGTACCCTCTCAGGCAGCACCAGTAGGAACCAGTCTGAACACCAGCAGCACAGGGTAAGCCAAGCAGATCAAACTGGCACCACAAAGGGTCTGAAAATTTTGAGTGTTTTTGGAACCACAGCCTAGAAAGCTAGACTAGGATCTACAGGCAAAGCTTAAATAGAGTGACTGCCTTCGAAAATAAAATACTTAAAAGATCCCAGAGACTCGCAACATAATACTCAGAATGTCCAGGATATAATTTTTTAAATCTCCCATAATACCAAGAATCAGAAAATCACAAGTTGAATGAGAAAAGTCCATCAACTGACGTTAACACTAAGACGAACCAGTTAGAATTATTTGACGAGAATTGTAAAGCATCCATTATAAAAATGCTTCAGTAAACAATTATGCTATATCTTGAAACACATGAAAAAGCAGAGAAATACCAGCAAAGACATAGAGGTCATAAAAAAGAACCAAATGGAAATAATAGAACTGAAAAATACAATACTAGAAATTTTTTAAATAGTAGAGTGTCCAACAGTGTAATGGAGAAGCCAGAAGATGGAATTGAGGAACAGAAGGCCAGATCAATAAAACGTACCCAGACTGAACAACAGAGAGCTACCAAAAAAATGAACCAAGGCTCAGAGACCTGGGGTCAATAACAAAAGACCAAACATTCATATCAGATCCTCTCAGAAGGTGAGGAGAAAAACTGTGGAGCTAAAGAGTATCTGAGGGAATAATGGATGAAAACTTCTCAAATTTGGGGAACACCTTAAACCTATAGGTTCAGCAAACTGAATAAAACTCAAATACAATAACCCCCAAGAAATTTATGGTAAGTCATATCATAATTAAAGTGCTGAAAACTAAGGACAGAAAAACTCATGAAGGCATTTAGAGAAAAATGATACATTACCTTTAGGGGAACATGAATTCAAGTGACAACAGGTTCCTCAGTAGAAATCACGGAGGGCAGAAGGACGTGCCACAACAGTTTTCAAGTGCTAAAAGAGGAGAACTGTCAACCAGTAAAGCTACCCTTCAGGGATGATGGAGAAGTAAAAACACTCTTAGATGAAAGGAAAAAGGAAAAGAGTTTCTGACTAGCAGACCAGCTCTTAAAGCATGCTTCAAGTTCGTCCTCCAGACGCAAGGAAAATGAAGCAACGAGGACATTTCGTAGCATCAGAAAAGAAAAAAGAGCAAAGGGAAGAGCAGAGGTATGAGAGTATATAATCAATTATGCTTTTCCTTGCGAATTTTCTAAATAATCTGTCATGGTTGAAAGACAGAGACAACACACTCAATAAAGTCATATTTAAGGGTAGAGCAGGTTAAGGGGCCTAAGTGGAAGCAAGGTGTACACACTTCACTCAAAGTGGTAAAATGTTGCTACCAGTAGACCACGATCAGTCACGCGTGTAATTGTAACACCAGAGCAAACACCAAGAAAACTACACAAAGAGATACACTCAAAAATACAATAAACAAATCAAGGTGGAATCCTAAAACATGTTCAAGTGACCCACAGGAAGGCAAGAAAATAGGAGTAGAGAAACAAGAAGCAAAGGAAACATACAGAAAACAAACAATAAAACGGCAGACCTAAGTCTCATCATATCAATAACCACTTTAGGTGTAAATGGTGTAAATACATAGAGTAAAAAGCAGAGACTGATACAATACATGAAAAGAACAGGACCCACTATATGCTGCTTAAAAGAAAGTCATTTCAAATTCAAACACATAGATAGATTGAAAGTAAAAGGTTGGAAAACGATATATCATGCAAATGTTTATTCACAAAAAGCTGGAGTAGCAATATCAATATCAGATAAAGTAGACTCCAGAGCAAAGAAAATTACTGGAGACAAAAAAGGGACATTATATAATGTTAAAATGATCCATCCACCAGGAAAGTATACAATCCCACATGTGTAGGGACCAAACAACAGAACTTCCAAATATATGAAGCAAAGCCTTGAGGGCTTCAACACCACATTCTATGTGAACGATAGAACTACTAGACTGAAAAGCAGCCCAGGTGTACATCTGAGCAATACAAGCAACCAATAGAACATATAGAGGACACTCTACCCAACAGCAGTAGAATATTTATTTGGGGGGCGAGGGGACAGTTGCTAAGCACCCGTGGAACAGTTACCAAGAAAAAAAGACCATATGTTGATATTCTGGACCATAAAACAAACCTTTAAAAACTGAAATAATGCAGAGTATGTTCTCTGTCCGTATGGAATCATTCATAATTTTTTTAAAAAACTGTCATAAAACTAGGAATACAAGGATACTTCCTCAACTTAATAAAGAACTTCTCCAAAAAACCTACATCTAACATTATACTTAGTGATGAAAGACTCAGTGTTATTCTCCTGAGATCAGGAACAAGGCAAGAAAATCCATTCTCTCTTATTCAGCATCTTCCTGGAAGTTCCAGGAACTGCAATAAGGCAAGAAAACAATAAATAAAAATAAAATAGATTGGAAAGGAGGAAATCAAACTATCCTTATTTGCAGATAAAATCCCAAAGAATCTGCAAGAAAACTCTCAGAACTAGAAGGTGAGTTCAGCAAGTTTGCAGAAACAAGATTAACACACAAAAGTCAATTCCATTTGGATATATTAACCATGAACTAAGGAAATCAAAATTTTAAATAGTATTATTTGCAATCACTCCAAAGAAAATGAAATTCTTACTTACATACTTAACAAAACATATTCAGGATCCATATATTGAAAATTTACACGCACAGATGAAAGTCATAGAAGACCTAAGCAAACGGACCCTCATGTGTTAGAAGACTCAGCACAGCTCTCCCTCCACATCGTAAACTGTTGCCATGACATACGGTCATACCACCATCACAGCCACGTGAGAATATATTAGAAATTCTTGCTTTCTTGTCGGAATCCAGCCACTAAACAACACACTGCCTGCGGGCAGAGACTGAATTTTTCACTATTGTTTCTCCAGGGCCTGGCCCAGCACCTAGCACAGAGACCTTCAGTAAACACTGCTCAGACCAATGAGTCAAGCGAAGAAGGAGTAAGTTGGTCCAGAAGAGAATGTCCCACAGGCAACCAGGGGATGTAGTTCTGGGTTTCAGATGAGCATTCAGGGTTAGAGGTTCAGATTTAGGAGGCTTCAGCCTTAATAAGGCTGACTGCAAAGAAACTTCTGGGGAATAGAGAAAGAAAGAGGGGGTGGAAAGAGAGATGGGAGGGAGGGGGAGGGAGGGGAGGGAGGGGAGGGAGGGGGAGGGAGGGGGAGGGAGGGGAGGGAGGGGAGGGAGGGGGAGGGAAGGGAGGGGGAGGAGAGGGAGGGAGGAGAGGGGGAGGGAGGGGAAGGGAGGGGAGGGAGGGGAGGGGGGAGGGGAGGGAAGGGAGGGGGAGGGAGGGGAGGGGGAGGGGAGGGAGGGAGGAAAAGGTAAAGCCATGTAGAACAGCAATATATGAAAAACAGAGGTGGGGGAAAAGGCCTAATGAGTGAGAAGAAACAGGCAGGGAGTAGGAAAAATCCAGCATAAGACTCACAAGGAAGCCAGGCTGGTCAAGCACAGCAAACCCGCAGAGGTCTGGTGGGCAGAGAACACAGGGGCTGGTCAGGACAAAGTCACCCTGCCTGCCTTGTGGGGTGGGGGGCTGGGGACGGATAGGCAGTGAGTTGGGGTCTCGGTGGCAGTAAAGACCAGAGAAATGGGGCTAAGGGAGGGTTTGACAGGAGGGGAACAATCTGAGGAACGTAAATGCTGAGAGGACAGAGCCGATGGAGGATGAGAAATCGAAAACCACAGAAAGAAGAGCCGGAGACATTACTGCTGGAGCAGTAGCCCCCAGGGGATGGGGGGAAGAGCGGAGCACAGACCAGAGGGAAGGGAGTTCACCGCGAGAGGTCAGGGGACCTCAGATGCTCCGAGGCGAGCAGACTGGGGTGCACACGTCAGGGCGTCAAACTATTCTCCCTAATCAGTTCTGTGCGGAAAGATCTGGTCCAGGGAAGGCGATCCTTAATGGACTGACAAGGTTTTAAAGTTACAAGGTGAGTAAAGTAACTGGGGAGGAAAAAAAGTTGCCAGGAGTCACTGGAAGTTGACCTGAAGTGACCATGTGTACTTCCCAGCCAGACCCTGACCTTCCCTTGGCCAGAGGTCAGCGGTCCAGACAGGGAAGGAGAAGATAGGAGGGGGCCTCAGAGTCTGCAGGACGGATCCCGGGGCCTCGTCCATCTTCCCTTCTGTGTTTTGTACCTCTGGGCTCCTGGATGTCGGCCAAAGTCTAGCCAGACCCCATTTTGCTGTATTTCTGAGGCTACACAATCCCTGTGTCCCCCAACGCTTCTACCGTCTACTAACAAAGCTTATTCATTGTCCTAGCAGCAGAAAAGATTCCAGAATTCATCTTCTCCATAATTCAGACCCAAGTCAGCAGGATGGCAGGCTCGGGTAATGTGGCCAACTCACCGGCCACAATGCCTCACATTGTAATCCATCATCATTACGAGCTGCATTCACAACATTTCTTTCTTTGGCATAAAGTGTGAAATGCAGAGGATTGTTAGGACAGAGAGAGATGAACCAATGAGATACTGGGACCCAAATATGTGCTTTGTTAGAAACGAAAATGGAAATGTGATTCCAGGAGAAAAAGGACCTTGTGGCAACATGGTCACAAACTCCTTTCAAAACATGAAAAATAAATTCACTCTCAAGAAAAAGAAGAAAAATGGATCTGACAGATTCATTCTCTCCTATCTGGAGGTTCCTCCTCTGAGCCTGTACGTCAAGAAGCAGCCTGAACCAGCAAGGCTGGGCCGTCAGGACGACAGCCTGATTCCCATTGTCACCCAGCCCCCGTCCTCTCCTCACTGGTCGCTGCTTTTTAACCCAAATGTGATTAAGTGGCTTGTCCCAGAAATGAAAAAGAAGTCAGCTTCCAGCCCAAACGCAAATCCATTACGCACTCATGAGTACTACCGTTACCACTCCCAGCATCCGCTACTAATTTGAGCGTTCAGACCTTTGATTGTATTTCTAACCCAAAAGGAAGAAAAAAAATCCTTCAGTGGCTCATTAATTACAGATTTCTCCTTGTAGTCTTTGAAGGTAGGGCAGAATGATGCGTGTTGGACAGAGCAGAATTATAAACTGTGGTCCGAGACTCTGAGAATTATCAATCCCACTCCCTGATATTGTAGATGGGCTGCCTACAGACCAGGAAAGGAAGGCCCCACGGGTAGCTTTTCCAGACCCGGGCAGTTTTGACCACATCCTGCCACCCATCAGCTGTAACACACAGAAATGCAGGCAACCGGATTTAACTGGCATATACCCATCTTTGTTTACATCGGGGAGGTTTTCTGCCCACCTAAACCTAGATGTGGCTGGACTGTGCCCAGGACACAGGAGATTCTCAATACGTATTTATTCAGTGCTTCCTGAAATCAGTGCAAATGAGAACCCACTTGATCTCCTTGAAGTCCCAACCATAAGTGATTCTCGGACACAAGGGGAACCCTGACAAATTCCCTGCTGAGGACGATACAGTTTGTCCATTTATTATAGAATCATCGTGACCATTTCTGAACCAAATCTTGGAATACCAAGTCTAACGATGGACTTTTTCTAAGTTATGAACTAAGTTATATAAATATTCATCATTTCATTATACGGTTAGTGAATCGCTTTAGTGGATACATTTAAATTGCCTGTATTCAGAACTGTCTCAGAAAATCCAAAATAACTGTAAGGCAAGATCTAAGGGTCCCATCGCAAATCAGAGCCAAACAACTTGAACGCTATGATGCCCGTTTTGAGAAGTTCTCACCTGCACAGGGACATGATCTGATAAATTGCTCAGTCCCCAAAATTATGTAACTCCCCATGAAGGAACCACTTTAGAGAGAGAGAGATCAGTGATGGAATATTACGATGATAAGCCTACTGAAATCTGCCGTCGCCTTTCTCCTGCACGTGGGGTAAATAAGTTTATTCACAACAGAGTAACATTGCTTCATCTCTTCTTCTTAATAGTTTGTAGTCTGTGGATCCATTTTTGAGTGTTTATCTTGTCATCTGCCTGGCTGTACAAAGACGGGGAGGTTTTTCTGATGGATGTGTCTGCCCCCTTCTTACCTACTAAAATCAAGTGTCATGTTCAGCTACTAATACTGAGATGGAACAGATAATGGTCAGATAACCCTTAACAATCTTAGATAGATTCCCAAGTCAAGACCTTATAAAGGTCATATAAAAATGTTCAAAATGTCTAAAGACATAATGAAATCACAGCATTCTCCTTACTTTTGAAGTACGCAAATCAGCCACTTATTACTATGTCAAACTAGCTGCCCCGTAAGGGTATATGTCAAAATTTAAAAAAAAACAGTTATCATTGTGTGAAAGTTTGAGAAAAAAAAAATGACTAATTGGGAAGGGGGGAAAAGACCATTTCGAGTCTATTTTCCAAAAAAAAATCAAGGAGGAAGCGTTAGAAGAATGTGGTTTCATCCAGCTTTGCTACTAACTTGTTATTCACTAGCTGCATAAGTCAGACAACCTCGCACGGTTTCTCATGAAGGAGGATGATAAACCCAAAAGCAAAATGAAATGATTTGAACTTCCCAGCTCCAAGAGTCTCTGATTGGCTACATTTCGGATGTAATGTGAACGTGAAAATACTTTTTTTTTCTCTTTCCAAATCTTTGAGCCTCCTGGCGCACAAAGTGAAAACACACGACATCTGCTCCTGAGCTGCAAAGAAAACCGTCCTCACCACACTGGGCAGCGATCTGAAAACACTTTTTACAACAGATTTTGGTAAAGGCAGAACAGTGATTGGCAAGATAGGCTCTCCATAACATCGAAGGAAGGTCCAGGGTAGCTCCAGCGGGGACCACCCCCCCCCCCCCGATGAGGGCGCACAGCTGTTCAAGAGCTGCTGTAGCATCTTCTTTTCCGCGCTCAGAGGAGACGCGGAGTATCTTTTTTATCTGGGCTAAACTGACATGACATACGTGAGCATTAACATATGTTTTCAATCTTTATTAGCGGCGCTATTAGCCTCAAACACCGCTGGGACTTTCTGCAGGACCGACATTTCTGTGTTGAGCTACATACTTGCTCTGTTTTGAAGTTTCTCTTCCTCTTTTCTGCCCCCACTTCCCCTTTTTTTAATTTAACTAGAGAAAATGACATGTTAATTTCAGCTCCACCTCTGCTGGGTCATCCTGGGGTCAGCAGATCAGAGACATCAGCAGAAGAAGGAAGACAGCGCCTCCGACTGCAACTGCGGGGCAGGGTGACCCAGCCATCAATCACGGGGACGCACCTTTGAACAATGACAGTCATCTGCCAGGAAGCGGGAGGTGGCGCCTCATTAACACAGGGCTCACCTGCCGGGAGCTACACCTCACGCATAACAATATCCATCACTCACCTCCAAGGTGTTGCTTTTTTCTGCTTTGATGAAATAACAGGCCCTCTATTTCCTCCCTTGTTTCCTCTCCGAGTTCACAGGGCCAAGTCACTGGGGAAGGAAGGAAGAAGTGGTGAGTTGGGGTCAGGGCAGGACCAAACAGCCCTGGGAGGGGAAGGGTGCCGTCAGAAGCCAAAAGAAGGCATCTCGCTTCACTGACCAGGAGAGGTCAGTGGATGGGGCCACTGAGAGGTGAGCTACCCACACCCCAGCCAGGGCTGCGAGAGTCGGATCAAGATTCCCAGGCAATCCCCGCACCGCTGCCCTCAGTGCAGGTGTCTCCTGGACAGAAATATTCCAAGACCTGAAATTCGTTTTTCACTTTGTTTCTTGTAAATACAGATAACTTGCAAATAACCACAAAACTTTCATTTTCTGAGCGTCGGAATCTACCACCACAAATCTCTACTAAATACCTGCACTTTTTCTTTCTGTGTCAGCCTCTAGCGTACAACGTTTAATTAATTTAGCCTAAGGAAACCTTGAAACGCTGCCCACAAAGAGAATTCTTCTAGAGAAAATTTTGTTGTGAAACTATATTTAATTATGTTCCCCAAAGGAGGCTGTCACACATTCCTTGTGACGCAGCCTTCATGGCCTGTACAATCCCAGGTTCTGGGTGGTGTGTGTGTTTCTTTGATGGGCCATAAATAGACTCTGTTACAAAGTTTTAATGGGAAGCCCAGTTTAAACTTGGGCTACCATCCAGATTGGCTCATAAGTTACAAAAATGTGTTCCTCTCCCACTGTAGGGGAGTTACACACACACACACACACACACACGCACACACACACACACACACACGCACGCACACACACACACACAGATTTGGCCTTTCTCAATTCTTGAGAAAGGAAAATAATAACATACCTTTTTTTTCCAGGTTGGAAAAGGCCACTAAAGCTCAAAGGGAGCTTATGGACGACAAGACCGAGGGCAGGAGTGATGGAGTGACCTCTCTGAGGCCGTGCAAACGAGAGGCAACACAGCCAGAGTTCGAGGGGCTGCCTGGCTCGCAGAGGAACTGGAGGTCCACGTGGAAACCTCACTGTAGGGGCAGGAGTCGTAAGAGTCGACGGCCAGCGTGACACGCACCCTGGGTGTTTAAGGGACTTCGGGGTGGTGGTCACTTACACGCAAGAGGCGGACGGGCTTTGGAGACCAGGAAGAGAGAGAGGCCGGCACTGAAGCACCCAATGCCAGGGCAGGCCAAAGGCAGGTTTCTCCCCCGGGGCAGCTGGAGGCCTTGAACTTTAAAGTAGCGAGAGAAGCAGCTGACGGCCAGTGGATGCAGGGACCAGGGAGCACAGTCCTTTGGGGTGTCCCCAGCTGGCAGCCAAGCTCCACCTTCTTCTAGCATCCTAGCCTCTGATGGAGGTCACGTGATTGCGCAGTGCTGCGGGGACAATGCCACCTGCCAGCCTCTGAAGGGCCTGGCCGGGTGTAGCACTGCCGTGTGAGGCCACATCTCCTTAGTGACAGCAGAGTGGCTTCTGTATGGAAAAGAGTGCAGATGTGCGGTCCCTGTTCGGCAGTTACAAAATCCCAAAAGACTGGAAAACCGAAAATATTTTCGAAGCTCCTTTCACGACAGAATCTGATCTAAGCTTAACTGACGTGAGACTCTTTACAGTTTCTGTTTAAACCACAGAGAGCGAACACACCTCGTCTGGCGGCATCTAGATCCGTGTGTCTGACTCTGGAGTCACCTCCAACTCCTCCCGGGTGCTCTTTCGCACACACCGTGCACCGTTCCGCCCTCTACAGCCTTAGGATTCTGAATTCCAAACTCATCTGGCTCCGCGATGAGATCAGGTGTTACAGAATTTACTGTCCTCTCCGCCTCAGATGTGAGAAGCGTTCTGCAAATTTCCGTCTAGGCATCAGCTGACATCCCTGAGGTTGATAAAACCACCACCAAAAAAAAATACATAGTTTATTTTGTTCTTTCTGGGAACCCCCATGTTGAAATTGCCCATCGATTATTGTTTTCCCTTCTTTTCTAGGTAACAAGTGAAGGTCATGGTTAATAATAGTTCTGCCAAGAATGCTGTGTTAATATCAGCTCAGATGGAAAACAGCTCCCTGTGCCCAGGACGTAGCTCCCGCAGTGCAGCCTCAGGTGACTTACTCCCCTGGGAGCTACGGGTCAGCTTGCGGGACACGATGGGGACAGCACCCCCAGAGAAAAGGTCAGAAATCGGATGGACCTCCGAGTCCCCAAATCTTCATGCTTCCTTCTCTGATTTGCAAAACTCGTTATCATAGTTGCTCTAAGGGGGGAAAGTAAAATACAGGCCTACCCGATTCTAATTCCCAAGAACTTAATCTATATCACACAGGATTAAAATATTGATTTTCCAGGAGGCCACCGGAAGATAAGAGGTGGATTTTGATGCAAGCGTCTTACGTGTAACAGAAACCAAAGTTCAGTCTCGTGATGACCGTCTTATTCACCATGACAGTACTCTTCCCTGACACTTGCCCTGTCTCCTTTTGTCTCACAGAAATTATTTTTAAAGCTTGATATTTTTCAATCTATCACCTGGCTGGCTGAGCAAGATGCTTCCCGATCACAGGGCAATGATCTTTTCAAAAATACAGTCCAGGTTCCTTATGCAGCGTTTTAGGTTTCCTTTATTTATGAAAGACTTTGAAAACACACACACAACACACACATTAATTTTTTTAACAAATCTCTTCCTCTCTCTCTCCCTCCATCTCTCCCTCTCTCCCTTCCTCTCCCCCCTTCTCTCTCTTTCTCCCTTACCCTCCCTAATTGTCCAGCCTTTACAAACCCATGCCTGTGAAAGAAACACCCGTCTATTGCCCTGTCAAATGTGCCTGCCTGGGATAGCGATTGGGTTTATAGAAGAGACAAACATTTCAGGCATGCCATTCTGGGGTAATGAAGCATGGCAACAAATATACCTGTGCAACATTTGATAAAGATGAGCTGACACGCCAGTCCAAATAGGTTCTTTTGTGTGTCTGCACGTGTCTACCATCGTGGCTTTCATCTGAACACAGCAAGAAGGGGCAGCAGCAGCTGGCAGGGCCCAAAAGGAGAGCTGCTCACACAATTACACGACGTTTACCTCTGGCCTTGATTTCACTCCCACTACCCTTAATTTATGATATGTTTTCTCCCTTTCTATGCAAAGGAAAAAGTGACTCGATTTTTCTTTCTTTCTCCTGCCATCTAATTCCCGTTACAGGGGCAGCGGAGAAGCCAGTGAGCTGATCCCCGGGTGTTTAGCATGGGGTCTTAAGTTAAAATGCTCCTTAGTGGGGTTTTTATGGCTTTTATTGTTGTTTGATTAATGCACAGCAAAATTAAATCCTACAGTTACACATGGGCACATCAACCAGGGAGCAGGCCAACTGTACTTCCTACTTTGGTTTACAGAAAACATCTTTTGTTGCTTAATCTTCAGACAGAGGAGGTAGAGGGTGGAGGGGAGAGAGAGAGAGGGAGAGGCCGTAGACCAGCTAAAAGGTGAGCCTGGAAGATGTAGGAAATCTAGTGACCCAAATATGGGCTAGACAATCATTCTGATCACTCATCTGCATTGGGTTTTTCGAGTTTCCATTTATTTCCTGGCTTGGGGACAGCCACGGTGGCTGGCCCAGGTGTCTCTGAACAGGTGCCTGCGGCTAGGATGACGCCCAGACAGCGGGAGGGATGCTGTCCTGCGCCCCGCGGCTCTCTCTAAGCCCGACTTCACAAAGGCCTATACAGTATATTGCCTTTATGCTATTTATAGAGAAGCACATCCTATTTATAAAAGCAACGCAGTGAAACTGAAAGGGATATAATAGCCACTCTGTATTATAAAGCTCTTCTGTTGAGAGCGCTGGACAAAGTGCCTTGGGTGATTTGATTTCTTTCTTCCTCTCCTGATGACAGTTTGGCGCTCCACACGATGACAGCAATGAACACTTTGTGGTGTGATGACCTCCCCAGGAACCAGACGCTCACAGGTTTTACTTTTGTTCACTCATTTAATTACCAACCCTTCATTATACCTGCGCTCAGACATCGAAACTTCAGTTAACCTGTACATTCAAATGGGACGGATCTTCAGTTTGCCTACATCAGAGGAAGACTCCTCTGAATTGTAATTTCTGCGCAAAGTCATCTGGGATAAGGATAGGTCTTTATTCCCCTCAGAGCTTGTGCAATAATACAACGCAAACTTTTGACCAGAGAGAATAAGGGGCAAGTATGTGGGGTTTAGCATGAAAGGACCCGGGTTCAAGCGTCCGCCCAGCCTCTTGTTAACTGGGAGAAGTCTTAACTCCTGTTTCCTCTGCATTAAAATTAGAATAGGAAGATGCTGGGCCTACCATAGGAGGGGCTGGAGAAAATCTAGTAGACAATGTATATAAAACACTCTGTAAACTGCAGAATGCTATACACAGGTTCTCTCTTTTATAAAATTTTTAAGTAGTTTATCTAGATAAAAGCAAATTCCAGAAATAATAACAGAATAAAGTTGTGTTAAATCTCAAAAACTTAGTGAGAAGGGGAAAAAAGCCAATAAACCTTAAAATTGTAATGCTTCTGGCCTTAAAGAGTCTAACTTTTATAAACGCCCCAGTTATTTAAGGCTTCTGTCTTGTCAAAGCCATTTCATTTACGTCATTCTTTCAATTTGCAAAGGAATGGTGAAAATATCCCTTCAGATTTACAGCAGTGAGCACTGCATAATGGAAGTCACTTGGTGAGTTGACTATTGTCTTGTTGGTAATAGGAAACACACTCCTGACAGAGATGTATTTGGGGAGAAACTGCATAAACTTATCATAAAATCAGCCCATTTCTTTTTTTTTACTTGAAATATGGTAGATTTACAGTGTTGCATTAATGTCTGCTGTAAAGCAAAGTGATTCAGTCATACAGGTACATACACTCCTTTTTATATTCTTTTCCATTATGGCTTATCACAGGATATTGAATAGAATTCCGTGTGCTATACATTAGGACCTTGTTGTTTATCCATTCTGTATACACCAGTTTGCATCTGCTGACCCCAAATTCCCACTCCCTCCCTCCACCCTCCTCCCCCTTGGCAACCACAAGTCTGTTCTCTATGTCTATGAGTCTGTTTCTGTTTCGTAGGTAAGTTCATTGGTGTCATACTTTAGATTCCACATGTAAGTGATATCATATGGCATTTGCCTCTCTCTGTCTGACTTCCTTCACTTTAGTACGATAATCTCGAAGTCCATCCATGTTGCTACAAATGGCATTATTTCATTCTTTTTTATGGCTGAATAGTCTTCCATTGCATTTATATAACACATCTTCTTTATCCATTCAACTGCCGATGGACATTCAGGTCTGTGAATAGTGTTTCTATTGTTTCTGTGTTTTGGCTGTTGTGAATAGTGCTGCTATGAACATAAGGGCGCATGTATCTTTTCGAATTAGAGTTTTGTCTGGAAAATGAGCACTTAAACACACAAAAATAGTGGAGCTAATAAAATTCCTAAGGTTAATTAAAAGGTCCCATTATTTCCTTGTGTGTCTGGTTTCAAGTCAGATTTATTGAGGTATCATTTCACCATTATCAAGTGTGATAGACACATGCAGTCATGGACCTCCCACCAGAGTCAAAGTATACAGCATGTCCATCACCCTTAATCCCCTCTGTAGCCAGTCTTCCCCCGCTCTGACGACTTCGACATCCACCACCCCAGTCCCTAGCAACCACTGCCTCATTTCATGTCTCCATGGTCCTGCCTTTTCCAAAGTTTCATATAAACGGGATCAGAGTATGTACACTTTGAGGCTGGCCTCTTTCACTCCGAATAATCCGCTGGGGAGCCTTCCACGTGTCATGTGAATCAGTAGCTCGATTTCTTTTACCTTTGACTAGTATCGCTCAGGTATCCCACGGTCTGTTTATTTACCAGTTGGCGGGTGTTTGGATTGTTTCTAGATTTTGTCAGTTATGAATAAAGCAGCACACCTTCGTCTTAGCCCTACACATCTGCAGCTCCAGAGTATTTTGTCCCCTCAAACTCAACACAGGCAGGCTTCTCTATGAATGTATATTTTCATTTCTCCTAGATAAAACCCTGGGAGTCAGATGGTGGGTAATATATAGTGGATATCTCCTTTCGGAAGCATCTGTTACATTGTTTTCCAAAGTAGCTGGACCGCTTTGTACCCCACGAGCAGGGTATGAGACTCGGAGTTGCTCTGCATCCTGGACGGCACCTGCTGTGCTCTCGTAGCCGTCGTAGTGGGTGTGTACCAGTATCTCATCCCGGTTTTGATCTGTATTTCTCTAGTGACTGATGACGTTGAACATCTTTTCATGTGCTAATTTGCCATCTGTACATCTTACGCGATGAAGGCTCTTTCAAATCTCCTGCCCATGTTTTTTATTGAGATGTTTCTCATATTATTGAGCCTTGAGAAGCTTGCATATTATTAAGCCTTCAGAAGCTCTTATCTAGTCTAGATCCCAACACTTTACCAGATACGTGGGTTAAGGAAGGATATTCTCTTCTAGTGTGTGCCCTGTCTTCTTTTTTCTAACAGTGACTTCTGAAGATGTTTTTAACTTTGATAGAGTCCAGTTTATCAATTTGTATGTTATGACTCATTCTTGCTGAGAGGTTTTTAGGATGCAAATTACTTAGAAAGACTCATTCACCAATTAGGGGATCCTCCCCAAACAAACAAACAAAACTGATCAGGAGAACACCTCAATACAACATGTTCCATTCTTTTTAATGAACTTGTGAAATTCAAAGACCCACGGGAGGAATGTGGCCTGATGGGGCTCTAGTAGGGTAACTGGTGGTTTAGGGCCTAAGATTCATAGGCTGATGAGGTTAATCCTTACCTAATTATTAAGTGTTTGGAATTAGGTGAATTTAACAGTAAAACGACTGTAGGCAACTTGGTTTTTCTGCTTTTTCAGTTCCTAAGGTACCTTAATGCATCGGTCCCCAACCTTTTTGGCACCAGGGACAGGTTTCATGGAAGACAATTTCTACACGGACCCGGGGTGGGGGAGGTATGCGGTTTCGGGACGATTCAAGCGCATTACATTTATTGTGCACTTTATTTCTATTATTATTACATTGTAATATATAATGAAATAATTATACAACTCACCATAATGCTGACAGGAAGTGGAGCTCAGGTGGTAATGCGAGCGATGGGGAGAGGCTGTAAATACAGGTGAAGGTTCACTGGCTCATCCACCACTCCCCTCCTGCTGTGCGGCCCGGTTCCTAACAGGCCACAGACTGCTATCGGTCTGTGGCCCAGGGGTTGGGGACCCCTGCCTTAATGGACTCTGAAAAAAAAGAAATTGAATATAAAGAAGTTTTTTAAACTCTGTGACTGACTAATAGACATATTTCATGAACAATTAGCTTATGTGCATATACAACTCCTTAATATATAGAACAAGTATCTCTTTTTATTTGTTTAACTGCTCTTTTTTTTGCACTGTGGAGGGGGTAGGCTGTAAGATTCTTCTTAATCAACATGTCGAAATCATCTTTGAAACACGGACGGGCAGATCCCTGTCTCAGTGTGAGATGTTGTCCTTGCCATCTTCTATTTCTTGGGCTTCCTCTGCCTCATTGGCTTGACCACCACCTGTATTGCTGAAATTTTCTAGAACTGTGTTGGTTTGAAAGTTCTTGGCCTTTGGGCTTCAGATCTCTGTTTCCATTCCTGCCATTGTTCCCGAGCTGCTGCTTGTAGCATTGCCCTTCCACATCTTTATGCTTTTCAGGACGCCTGTAAGTAGACACTTTCCTCTGACCACTCAGAAAATAAATGGAGTTTTTCTTTTAATCCGTTAGTGATTCTGCCTTTTCAGCACCCACGCAAATCCTAGCTCAGCTCCGGTTTCTCAAGCCACAGCGCCCACTGGGCTCCGGGCCTCTGGTATTTTCTCCAGTTTCTCCCAGCCAGCCTTCTCACCAAGGCCTGGGCGACATTCATCTGCTGTGTGTTCTCCAGGCCTGGGCATAACCACATCTCTGGCCTCTCCTCTGCCTCGTGACTCAGGAACTCATCTGCTCTCTGCATCTCCAGCAGATGCCACAGAGGGCAAACCCAAGAAACCCCTGATGTCTCTGGCCTACGATCTAAACCCCTATTGTCCTTCCATCCCAACACTGAAGGCTGTTCAGTGGGGGACCCCTGACCCCATTCCTTGGACAGATGTGCGCTTCTCAGTGGACACCTGTGGTTCCAGAGAAAGGCCCGCCGGACTCCCTGATCCACTGTGAGTGGCATGAAACCAGCTCCTCAGGAATCAAGGCTCTGGTACAGGAAAGAGGATGGAGGCTGCCGTGAGGCCAGGTGGGCTCACGTGAAGGACCAGGCTGGACCAGCCTGTGTGGCTGCGGAGGAGTCATCAGATGGGCTCGGTCATCTAATGCTCAGCGAGACTCAGCCCCAGCTCCTCTAGTGGAAGGGGATCAGGGAGAACTGGAAATGTTCAGAATGATTGATCAAAATGGTTTTGCAATTTCTAGACCAAGGGCCATGAATCTGAAAAGAGTTCTGAGTCTATTTGATTTCAATAGAAAGAAAAGACTCCTTTCGAAATGGACAGTGACAGCCAAGTTTCAGAGATAACAGACTGGCAATGACAAGGCTGTACTTCTTAAAACAAACAGCAGAAAACCTTTCCTAGCTGGTTTGGACAGCATCGCTCAGTTGCTTTTTCAGGCCATCATGAGAGGGGCTCGTGTGCCCCTCCCCAGTGGCTCCCCTGCCTTCTGAACTCACCCTCCTGGGGAAGCGAGGCCAGGCTGATGCAACAGGGCAGAGGGGCATGGGGCCTGGAGGGCAGGAAGACAGGAGATCAACACAACAGGACCAGACAGGTGTCCCCCTCGCCCGTGCCAGTCTCCCTTCACACCCTCCACGTGCAACAGAAAGAAAACATCGCATGAAAAAGGGCGATGCAACACAAAGCGAGGAAGGATGGTGAAATAAGATGATGCATTGACCCTAAGGAGAAGTGTGTGTCTCTGTGTGTGTGCGTGTGCGTGTGCGCACACCTGTGTTCTAGCACCAACGCTTGGACTACCGCTAGAAGGACAATGGGACAAGGTCATGGGAAAACGCTCCTTTGAATCAGTCTCAAGCAGGCCAAGGAATTGGGACTGATTTATGAACGTATTTCCACAATTTACTTGAAAATTTGTAACGTCTGTGCAGCCTGGCAAGGAAAGAAAGGGGCGGCTACTGTGAAGGAATGCCTCTGTTCCACTTTATTGTAAAATTATCCCATTCTACCTGCTCTAATCCCCTGAAAACAAATTAAATCCTCACTAAGCTGACTTTAAATCAATAGTTTCATTTAAGAATAGTGTGACTTAATAAAAATAAAAAACTAACTGGCCCAGCCAATTTAAGAGGGAAATAAATCATTGCCCGTGGAAAAATAGCAGATTTGACTTGTATATGGCCCAGGCTGTGTTTAGTGGGGAGAGCCTGTGTCTCATTTAACTCTGGCCACAGATGAAACTCATCGACCCCATTCAGAAACCTGCTTCACTATGGGCACCCCAAGAGCCAGGATGCCTGCCACCCCCAAAAGGAGAAGCAGTATTGCAGTCTGTATTCTGAAAAAAATAATCACTAAAAAAATACAAGATGACACTCCATGGAATCGCTCTTCAGCAACCCTGTGTTAACAGTCCGGGGACTCCATGTGTGGACTAAGAAATACATTCTTGATTCCCGCAGAGACAGAAAGGTTCCTGGTGAAGATGTGTTGGTTAAGTTGATACTTTCCTCAACCATCCAGGACAAATGTAATAGGGGTGGACAATTAACATAGGTAATTGTAACAGTTGAGCAATCTATTTGCAAACCTTCTTGTAAAAAAGCTAAGGGTTAAGTAGACTTTTTTGGGTGTAGTATACAAGAGGTATGTTGCCATATTATGAAAAGAGAAAGTCAGCCAGAAATAAAGACTAAAAATTTACTCAAGAGGTCTTTGCAAGTGGTTACAGAGAAAACTCTACAATACGGGAATTCTGAACTAGTACTTTATCCATGTAATGGAGTACTGGTTTACTAATCATATAAATGAGAAAAATGCCGGGGACTCAATGCTTGCCTACTTAATTTATTATTATGTATTGGGGACACATAAACATTAAAGTGAGTGCTTTCAGACCATGACACATCAATATTATCAGTGCCACAATTACCACATGAACATTTTTAAATTTTCATAATTATAAAATGTCAATGCCAGTTACTTACTGATGTTCGTTGCCAATAGGGTGTTTTATTTATCATGTTGACACTGACAAATAAGAAAGCATATTCCTTCCAATGTAAGATTTAAACCCAAAACGCCCGGCAAGACTACTTGTTCCTCCCCAGAGTCCCACTCTTGGGGACTAAATTTAATTTGTTGACTAGAAAAACGCTTGGCCAAATAACTAAAGAAATCAGTTTCTTAAGGCAGCATAATTTGCAGGGAAGCAGTACTTGGGCTCAGATCAGGCTTACATTATGCTCCCATGTCTATAATTCTAGGTCATCTATCTAGTTATTTGACATTCCAGCCTCAGTTTTATCATCCATAAAATGGGAGTGATAATACCTGCGCAGTTTATAGAGTTATTAAGAGGCCCTGACTAGGCAATGATATGTAAAGGTAAGGAACGACTGGGCCTCCTCTCTCTCCAAAGAAGAGCGTAGAGATTCATTCCAACACGGAAAATATTGCCTTTCCTGTGGCATTTAAGTACATCTATCCAATGTGTGGAAAAATCCCACAATCACTCTGTGGTTGCGGGTTCTAGGATGGAAATACAGCAACTAACTGAAGAGCTTGTGATCCCAGGGTTAACTACGGGGTCCTCATAGCTGTGTCCGTTTTAAGCCAAGTCCACGGTTCAGAGTGCAGAGCGCTGGCCTCAGGGGAGCTGGAAGGGATTTCTCCAAACTTGTTCAAATTTGAACAGTGGGCAAGATGAATTCGTGTCTGTTTCATGGCTCGGGGCTTGGCCCCCTGCAAGCACATACAGACAAACAATGTATTTGTTTCTATTTGTCATAACTTAGGAGTGTTTTCCTTTCCGGGAAGGTCAATCCTTTGTTTTCAATACCCACTCAAGTGAAAACTTCACTATTATGAAGCAATTCTACAGCAGGATCTCCTTGAAAAGTGCTTTAAAATCAGTTTGTGAATGACTCCTCTCCGTTGCCCTGGGAGACAGGTGGGCATTTTACAAATGGACAAACGTAGAATGAGCAGAAAGACCTGGCAGACCGCAGGCAAACGGCAGCGTGGCCCAAAGAGGGGTTCATTATGCCTTTTTGCGATTCCCGAACCCCCAGCCTCTGGTCTGAAGTGTCGGCAGTGTAGACCCAGCACCCGTCAGCCCAGAGCAGCATCACCACTACAAGAGCCATCTGGGAGTATGGTACCTGGTCTTCAGGTAAAATTCTATTACACTGATGGGCTGAACAACGGTTCCAGAGCAGCGCAATCTCACGGTCCCCATTTGCCCTTTAAGAAGCCCTCGCCTGTCCTGAGCCTATGATCGTGGCCGAGTGACTCAGAAAATGCCTTCTGAGACAGAGAGTCGCCCATCTTTTCCTGCCAGTCAAGCTGAGACGACATCTGCGGCTGTACCAGGTCTGGAGGACCCGCATCCTCACATCCTAAGTGGAGCTCCATGAGTTCTGGGCCCTCAGCCAGAACATCTGAACCCCAGCTTGGCAATTTCGAAGGCAGAGGCCATTAGAGAAGGGCCCGGGCTCTCCCCGCCCCGCCTGGGAATCCAGGGACGCGGGTCAGGCTCTGGAAGCTGAAGCTTGCCTCATGTTTCTCAAACTTCCTGGTGACAAGGATTCCAGGGCCTCTGGTAAACACCCAGACCCTCAGTGCCTGCCCTGGAGATTCCCTTGTTGCCCTGGGATGGGGCACAGGGCTCTGCCGTGGGCATGGGCACCCAGGCCATTCTATTCACCAGAAAGGTTTGGGAAATAATAAACAATAAACCTGACTGGAAGCCAATGTTACAACCGGGGCAGGAAGTGAGCAAGTCATCAGACCTGTTGCAGCAAGATTTGCATACGTGCTGAGCCCCTTCCTTGCCCCAGGAACTGGGCCACAAACACTCCCCAAATACCTGTACCACCACCCAGCGTCCCAGGGAGCGCCACGCGGCTGTCAAAGACTCTTAGGGCAAAATGTTTCAAGATAGAACAATTGCAACTAAAGGAAAAGGTTTGCCTACGAGCAAACGGAGACCTAGTGTTAGTGTGTACTTGGTATAGCTTAGGCTCAGCCAGCAGCCCGAGTGTGGTACCCGCACCAGCAGGCGTGTGTCAGCGCCCCGCTCAGGGTAGAGGGTGGTAAAAGGCTGATGAGGAAGTAAGTGCATTTGTTTCTTGAACAAAGATGGCCTCACATCCTACCATCTGGTGACCCCTAGTTTCTGGAGCTTGTTAAACTTCTGAACGAAGCTTCCCACCCAAACTGTACACACATTTGTTTTGATAAGTGACAGGAATCACAAGAACACAAGCTTATCTTCATGGCTAATTCTGAAATAATGCTAATGTGTGCTCCTTATGCATAGTGTGCCTACTTCCAAAAATATTTCCAGGGATCTTACAACCGAAATATATATATACTCATGAAAATTTTTGAAAAAAAGTATTTAAGATGGAAGTCAGGTAAACATGTAAAAGTTAAGTTTAAAAAATATAAAGTGAGTAAATAATTATACAAGCAGCCAGGCGTTTGATATTTACCATAATTGAGTTCTGAACTTGGCTCTGAGCTTCCTGGCAGTCAAGGCAAAAAGTGAAACCTGCTATATTCTAAGGATATTAGAGTTGTCAAGAAAGACAAATATTTTTCCAATTGTAAAGTTCTACACTTAATTTACGAAGCAGACACTTAACATAAAAGACACTGAATAAGACTTCCCTGGTGGCACAGTGGTTAAGAGTCCGCCTGCCAATGCAGGGGACACGGGTTCGAGCCCTGGTCCAGGAAGATCCCACATGCTGCGGAGCAACTAAGCCCTGTGCGCCACAACTACTGAGCCTGCGCCCTAGAGCCCGCGAGCCACAACTACTGAAGCCCATGTGCCTAGAGCCCATGCTCCGCAACAAGAGAAGCCACTGCAATGAGAAGCCCGCGCACCGCAACGAAGAGTAGTCCCCGCTCGCTGCAACTAGAGAAAGCCTGCGCGCAGCAATGAAGACCCAACACAGCCAAAAAAAAATTTTTTTTAATAAATTAAATTAAAAAAAAAAAGACTGAGTGGATATAGAAAACTGCAGGAGGTTGGCAGAAAGGGAATCCAAAAAGGAACGAAAACTCCCCTTAGGATTTTGCCAAATCTGGCTTGGTTTTCATGGGTTTACACCTAAGGTTTTCAAAAAGAGCTGTGGTTCCTAGAGAATCAATTATTATAGTGATGCAAACCTAGGGTTTGGTTTCCTCTCTGTGAAAACGACAAAGTCCCTTAAAAATATATGTATATAATTAAACCTATTTACAACCCTGACCAAAAATTCAGCTCGCCTTCCACATTTGCAAATTAGGACAGACCCAGAGTTAGACAGATACACAACTAAGCCTAAAAGATTTCCGATAACCAAACATTTTAGTAAAAACATAAAGTAAACTCTGGACCATCCTGTTGGTATTGCTTTGGGACTATATTCCAGGTCCAGGTTAAAGCAAATTTGCATTTGGTACACTTTCTAAAATCATTCCTTTTAGGATCAAACCAACCAGCACAATGCATCACTTTCCTGCTGACAAAAGTTTAAAGATCTTGACTTTTCAAGTTGCCACAAAACCTTCATACATCTTCCACTCGCTCATACATCATGTGCCCAAATTTCATATTTTGCAATGGCAGTGTACTATTGTTTGAAATATTTTGCTCTTTATTTTTTCTGGTAATTCATTGCTTTCCTTTGTGTTTACCCTATGCAAGCACCTATGCTGTTTTGTGTTTATTGCCTCAGGGGAGAATTCCACAAAGGCAGAAAAAAGAATCTGTGAACGTCTTCTGGCTCACTTGCGCCAAAAACGTAGTCCCTCAGAGGAACGAATAAGCAAGCCAAGACACACAGAAGATTTGGAGAAGAGGTGGGAGATAGGCATCTCTCCCCAATCGTCCACTGCAGCACACCCTTAGACTGGATAAAATTTCACTAGCTTGTAGGGAAAGAGAAGAAAGATGGACAAGAAAAGATGAGAGTACAGTTGCAGGTAGGTTCCTGGGAGGCTGTAAGGTCTGAAAGAAGTTTGTAAGATCCAGAGTTTCCAGACACCTAAGGCAGGTCGTCAGGACAAGACTCCAGAGGGAGCGTATGCAAAGCAGGTCCGGGTCAGCAGGTCCATGGTGCCCCACGGAGATTCCTGTCCTCTGGTGTGTGGCAAAAGCAAGGAAGAAAGATTCCCGTGCCCTAAAGTGCCACGGAAGTCACAGCAGAGAGAGACCATCAGGCGAGCCCCAGATGGAACCACGGCCAGCACAGCTGCTCCCAGGCAGGCAGGTGGCTCCGGACAGAGGACACAGGCTTTCCTCAACATCTGGGCGATGCTGTGAAGAATGGTGGGGTGGATTCAAGGGGCCAAGTGACTCTCACTAAGTTTCTGCCACTACCAGAGAAAGGGCAGTTGACTTGGAAACTTGATCAGTTACTAAAAACTAAAGACTTTTCTATTCCTTGGCCAAGATTTTGGGAACCAAGAGTTGTACCTCCTACAAGTAACAGTCGACAGCATCGAACCTGCTGGAAGTAACTCATCGTGACCAGTGAGTTTCAGTTTCATTTCTGGGCAGAACCATCCACAAATTCAAGTGTCCCTTAGCTGACAAGGCCAATGCTCTCAGGCCAGAACGTCATGTTCCTCATACTCGAACCGCCAGGCCCACATCCACTTACTCTCTTTCTGTGTATTTTGTGGTCTGGTGCCTAGAGCAAGAAGTACAGACATGGAGGACAGGGGTCACACCTGCATCCAAACACCACCTCCCCTCGGAGCCCTGTTTTAATTCTCTTCATTGTTCATGTTCCCTTCACAATGGTTTTATTCATAGTTACCTCTAGGACTTGACACTAAACAATGTCATGGAGAGATCTCTGGGGAGAGACAGCTTCCGGAAGATCTCCTTTCTAAGCCAAGAATTCTTGGAGTGGGAAAGGGCAGCTCTTTCTCTCTTCCAAACCCACTGTTCCATTCCAGCTGGGAAGCAGTGTCTTCTCCAGGATGTGCTTCTCGGGTGATGGATGGCCAGCCACCTCCGAGGCAGGGATTGAGAGTTCTAAGCAAATGTGATCTTTTAATCCACGTACTGAAAACCTCCTGCTTCCCCTTTGGAAATGGCACGTGAGGTGTCCCAAGAGCACTGGGGAGACGGAAGAGAGGATGAAGATTTCCAGGAGAATCACAAGCGAAAACCAGCTTGGAGCTGCTGGCCCCCACTGGTGCTTTCTTCAGAAAATTATTTGGGTAAGTCACAAAGCCAGACACGTGGATTGATTTTGTTGGTTGTCGTATTTCTCTTTCCATGCTCATTATTATCCTTCAACTCATCCCTGCCTGAGCATTTCCTCTTATAATCATTGTTCACATTGAACTGGTAGGAAGTGAAGATTTGTTTCCTTCCGGTCATAGCCCGTCAGTGCCGGTCTTCTTGCCTGTTCACATATCCTACCCTCTCCTTCTACTCCCAGCGCCTTCCGACTAATCGTCTCAAACCTGGATCCAGTAACAACTCATCTGCCTCCCTCCAGCCCCCTCTGCATCCAATCCGCTCTGATTTCAACTCCTAGGTCACTCGCCTCTAATCACTGCCTGATCTCACCACTCGCGATCGCCTGCCGTAAGTAAATCAAGATTTTAGGGCTTCCCTGGTGGCGCAGTGGTTGAGAGTCCGCCTGCTGATGCAGGGGATGCGGGTTCGTGCCCCGGTCCGGGAAGATCCCACATGTTGCAAAGCGGCTGGGCCCGTGAGCCATGGCCGCTGAGCCTGCGCGTCCGGAGCCTGTGCTCCGCAACGGGAGAGGCCACAACAGTGAGAGGCCCGCGTACCGCAAAAAAAAAAAAAGATTTTAGGCCAAGAGGCCTCTTATGTCCCTTTATGGTTGCTCTGCTCCAACTAGACTAGTCAACGTGCTAGTTGACTAGCACCTGGAGACTCTCATCTCTTCTCTCCACCAGGGTCACAGAGCAGACCCTGCGGAGGCTAACAAGAGTCTCCAGGGGGCTCCCCCAGGACACCTCATGGCTTGAGGCAAGTGGCAGATCCTCCATGGATGTTCTCTAAGACCCGTTTCCATTGCAAAGCTGTAAGTCCCCCTGCCATGCCTCTGCTCCTGCAAATTTCCCATCTGAATGTTCCCCTTCCTCAGTTTCCTCATCTACAGAATGGGTATCCTAACAGCACCACCTTGAAAATTGACCAGACTTAGACAAAACTATTCCTATCAAGCATTTAGAACAGTGCCTGTGTCATAGTAGGATCTCAGCAAATGATAGCTTTATTCTTCTTATTATTATTATTATCTCATTATTACTTCCTTCAAACACCAGCCCACCTCCACCACTTCCGGGAAGTCTCCCAGGACAACTGTCATCTATGGTAATCTCTGCTTCTCAGGAACCAACAGCATCAGTTGCGTCTTCCTTTCACTTGACGGGCAATCATGCACACTCTTCAAAGAGTATTCTGGTACCCAGAGGCTATCTAACTTGTGAGGTAATCTCTCTAACCAGATCCTGGAGGGCACTCCAGGCTGGACTGCTCTGTAAGCACTGTAGTACCTTCCACAATGCTCCATCCATTGCTGCACAGCTGGAGTTACAAATACTGGAAACTCTCAAGGGAATGTCAAGTGTCCTGCTGTGCCCAGAAATGGGCACCTCAGGTGAGCTGTAAGCTGAAAACCGAGAAATTGACTTCAGAGAAGGTAAAATGGTCACTGACACACCCACTTCCTGGGTGCTGTTCTGTGAGCAGAGGGTCCCCTTGGCTGCTTGATCCACTTATGGGGGGAATAAAGCCTGGAGACTTGGGGGAACTTCAGGTTTGGGGCCTTCTTTAAATTCTGCACGCTATTCGTGGTTTCCCTTCTCTAACCAGCGAATTCTGTATCATCTGTCAGTAGCGACCCATCTCAACATATAATGTGCTTGAAAGAAAAAAGGAGGGAGAGAAAGAGACCAGGGTGCGAGGGCGGTGGTCATTCCTGGAGTTTAATGCGACTCAAACACTCAGTGCTCAGTGTGTCCTCAGGGAAACATCAGTCTTAAAAGAATTACAGGGACTTCCCTGGTGGCGCTGTGGTCAGGACTCCGCACTCCCGATGCAGGGGGCCCGGTTCCGTCAGTGGTCAGGGAAGTAGATACCACATGCCGCAACTAAGAGTTTCGCATGCCACAACTAAGGAGCCCGCCTGCCACAACTAAGACCCGGTGCAACCAAATAAATTAATTAAATTAAATTAAATTAAATTAAAAGAATTACATCAGTCTCAGAAGACAGCACTGCCAGGAAGAAGCACACCATAGCAGCCCGTCAGCAGGCTGGTTCTACTTACCTGAGAAGATCAAACGCACAGAAACACGTGAATCATCCACCCAGATCTTCTACTGAGTAGAGCCTTTTGGGAAGATTGACAAGTCTGCAGCCCAAAGTTCTTTGTCCATAAAAGTTGAATAAGAACAGGCAGCTTCTGCTTCTCTTGACCTCAACTCTGCTTTAGCAGAAACAGCTTGAAGAAAAACACCTGACACTAATATTTTCCATAAGCAGCCAGAAAGTCCTTTGTAAAACCTGCTGCAAAAAAAGGAGCCGTTTACCTCCTGGGACATCCATGGCGTAAACACCTTTCAGACAATACATGTCAGAGCCCACGGGTAAGCACCAGGTTATCCCAGGAGAAAGCCCCCTTTCTCAGGGTCTTCATTTTGGTCGATTTTCTGGCGGATCTTTCCAGATGATCATGTCTTTACTCTATAGTGATCTTAGGAAGTTGGAAGCCTTAGTTCTTTAAAATGGAAAGAAATGATCATCCCAGCAACAATATACTGTCACAGTAGGTGGTCCGTTGTAGTAATAACCCATGAACTTGGGATAGAAAGAGGACTCTGCTTTTCCACTCTGGTGATGGGTTTTCTGAAGCCCTGTTGGGGAAAACAGTATAAAGTTTTGCTGTAGCTTTCTGGGGGAAAGCCTTTGGCCATAACAAAAGTAATTTTATGCTAAAACAGCCCATGTGAGATCTCCTTACCCAGCAGAGCTAACCAAGGACCTTTCAGAAGAGCCAACACAGATATTCTGAAGACAGAATGTCCTCAGTGGTCCTGGAAGATTAAGTCCTTGACAGTGAGATCAATGGCTTGCAAAGGAGCCCCTCGATCAGGATTCCTCAATCTCGGCACTCTTGACACATTGAGCTGGATGATTCCTTGTGTGAGGGCTGTCCTGTGCGTTGTAGGAGGTTTCCCAGCATCCCGAGCTTCGACCCACCAAATAGAGTAGCACCTCCTAGTGGTGACAACCAAAAGTGTCCACAGCGCTTGCCAAATGTCCTCCGAGGGGCAAAATGGGCCACCTGTTGGGAACCACTGCCTTAAGTTAACAGGAAGATCTCCTTCCTTTGGGACACCAGATTTCAGCCAATGCCTGTCACCTGACTAAATGAAGCAGCACTTTTTGCCATTATCACACTTTGGCTTTGGGTAAAGGGGATGGAAAGACTATCCCCTCAGGTTCTTCCAAGAGACTTTCCAACAGAACGTCCTAATAAACCGGTGATCCCACGGCTTCCAGGCCTCCTCGTGTTTCATGCATGGGACGCGGCCCAATGGCACTCGATCCCGCCTTGTGAATAACTCTTTCATCCTCCCCAGGGAACAAATCCTCTGGCTTTCGAAGGACACCAGACAGGTTGCTTAATGATCACTGGGACATTGTGGCCCAGATTTTTTAAATGAAACACACATAAATATCCTGAATCTGGGGGTTATTTCTCTCTAGTCCTGGTGGCCTCTCTCATCTTAAAATAATTTACAGGAATTCTGCAACGATAGTAGGGCCGGGGTTGTTTTTCCTCTCACCACTTTACAGAGATACTTATCAAAAGCCCAAACAAGGGGCCATAAATCGCCGGCTTCCCTGGTCAGCGCACAGCGTTCTGAGTCCCATGTGGTCCATCAAGGGTCACTTGGTGAGAGGCCAACTGCCAGACATCCTCCCTCATCGCTTTTTTAATTTCCTCTCTTCCTTCCTTTATTCTCAGAGATGCTACGTCTTTAAATAAAAGGCCATGCACGACTTTACAGGGAATTACATTTTAAATAAAATATTCCTGAATTTAAAGAGGAAGAAAAAGAAGGAAAGGGCGGGGGGGGGGGTCGCGGGGAAGAGGAGAAAAAGCAAAGCCTTGTCTTGATACCTTGCCTGGATTCTCGGCTCGGGCGTTGGCCGGGTTCCCGCTCCGTTAGTCTGCACGATCGGTGACTTCAGACGCCTCGTCAATGGCACCAACGCCAAACAGAAGAGGACGGGCTCACCGGCTCTTTTCTGGAGGCCTTGCTACTTCCAGGAAATGCATTGCTTCTGCCTTTCGAGGACTCTCCTCGTTTCATGGCTGGCATCTTCCAGGAGAACCACTCTCCCTCTGGAGCCGGCTCCACGTGCGGGGCGCAGGTGGCCAAGGACACATCGCCGAGGCGTCCCCCTTCCCCTCCAGAAGCTCTCTCTCCTCTAGCTACTTCACAATCTATTGTGCCCAAGGCCGAAGACAGCCCAGGCCCCTGAGGATAACTCCTTCACCTTGAACACCTGAAGCCCCATCATTCTGCCTGACAGATGATCTGGCTGAAATTTCATCTCGTTTTTCGGATTTATGAAAAATCAGGCATCTCATGGCTTCCTATGAAAGCAATCTGATATGGAGATGTCATTCCTTCTTCTGACACGTATCATAGCTGGACCAGGAACCCTTGGTCCTCTCACTTCTACCATCTGTGATGTTGTGCCCTGGTGGGTGGATTAACCCGTAAATGGCTGCTGTGGAAATTCTGAGCGAGAACATTTTATTTTAAGACACCAAGTGATCCCACATGTGTGCTTGGGTTCTGTTTTCAACAGAGTGCAGTTTCCCTGAAGACAAGGACTTACATGAAGTTCTTTATCCTTTTTTACGGTGTTATTGGTGCACTATGTCTATATTTTTTTCCCTTAACTTGGGATGTGGGTGATAAGTTTCCACTCCTAGTTTGAATCAGGTTCACAGTGTACAGTAGTCCCTACGTGGGGGTGGTCCTTCAGTCCGTGGCTTCAACCATGTCTGTAGGAATGCCTCTCACACGGGCAGAGAACAATCTGTCCCCAGTCCATGGTCATGACAAGATATGACTGAGGTGAGGAAGGAATTTATGTCCAAAACTAATATGGACTCCTCCCTTGTTTGTTAAAACACCGTCAATAGTGTACAGAATTTTGGCGGAGAGAATATATTGATGTAAGCTTTTTTTTTAATAAAGTAATTTTTTTTGCCTTTTTTCCCCTTTATTTATTTATTTTTTAATTGAAGTACAGTTTTTTGGTTTTGTTTTTGTTTCTTTTTGCCACACCGCACGGCTTGCAGGATCTTAGTTCTCTGACCAGGGATTGAACCCAGGCTCCCACAATGAAAGCGCCAAGTCCTAACAACTGGACCCCAAGAGAATTCCCAGTACTGATGTAAGCCTGAATGAAAACCCAAGAAAGTAATTATGAAGTGACTGGAAAATTCAAGGAATGAAAAGATGGGCCACAAATCTGGGTGAAAGGAGAGAAATCGGAGGGCACCTTATTAAAATCCTACTTGTCTGATCTTACTTATTGTTACCAGCAATAAAGTCAGTACTACAGTCACCTCCTATTGCATTCAGCTAATCTTATCCCTGGGACAAAACAAGTACGAATTCTACATCTAAAAGTAGCTCATTTCTCGTAAGAAGGAAAACATGAGACAGAGGGGGGTATCTGTGCTTTACTGAAGGGTGATGTGAATGAGGTGATGACAAAAGGAAATGCTGAACATGAAAGCTGCTGGGATTGTCAACACAAAAATAGAGTCAAAAGCAATCAATCATCCTCAAAAACAACAGCAAAAGGTTTCTTGATTTAGAAAGTGATCATTTCATCAAAACTTGTCTCTCTTTTTTTATTTAAGGCTCTCCAGCCTCACGCTAAGAAAGTATAAGGTAGATCCAGATTCTTCCGAACCAGATGAGATCACTGGGATACGAACTTTTCACAGGATTTAGGAAAACGCAAACATTTTAACTCCAAAAAAAAAATTTAAACAATTTTATTAGTATCTGCTCTTATTACCTGTTATTAAATTCTTTTTGGAAAACAAAAAACAAAAGAAGCAGGAGGAATTAAGGAAATTGAAGGACAATGAGGAAGAAGTAAGGAAGGGAAGGAGGACAGAAAAAAACAAGGGAGGAAGGGAGGGAGGGAGGGAGGGAGGGAGGGACAAAATCGCCTTCTAAGCTGCTTACAAGGAACGGGATTCTGTTGATCTGGAAGCATGACACAAGGAACAGATAATGTAATAACATGCTTAACCCTTTTAAAAATTACTCTAGACACTTATATTTCCAGAAAGATGGAGTAGACATAATTTTTACTGTTCCTCCTCCTAACGACACCTAAAATCCCTGCACATTATCTCTAGAACAAACATAAGAAGACTCTAAAAGTTAGAGAGGAGAAAGCAGACCAGCGGGACCTGGGAACCCAAAGAAACACACAGTGGTATCATTTTTTAATTTTGTGTGTGTGTCTGTCTTGAATATACTAAACTGAGTATTAGACTAGAGAAGCCAGGAACCCAGAAATACCCATAAGCACAGATGAAAAAAGGGACCAAAAGAAGCCTGTTCTCACTAGACAAAGGGGCAGTTTAGTAAAAGTGAACACTTTTAACAAAACTCATTCTACTCCAGCCAAACACTACAGAAAATAACTGTACTCACCCTCACCCCTGCCAGCAAATGGGGCGTGTAGATTCCCACCATCACTAGGCTATCACGAGACATCCCAGCCTCCCCTGCAGTGTTGTCAAAGGCCCTGTGGTGAGGCCTAGACTTCCAGCTCACCCCAGCCACCCCTCCCCACCAGGGTGTATCAGAGGTGAACAGTATAAACAAGGTCACCATGCCATGATGTCAGTGAGGGCCATGTAGGGAGAGTGACAAGGCACCCTGCCCCTTGGTACCAGCAGAGGCCAAGTAGGGTGTCTGAGCTCCCCACTCCATTCTGCAGTGATAAGGGGCCCCCACCTCCCTGTCTTCCTATATCAACAGAGACTGAGTGGGGGGCAGAGACTTCCACCCAAGCTGGTATAACCAATGGCATCCCTACCTCTGTTACTCTGCCAGAGCAGCATTAGATGGGGCTTGCCAAATAGAAGGCTTGGATATGATCCGGAGACTCATAACATCATACAAAACATGCCCAGGTCTCAATCAATAATCATTCGTCATAGAAAGAAACAGAAAAAATCTCAACTTCAATGAGAAAATACCATCAATAGACACCAACATTGAGATGATAAAGATGCTAGAAGTATCTAGCAAGGATTTTAAAGCAGTCATCATAAACATACTTCAATGAGAAGTTACAAACATACTTGAAAAAGATAAGAATAGAAAGTCTCAGCAAAGCAATAGAACATATAAAAAAGAACTAAGTGAAAATTTTAGGACTAAAAAAACATAGTAACTGAAATTAAAAACTGAATAGATAGGGTCAACCAAAGAATGGAGGGGACAGAGGAAAGAATCAGTGCACTTGAAGATAGAACATTAGAAATTATCCAATCTAAACAATGGAGAGAAGTAGATTAAAAAAAAAATCAACAACAACAAACAGAGCCTTTTGGCTGTGACAAAATATCTGACATTCATCGCAAAACCTGAGAAGGAGAGAAGTTAAGATTGAAAGACTATTCAAAGGCTAATGACTGAAAATATCCCAAATTTAGACAAAGGCATAAACCTACAGAATCATGAAGCAGAGAAAACCCCAGACAAGATAAACCCAAAGAAATCCTTGACTACATACATCATAGTCAAATCCTGAAACTTAAAGAAAAAAAAATATCTTGAAGCAGCAAGAGTGAAATGACATCTCACCTAAAGGAGAAAAACAATTAGAATGATAGCAGATTTCTGATAAGACACCCTGGAGGCCAGAAGAACTGCCATGACGTTTTTCAAGTTCTGAAAGAACAGAACTGTCAACCCATAATTCTATATCCAGGAATGAAGGAGAAACCAAATATTTTCACATAAAGGAGATCAGCTTGGTGCTTTGTGACCACCTAGAGGGGTGGGATAGGGAGGGCGGGAGGGAGACGCAAGAGGGAGGAGATATGGGGCTATATGTGTATGTATAGCTGATTCACTTTGTTATAAAACAGAAAATAACACACACATAATTGTAAAGCAATTATACTCCAATAAAGATGTTAAAAAAAATGTAAAGTGATAGACCTGCAACCTAACACACCAAGGATTATATTAGATGCAAATGGTCTAAGTATCCCAACTGAGACTGAGATTTCCAAGATGGATTAAAATATGTGACTCAACTACATGATATCAACAACAAACTCACATCAACTCTAAGAATATAGGCAGGTTGAAAGTAAAAGAATGATAAAAGGTATGTCCTGCAAAACTTGATCAAAAGAAAGCAGGAGTGTCTATTAACACCATACAAAGTAGCCTTCAGCGGCATTATATAACGATAAAGTACTGACCAACCAAAAAAAGATAACAGTCCTAAATGTGTATGTACCAAATAACAGAGCTGTAGAATATGTGAAGCAAAAACTAATAAAATTGAAAGCAGGCATAGACAGATTCAAAATTATAATGGGAGACTTCACTACTCCACTCTCAAAAGTTGATAGAAAAACTAGAGAGAAAATCAGCAAGAATATAGATGAACTTTGCAACAGCATCAACCAATAGGATCTAATTTACATTTCTAGAACACTCCACAAAACAACAACAAAATACACATTCTTACCAAGATGGAGCATATCCTGAGCCATAAAAGAAATCTTGCCAAATTTAAAAGAATTTAAATCTTAAGGCATATGTTTTCCAATCACACTCAAACTAGAAACTAGAATCAAATTAGAAATCAATAACAGAACAATAACAAGAAAGACTCCAAACATTTGGAAACTAATCAAAAAACTTCTAAATAATCTATAGGTTAAAAATAAAGTCTCAAAGGAAATTTTTAAATACATAGAACTAAATGAAGATAGAAATATATCAAAATTGGTGAGATGCAGCTAAAGCAGTACAATACAGTAAATATATAGCACTAAATGCTTACATTAGAGAAGAGAAAAATTCTAAAATCCATAAACTAAGGGGTCATGTCAAGAATCCAGAAAACCAAAGAGCAAAATAACCCAGATCAAGCAGAAAGAAGGAAATAATAAAGACAAGAGCAAAAATTCATGAGATTAAAAGTAGAAAAACAATAGAGAAACTCAATCAAACAAAGAGGTAGTTCTTTGAAGATCAACAAAAAATGACAAACTATTCCTATTACATTACTAATATTATTAATGGAACAGGGCCTTTCACTGTAGACCCTGCAGACATAAAAATAATAAGGGAATACCACAAACGTCACTACAACATAAATTTGACAACTCATGAAATGACCAGTTCCTCAAAAAGTACAAACATTATATTTAGTGATGAAATATTGAATGCATTCTCCCCTAAGACTGGGAGTAAAGCAAGGACGTCTGCTCTCCCCACTACTGTTCAACTCTGTGCTGGAGTTCTGGCCAGCTCAGGAAGTCAAGAAAAGAAAATAACAGGCATGCAGGCTGAAAAAGAAAAAATAAATTACCCCTATTTACAGATTTTCTACGTAGAAATCCCGTGGTATCTACGAAAAGAGCTCCTATAACTAGTAAGTCTTGGTTTTCCCCTTAAACTTACCCTGTAGCACCTGAAATCTTCCCGCTCATTAAAAGCCTTCCACCCAATTACTCAAGAAACACGGGGCTGCATCCCCCAAATATTTCTCACATATGCCCTCTTCTCTCCATCTCCGTTCCTTCCACCTCAACAAAAACTGCACAGGTCCTTAAACGCTAATAAACCCTGCCACCTACCTCAAGCCATTCTCTACCCAGCTGTGAAAGTTATCTTTTTTAAAACACAAACTCGTAAATGGGATTGAATCACTTCTTGTTCAAAGCCCTTCAATGATTCTTCTTTGTGCTTCCTTCCTCAAGTTCCTCAGCCTTCCTCTCACCCACTGTATTCTTTTCCTGTGGCTGCCATGATAAAAAAAGAATGACAAACAAGGTGGCTTGAAACAGCAGAAACGCATCCTCTCACGGTCCTGGTTGTTAGAAGTTCAAAGTAAAAGGGTGGGCAGAGCCGTGCTCCCTCCGAAGGCTCTAGGGGAGAATCTTCTTGCCTCTTCCAGCTTCTGGGGGCTCCCAGCAGGCTTGGCTTTCCTCGGCTTGCAGCCTCATCACTCCAGTCTCTGCCTCTGTCATCACATGGTCTTTTCCCTGTGTCTCCTGTCTGTGTTCAGGTTTCCTTCTTTTAAGGACACCAGTCACTGGATTACATCCCCCCGACTCCAGTGGGACCTCATCTTAGTTTCATGACATGTGCAAAGATCCTACTTCTAGATAAAGGTCACATTCATAGGTACCGGGGGTTGACTTGAGCATATCTTTTAGGGGGAGCACAATTCTACCCACTACATGAGTCTCCCCAACTTCTCCATACAGGCATCTCCTCCTCACCCACTGGCTTTCCCTAAAAGCGCCCAGCTCTGTCCTACTGCCAGCTCTTTGGGCATCTTCTCTCCTGGCCCTGGAATGTTTTCCCCACCTTCCAGTCTCCATCTTCTCTTTTGGGTCTCAGCTCACACACCCTGAGTAAGTAAGCCCGCTCTGACACGTTCTGTCTCAGCCTCCTGTTAGTTTTTGTCATGGAACTTATTACATCTTGAATTAACATTTCACTTGGGGATTGATTGGTTTGCTATGTAATGAGAAAGGGAAATGCCTTTTAAGAAACTCCATACCCCAGTACAGGTGCTCAGAGCTGTGGCCCAAAGTAGGTGCTGATGGACAGATGTTCACACTGGAACCCTCACCTCAGTGACAGCCTGAAACAGTACATTTCAGAGTTGCAATAAAAGCCAACCATCGAGCCTGCTTTGCTGGCCAAGTGAGTCACTCGATCCTATATTCCAGTTTCTTTCTTCCTGCAAAGGAGATTCTCACACAGTGGCCCATAACCACATGGTCCTAAAGCCCAGGAGGAAACCCCAAATTAAGCGGCAGGTGCGGCAGGATAAATCATACCTTGTGGACCAACACCGAGGTCCCTGTGCCCAGACCCCCAGGGCACTCCAGCAGGAGGGGCAGAGCTCTAGGCTGGAGGGCGGACTTCTCACCTCACGCCTGATGCCTTTCCCACCTTACCCACTGAACTCTAAATTACTGTATTTTTCACTGGAGTTTAATAAGGTTTCCTACTGTTGTGACACCTGACAGGCACTGCCTATGTTGGTGGAGGATCCAGAAGTGAGCAATTCATTGTTGATGGTAACAAATCCCTGTCAGTTTCAGACTGACAATTTCTACTTATGTTAAATGGCAGGAAGAAAAGATATAACACCCTCCCCTATGATGTTATGAAAAGAAATAAGGAAATATTTGATACGTGCTTCTACAGTTTTGAACAAAACCTCAAGCTTCAGCTTTCATACATTCTGAAAACAAAAAAAGAAGAAAAATGACTACAGCAGAACTGACATTATATCAGACTGACGGTTGCCTCACAAGGTTTTCTCTTCGCACAGATACACATAGGTCCACATATTACATATGAATTGAGATTCCATCACATCGAAATGAAAAAAAACTAGACCTCTTTACCAATAAAGTGAATGAGGAAAATGTTTCTGGCTCCAAAAGTCTCTGCTTCTTAAAATGAACGTAATTATAAGGGCTATAAACTTCTAAATCATTTCCTCGAACGTGTACAAGTGCATACCTGGTGAATCTCTTCCACAGGAAACACTAGCCCTCTTCCTAATGGTACATTTTCTTAATGGCTTTGCTGTTCCTGAGTTCATTTCATTGCACTGCTACTTGTTATATCTGACATGAGTTAATATAGCACTTAAAAATATGGAAATACATTTCTCCACCACATCAACTCTCTCCACCTGCAGGGGAAGAAGGAGAGGATAAGACCAATAGGAAGGAGACCCATTGGATCCAAATTTCCTGGGAGGACATTTAAAACTTGAATTGGAGGAAATGGATGAGATACAGCAGGCTGCTAGAATAAATATCTCTCAACACATGAATGAGAAATATCTCTCCCCCACAAAAAAATATACTGTAAATGTAAATAGGGAAATAAGATACCCACAGTGCTGGATGGAAGGATTAATGCTAGGGGGCCCTACATGTGCAGCCCCCTGCAGCCCCTCCAATAGTGCCTGAAAAGCGGAAGCCTGGGAGCCTAATTTGTAACCATCTCTCCCAAGACAGAAGCCCAATACTGAGAGGTGCGTTTTGCAAATATCCTGACGGCCACAAGCCAATTCCACAAATTCCTTTTTCTGCATTAATGACCTTTTTTGCGCTAATAATCTGGCTCTGTTGCCTATGACAGATTCACTAATTACATACCCATTCACTTAAATGTTACCAAGTGGATGCCTGACCTTATAAAAGGTGCCACAAAACGGAGAAATACTATGGGATGCATCCCTGGGGGTCGTCTAGACCTACGCCCTAGTCTACCACAGATCTAGACATGAAAAAGCCAAGGTCAGAGCTGTGCCCTCTTAAGGTCACACCGTCAGTCCCTGTGAAACCCTAAACCGGTTCCTAAAGCCAAGGCCTCCTAACCCAGTCGGATCATTGCCGCATGACAGTGTATGGTAACTCTCATCTGATGGAAAACAGAAATATTTAGAAGGTCCTTGAAGGGTCTTATTTCTTGAATGGAAAGTGAAGACCTGACGTTCTTTAAGACTGCCGGTTCACTCGGGACAAAAGCCGTATTAAATCATGAAGTGGGAACAGGGACTGTGAAAAAAATCTACTGGTAGAAAAAAAAAAAAAAACTTTTTTCAAACAAATTGTGTAGATTTCAAAGCACTTAGAATTACTCTTTTCCTTTGATATCCTTGGCTCTTTCTTGGATTCTGGGTCCTGTTCAGATGTTAGTTTTACTGGAGTGTTTAACTGAGGCCCAACTAACATCCACGCTGGAATTAATGCTCACCTTGGTTCTGCCCACTCGGACTCCCAGCTGTCATTCAGGTGTGAACACATTTGAACACTCAAGGATATTTCACACCAGAAAAACACCTCGATTTACCTCGGTTCCCCCCACTTGCCCTGCTTTCTTCCCGCTTGGGTGTTTCTCGTGTTTTGTGTTATCCTGAGCACGAGGGATAGGAGGAGGACCAGGGTCTTTCCTACAACACTGTGATCCCTCAAACACTGCCACCTTCTTTATGTTCAGCTCCCTGGCAGAAAGAGGGAGATAAATCTTGTTGCCTACGGGTTGTCACGTCGACGCGTGAGCTGGGGCCTCCACTGGCGGCCTCTGGGCATCTGAGTGCCAAGGCTCACCAGGGCTGAGTCCGGGAATCCCTTTTGTCCTGGCAGAGACAGGGACTTCCCTCTGATAAATCAACATCGTTTCATCTCATTTTGACGCCATAATGTCTTTTCCATACACCTGCTCTGACATTCTCAGGAAATCACTGCATCCCAGTCAGCTGAGTAGGGAATTAGCTTTGTGACACCAACAAGCATTCTGAAAAAAGTGGGTTATTTTTTGTATCTAAACATCTCGCCCTCATTTGCCTCTTTGGAGAGAGAAATTCAAGACGGAACACCCTGCAAATTTAAAAGCTTGAAATACACCTATTTGATTTTACAATCTATGTACAACGTGTACCATGCATAGCTGGATTCACACCTGGGCAAATGGCTAAATTTATCAAATAAATCAAATCGAGGACTTTCATAGAAAAGAAATGTTCCCATGTTTCAGCATTTTAAAAGTAAGAAATACTTCTCAATTGTCGTTCCTGAAATTTCATATTAGAATAATTATTGCTGTTGTCATTAATTTAATGATAATATTCTTTGTTTTTGAAGTGCTTTCACACACCTCCTACCATGCATGGCACAAAAACTCCAGCATGATTTGTTTTTTACTGGCTTAAATTTACAGGCAGAAAACTGACGCGAAGAGATGGTGTATGTAGCGTCGAAGACCCCAAATCTAATTAATGGTGGCGGGTGAGGAAGGATAAAATGTCAGTCTTTTGACTTCCAAACCATCGTACCACAAAGAGCATTGTGGGAACACCGTTCTTAGTGCACGCAGCAGTCTGCTCTTCGTAATCGTTTCTAAAATGAATTTTTAAATCCTTGAGTTTTTGCTTTATTTTTTTAATCAGTGTCATTTTGTGATCCAAGAAATAGCTAACCTAAATCATCCATGTGCGGGCTATGTGTAGTTAATTGAATGTTCAGAAAGGCCCACGCTGGATAAGTTTTTTGTGTGTCAAATAATGTTGCTACAGAATTGGATGGTGTGGAAAGACTTTTTAAGTGAAGTCTCAAACTGTAGTGCCCCCTGTGTGTGTCGGCCGGGAAATGTCTACAGTTTACCGATAAAGAAAAATGTAAAGCAAACGTAATGGAAATTGTTTTCATCAGTGTAAAATGGAAGAGGTAGTTCTTCAGTTTGCCGGCGCAAAAACGCAATTTTGACGTCGTTGAAAGTAGTGTTTCTCTGCCTAAGATGCCTCATTACATTCCACTGTGTCCTCATCCACCTCGAATACTTCTACTCATCCTACAAGTACTTAGCCAAACCCCTTTTTTCCTACTAAGTCTTCCAAATGAAACTAATAATTATTAACCTTTCATGCATCTATTTTCACCAAACACATTAACTATTATACTTAATTCAGTTTATTGATTTCTGTATACATGTCAATTTCCCATCCTCTTCACTCCCAAAATTTTGCCTGTAAAATCCTCCACGGCAGGAATCATAGGTTATGATGTTCAAATCTCCAGTGATCAGCACGTGGAAAACCTTGTTACATGTTAAAGCAGCCTTCCAAAACTAAACGTCACCTTCCCCGCTTCGGAATGGTCTCCCAAGCTATATATTATGCAGGCAAAACAAAAGTATGAAATCAATATATATCTAAATAAATTCAACAAATATTGATTTCTGCATCTTCTTTAGTGACGCAATGTGATGCACAGAGCTCCGTTTACCACCACCCTTTGCTAGCGGTGTGGTCGTGTTTAAGCAATTAAAATATTTTAAGATATTTGCCTATTTTGAAAACAAGTTCTTATGGGTACATCTGCAGTTTAACTATAAGAAATTCCACATAGAATCCAGGAGCAAGAGGTGAATTCATTCTCCAAAGATCATTCCAACCTTAGTTTCTTCTCCAAGCCCAATGAGTGGCATTTTCTGGAGTTTAAGGTATGAACGCTCACAAGGAGAAAACACATAGAGAATTTTACTTAATTTTGCTTCCAACCCCTTTCAGGGCTATTTGCTCTACTGAGCTGTTAATTCCTCATACCTCCGGTAGTTCTAATGGATGTAAACTTGATAGAATAAACGATATTTTTGTGGTGATTGTACATGGTTTAGCCTTCTCAAAGTTTGCCATAAATAGTAAAGGGCTGAAGGAAGGATGATTTTTTTTTTCTTTGGATGCTAGACTTTCTTAACTGTGGACATTGAAAACAAAGTGTTTAAGCCACAGAGATCATGGACCCTTCTACCTAATTCCAGGGAGATATTTGTGTGGGCAACGGGTTGGGGGTGTCAGGAAGCACCCACAGACCCGTATAACCTGCATTTTCCTGGACGAGTGATGAGAAGGTTGATCCGTAGCTGATTTCCCAGGTGACATCAGGTGTCACCTTGTCCATAAATATCCCAGTCTGGCCCAGTCCGCCCAGGGCCCCGGTGTGGGTGGGGCTCCCCCAGTCTCAGGCTCCACCTGCTCTAGGTTCTGATGCCGCAGGAGGGAAAATGGGGTCCCTGACAAGCACCCAACAAAGCGAAATGACCTACACTGCAAGTTCCTCACAGCTGCAGTCATCAGCCCGGCCTCTTTTCAGGCTTGATCCCCTTTGGTTAGAAGCCAGAGGGTCAGTTTCCCCAGAAGTAAGCCCACCAGAGAGTCAAAGCTCCAGCCTCCTCTCCACCCACCCCACCACGTGCTTCTAGTGGGCCGTGACATCTAGGCAGGATCCCAACCCCAATAGAAGTAACGGAGCCAGTTTCCGAGGCATTAGAGCAGCAGTAGATGAACAACAGGCCACAGACAACAGATGAAACCTCACCCGAGTTCCAATTCCCCTGCAGAGCGATGGCCGTTAGGCTTCTCGCCTGGACTGGGGTTTCCATTTTCATGTGTCTGAGCGATAATCTAGGCTTTTAAATTCCAAAGAGTTGGCAGGGGATGACGTTTGGCTTTTCAGCGACGTGAGCTTCTCCGCATGCGTGCTCGTAAAACATCAAATGAGAAACACACGTGTAGAGAATGACGAAGTGAGAAAACTGAAAACAGAACAACTTCAAACGCGGATGCTCCCAGAGCGTTTCTAAGTGGCTTCATTCGGGACCCTCAGGTCTTCCTCCCTCACAAGGTGCCCCCCACCCCGGGCCATGTGCAAACCCAGCACTCCATCCAGGGCAAGGGCTGGGTTTCATCGTCAGTATCTAATGAACAAAACAATAAAAGCGAGATGAATTGTGGCCGGTCCTCCCCCTCTTATCCCCCCTCTGGATATAGCAGGACGCGTGTCTCAGGGGTTCCCATCTGGCTCAGCTGGGGACCACTTCCTTCCTGGCATTCCGGAGAGAATACACGTTCCTCCTCTCTGCCAGCTGTTTATCCCAAATCTCTTCAGTCTATTCACTGGAAATTTCAAGCATCAAATCGGCCCAGTGACAGATAAATATCGGCTTGGTGTCAATTTGTTCGAGCCTAATTCTTTATAAGTGGAGGTGTCGTTGGTTTCTTTGGAGCCCTCCCAGCCACAGCACAGGTATCTGATGGTGAGACCAGAAGGGTGCACAGCTGCCATCCCCCTCTGTTCTGGCTGCTTCGTGAGCCCAAAGCTGGGGGGCGATCAGGGCTTCCTGAAGACCATGAATGAGGAAGCTGTGTAGAACGATTCTGTCCACAGTTTCAGCTCTTTCATCTTGAAGACTGACAACGCGAGGTTGCTGCCCTGGGATAAGTCCTCTGATAACTGGCATTTGTTCATTATTCAGACCTTTGCTGGCTGGTCATTGTTGTTCAGACAAGAGGTTAGCTGTGTAAGGAACGTGAGAGACAGAGAGAGACAGAGAGAGGCCAGATTTGGAAACGATTTCACACTCTAAACGTGAACAGATTTGCAGGGGGATATCTTGGAAACATATGAGGTAAACAAGGTCTAAATTCCCTGCTTTGGGAAGATAAGTGCTTGGGGTTCTGTAAGCTAAATGCACACTGCTGAAATTTGACTGAAAACTTTGTGATGTGAAGACTGAAAATCCCAAGAAGGAGGCTGGCAGCATCTAACTTGTGTTGGATGACAATTCAAGATAGGCTGATGGAGATCCTTCCCTCCTGACACCCTAGTCAATACTGTAGATGGTAGATATTCCAGGAAACAGCTCGGAAAGGGCCAGGGGGTGGGGTCCAGGGCATTCCTAGGTTGTCCTCCAGCTCTCAGCTCCTTGCTAAGAAAGGTGAGACCTGTAATTTGCTGTATCATGCTATCATACACCAGACCCCAAAACATCTAAATCCTTCCAGGTAGAACATTCTTTTTTTTAATTTAATTTTTATTTTATATTGGAGAGTAGTTGATTTACAATGTTGAAATGTTAATTTCTTCTGTACAGCGAAGTGATTCAGTTATACATATATATGTATCCATTGTAGAACATTCTAACCTTGTACATATATACTCTTCAGCCATGATGTTTGTCCATTATGGACGATACATGTTAATCTATCCTAAATGGAGCAGAGAGTGGTCTTTGAAAGAAATCTCCCTAGCTCAAGTAAAGCCAAATTTTCAGGCAGGGAATTTTCTAGTTAGTCTGTGCTTAAAATTCTTATTTTTGTTTTTAATGCTCAGGCAGGAATGTACACACAATCACTCACAAAAGAATCAGAGAAATGGCTGTTTTAGCCAAAGGACTAGAATATACACACCTGCGGCAAATAAAACAAGATAAGGTGCATCTAGAGTTTTCTACTGTGTGTCAGGTGTGGGCAGGCGTGTGCCTGCACGCTTACATATATGTGCCAGCTGCTGGTGATACATTTATTGCTGCACTTATCTGAAGGAAATTTGAGAAGATATCTTTCAACATCGTTTTTTCTTTTCTTTTTTTTTTTTGCAGTATGCGGGCCTCTCACTGCTGTGGCCTCTCCCGTTGCGGAGCACAGGCTCCGGACGCGCAGGCTCAACGGCCATGGCTCACGGGCCCAGCCGCTCCGCGGCATGTGGGATCCTCCTGGACCGGGGCACGAACCCGCGTCCCCTGCATCAGCAGGCGGACTCTCAACCACTGTGCCACCAGGGAAGCCCCAACATGGTTTTCTTAATGGATTTTATTTATTAAATAATTCACCAGGCTCCTCTTCCGGAAAAAAATTTCCAACTGAAACAGAAAGCCAGCCAAGAGGGAAGAATGTTTCTAGCAAGGAAGGGCTCTGCAATATATTTGCTCTGGATTCTTTATTAGGTAAAAGTATGTCACTCGCACGGCCATTCCTGTTGGAAACTATTCATTTAATTTCCCTCTTTTGTGGCTATTTTGTTTTCCCCTAAATGTCAGGGCTTGCTGAGAGAAAAAATATATTTTACGTTGTTTCTTTTAGAGCTTCTTGCTGTCTGCCCCCATCTGCTGGAAAGAAGCAGGCATTTTTGTTAAGTGCAGCTACAGAGGTGGATATTCAGGAATGTCTATTTTCATATAGACATTATAAACACAGACGACAGCTGTTTACCTGTAAACATCACATGTAAATTAAATATTATGCATCAACCTACCGCAAAATTGCGTAATCGAGGTATTTTACTAAATGTAGTTTGGATTGGAAATAACTTCATTTTAGGGAAAAGAAACTTGATGTTGATGCAAGTAATCCAGAGTAGTTATTGAAATTTAGTCAAAGATGAAACATACATCGTGGCATCAAACTTCTGAATGTTAACAAATTCTCTCCATTTCCCAAGTGGCAGCGTATCATTTTTATCAGCAATTAAAAAAGAAGCTGGGGACTTCCCTGGTGGCACAGTGGTTAAGAATCCGCCTGCCAATGCAGGGGACACGGGTTTGAGCCCTGGTCCGGGAAGATCCCACATGCCGCGGAGCAACTAAGCCCGTGCGCCACAACTACTGAGTCTGCGCTCTAGAGCCCGCGAGCCACAACTACTGAAGCCCATGTGCCTAGAGCCCGTGCTCCGCAACAAGAGAAGCCACCGCAGTGAGAAGCCCACGCACCGCAACGAAGAGTAGCCCCCGGAGTGGCTGCAACTAGAGAAAGCCCACGCGCAGCAACAAAGACCCAACGCAGCCAAAAATAGTAAATAAATAAATAAGTACGTTTATTTTTTTAAAAAGACGCTGAACAGGGGTCTACATGGAATGTCTGTTTTACACAATAGTACATTCTGATAGGTACCCATGCTCTGTGGCATGCGTATAAATTCAAAGAATTCATATAATTTACCTGATAGATCAGGAGCCATTACAGTCGGCTGTGTAAATTCATATTTTGGCACTCTTTAAAAAGTGGATTATTATTGACCCAATAGACCATAACAGTTCCAAAGAAGCCATTACTGTCCGTTGTGTAAATCCTTCAGGGCGTGTGTTTCATTGACCCTTTGGAGCCATCAGGGACTGGTCTGTCAGTCCAGCTGCCACGTACGTGTACCAAACGCATGTGCTGAAGACGCCTTGGAAATTGAAGCCGTAGTCAAATTACCCTTGCTCGTATCCAACAAGCCACAGTGTAAAACTGGTATTTCTACTGCATCTTCCTCTGCCTCCAGAATTTTATTTCCCTGCATTTATAAAGAGGTTGGAAATTCGAAATGTGGCTAAGTGGTCCTTTGATTTCAAAATTTAATAAAGAATAGGAAAGAAGACACGGAAAACACAGAAGACAATTTTTGCTTTGCGTGAAAAAACATCTCAAAGACCGCATGCATTTGCCAGCCCCATCGGGAGCTTGGCAAAGACAGTGAGATTTCTTTACTCGGAGCTTTTTGGAACCCAGATGAGATCTTTATTTTATTGTCTCCGTGCTTATTTTGTGTTCCTCCACCTGCCTGTCCTCTTATTACATTAAAGAAAAATGCACACAGGAATATTTAGCCAGGAAAAACTCTTAGCTATTTGTACCTTCAGGAAAAATAAAATGAGATACTGCAGGGTAGAGCCTTGCTGTGCTCCTGGGCTGCTGACAGGTCTGAACTAAGCTGTCCTCACGCCCTCAGAGCGCAGACCAGCGCCTCTGAGGCGAGGATTAAGCTGTGTATTATTCCTCTTCGCCGAAATTGCCAGAAATATGCAAATCAGCATGGATTCCCCATCTTCAGAGATAGGAAATATTCTAGAAATCAAGCTATGAACAAATGTACCGGCTGATACTACCCCCAGGAGATTGAGGCTTGATGTCTTTCGATATACATCCTTCCCTTCTGGCCTGGAGCAAACGGGTTGGGACGTTTTTGAAGGTAGACAATGTTTATGAATGACGGTTTCAAAACATACGATCAGCAAACAGATTTGCTAAAGAGACCAATATTCCTTCACATTATAGAAGAAAAAAAGAATAGAAAGGTGAAATTAAGTGCTGGGAAACTTGATTCTTTGCCCTAAGAAAGAGTGAGCACACACATTTTTACACTGTGTTGTTTCCACCGGTCGTTGTTATCACCGATAGCTTAAAATCCTGAAGTTCAACGGTGCAGTGATAAAAGGAGGACAGAGAGAGGGACCTGGGTGGTCTGGACCTTGAGTCAGAGGAATGGGCAGAGCGTCAAGACCCGCAGATTCCTAAGGAATCTCTGGTGGGATCCTCTTGGGAAAATCCCATTTATTTTTATGTTGCATCGCGTACGTGCCCGAGAAGGAAGAGCAAAGCCCCTGTCCCTGAGGCTGTGGAGAAAGCATGAGAAGCTCTTTCTGGAGCCAAGGCACAGCCACGGTGAATCCCCGACGGTCACGCACCTTCCTCTGGAGAACATCCATTTGAACTCGTCCTGGGAGCTGGCTCTACCCCTGGAGGTCTCCAAGGGCTAAGATGGGGAGGCAGCCCTGTCACACGAGCAGTGACACAGGTTGGCAGCCACCACAAAGAAGCGGGAGGTGTACCATTGTGGCCCTCGTGAGGGAATCCCAACGCTTCCTGCCGTCCACTGGGGCCTGTCCAGCCGGCAGCTTGGGCAGGAGAGGGTTAACGCGGGGCTGCGGCCTGGCAGGGACCAGCTGAGACAGATCAGCTTCTGCGTGAATGCATTAACCCTCCTAAACCATCCTGAGACCCTGGACAGAGGACGGCCAGCCCTGCTGCATCTCCGATTCACTTATTCAGGACACAGACACACAGACACAGACACACACACACACACACACACACACACACACACACACACGTGGCTCCTTCTGCCCTGTGATCCCTTCACCTCTTGCCCTGATTTGAGTAGGAAGTTCTACTTCCCAACGCAGTGTTTTCTTTTTAACAGGACTATTTTTGTAAGATGGGATGCCAAGTCGCTGCCTTTTTTATAAAAAAAATTTGCACACACACACCAGCGTGGTGACCTCACGTGATGGTGACCCTACGTCTTGCCAAGGGAATCCCTGGGTAAACATGGCCCTGGGAGAGAAAACACGCTCTGGTTTTGCAGGTCTGGCCAGCCTGGCTGCAGCAGGGCTGAGGTCACGGATGACCCAGCAGGACAAGGTTCTCAGCTCAGCTGCCAGCAGGGCACCCGCCCCCGTATAAACACGGCTCTCCAAGCTCACAAGGGTAAATATTTACTCACCTGTTTACCAACAGAAAGCAAAATTCCACTGCTCTGTCACTTCGAAAGAAGAGGGTGGAAACCGGAAATTAATTATTTGAAATAAAACGTAACTCCAGGAGAATTAACATTTTTTCAGATCCCCTTTCTTTCCCTGTTTTTTGTTTGAATACGGGTCTGGCTCGCACACAAGGAAATTGGCACTCTTGGTCCCCAACAAGCAGTGGGGTGTCTGGCAAAGTTAGGATTTGGGTTCCTTCCCCGACAGCTGAATAAAAGAGTTACAGACCAGAAGTAAAGCAAGAGAGCCTAAAGGCAGTCACGTCACACACATTTCCAAGGGTTTCTGTGCCTGGGGTGTTTCCTGCGGGGCACATCCTCCCTCTGTATAAACGTGCTTGCACCATCGATAAATCATATTTCTAACACTGCACTAATTACAGGGGCAACACGCATGTAATAAAAAGTTGACGCCCATCGCTGCTCTGGGAACGGCGGGGCGCATTCCCGATCTCTGGCTGCGAAGACGGCCATCCAAAACGTACCTTCGGTTTAACGTCAGACACGAAGCACGTCTTCAGAAACCAGAGAGGCAGCATCCTTTCAGAGCACTTCGGGTCAGATCCGACTTTTTCCTCTCAGTTTTATTAGTCACTGTATTTCAGGCCCAAAGGTTGAGATTGATAGAAGCTGGAACTTGGATGGAGAAGTGCACTGGGGGGCCCTCCCGCCCCTTGCAGGAGAGGAAAAGGCCCTCGGTGATGTTTCTCACCAAGAACCTGTGATTCGGCCCACAGAGAAATGGACCCGCGTGCGCACTGCCGCTCGGTCGCTGCCAACACGCCGCCACCCCACCCCAAGAGGGAGAGGATCCCTTAATGCCTCGAACGAGGAGGGCGCCTCGGGACCCCCGCTCCACGCTTGAGCGCCAGAAGCCACAGCGGGCGCTGCCCTCCTCTCTCAGGCCTGGCTTTTCAGGTTTATGTTCAGAAGGTGTCTTGTGAATGATGGATGTGGACAGCGGAGACTTTTCGTTTAAAAGGAATTTTAAAAGAGGGGAAACACTTGGGATCTTAGAATAAGAATCTTGATTTTTCTCGTCTCGGTATCTGTAAGTGTGTGAAGGGTGTCCAAGCATGCGGAGTGTCCACCTTGTCCAGAGCCGAGAGAAACAAGCAAGTGTCTTCCGCATGGCCCTGTTCTGCCTGTTTAAGACGAAGCTGGTCTCTTCCTGGGATGGGGGAAATGAGGAGGGGCCTCTGAGCAGGACGGAGGCCTCCGCGTGGCCGAGACAGCCACTCAGGGCACTGGGAGCGCACGTCGCTGGTCAGAAAGAAAGGAAACCAACCCCGTTGCTGGAACTCTCTGTGCGTTTTGTAGGGGCCAGAGGAAGCAAAGGGAGAGAGGAAAGCACAGCCAGCCACGCGTAGGCAAACACACCCATACCTGCTGCCGCTGGGACCCGGGAAACCCTAGCGGTCTGTCAACCTTGACCCCAAGGTCAAGTGCAGAATGCAACAACCAAGTGGTCTCCCAGGGCTGGGTCCTCACTTGGCAAGTGGGAGGGGATGAGGGACCCTGTTCACGGTCAGAGCCATGAGGGGCTGGTCCATGTCACAGGCATCCGTATTTTAAGTTCACGTATTGCCTTGCTGAGACAAAAAGGGCTCTCGGGGAGACCCTGCGCAAGACAAAGGGTCTCGACCCTTTCTGAGGCCAATGGAATTTTTAAGGGCCCCAGAAGTGGAGACACTCAACCCCAGCTCTCCGTGGAGGTGAGGGTCTTGGGTGTGGCCCCTCCCCCAGGCGCCCAGGAAGTTGCCTGTAAGCAAGCACCCGAGCGAGGATGACTTCCTGTTTCTCCACAACAGGGGGCATCATTTATGACCCATTGTGTGATGACACAGGCCTTATAAACTGGAAAAAATGTCTTCTACGATGTTGTCCATAAACATTTCCGGAGAACAAACAGGGGCCCAGGAAAGGCTGGGGGAGGGAATATTACTCTGGTTGTGAGTTCCTCTCTTTTCTCAAGGTACTAACAGTAGGCCCTGATTCTAAGGAAGGAGAGGGGTAGAAGCAGGCAGAAAAGGGAAGGGGAGGTGGTGAGAGCAGGCAGATACTCCCCCCGACGCCGGTCCTCTGGCCGGGACAGACGTCACGGGCTTTGGGGGCAGACCTTTCCTCCACAGTTCATCTCAAACCTTCCAAACAGGTTAATTATCTACCTTACGGCTTCCTTAAATGAAGATTCCAATCCCTTCTCCTTACACCATGCGCTTCTAAATGAAGCCAGCAGACAAACGGTACAATTTATAACGTCTCTGCTCAAATTCCCTGTGACCTCTCCTGCTTTTAGCCTGAATCTCTAACCTATTTTAAACGTGCCATTCCCGTCCCCATCCCCCCACATTAGAAGACGGGATCCTTTTTTCTCTTTCTGTCTCCTTCCCCTCAGTAGATGAACTTGCCATGCAATCCTGTGCTCATCCAGGCTGACCCCCTGCCGGGAGTCATTGTCTCGAGGAGAATAGGGAATCGAAGCGCCTTTGTGCAAGGGAACAGAGAAGGCAGACATTATTATGATTTCGTATTCGAAGCTCTCGTCTTTTCTTTCTTTCCTTTTATTTTTTTCCCCTGGATCTAACAGCTGTTTCCCATCACAACTGGTGTTTGAAAGACATTGCAAAAATGAGTATATCGGTATCACAATTAGTTTCACAGGCGGCTAATAACTTACTTGCCATCCATGTTGATTTCATCAGGATGGCCCTGATTTATGGTTGTTTGTCCCCGTGGCCGCCAGTGCCACGGGGAGGGGCCTGCTGGCCCGCGGTGCCCTTGGGGTGCAGGGGTGGGACGCCCGCCAGGGGCTGGAGCACCCCATGCCTGGCCTCCGTGGACACCGCGGCAGCACCTGCCCCCTCCTCCCACCGGCTCCCTCCTTACAGCTTATGGCCAGAGATACTTCCAGGCTTCACATTAGTCCAGACATGAAAGCACCGCGCTTCGGTGGGGAGGCAGCTGTCACTGGTGCCAAATTATGCGTGTCTGGTTTTGGTGATGTGATCTACTACCGTTCATTAGGGACCGGGCTGAGACCATCGACTCATTTTTCTTGGGCCACCCCGGCCCCCGAGCATGTCTGCAGGGGCTCCCAGCGCCGGGAGGCCGCCCCGTCCTTTGCTCACTCAGCAATTTGGCTCTTTGGATATTTTTTTTTTTTTTTAATGAAAAATTTTCATGCAAAAGAGCGGGACCAGGCCTGTAACACAGAGTGAAAGGCTCCCATCTTGCCCAGATGGACGGCGGGGATCTAGTGGAAGCAGTGAGGGCTCAGAAACACTTACAAGTCTGTACTGGCAGGTCAGGGGGCCTCCAGGCGCCCCAGCTGGGCCTTAATGACACTCATAAAAAACAAGGCCAGGGACGTAGCACACTTTGGGACTTTGGAATTCGCACTGAATTGTACGGAGCACCTCGAGAAGGCTGTGCAGACCCAGCGAACAGGTCAGGGCCTCCTCTCTTGGGTAAATGTGGGAGATTTGGGCTGAGAGTTAGGGAAGTCGCAGCACCAGGCTAAAGGTAAGCCTTCCTGTTTCTTGGTGACCAAGAATGGACAAAGGAGACTCAAGGAAACCGGTGAAAAATGCCAATGGAGCAATAACTAGGGGGTGGGGAGGCTGACCCCCAACTCCGGGCCCTCCAGCCGCCACGTCCCACTTTACAGCTCCCGGGGGCAGAGAGGTGACATTATCAGGGCAGAGGAGGACACGCGGGGAGGACCGGAGGGGGCTGGCCTGGGCCCTGTCAATCAACCAGGGCTCTCTAAGCTCCCATCTCCCCTCCCTTTCCCCACAGGGAGCCCCCTCCTCAGCCTTCCAATTCTGGGGAGCAGACGTCCTGGCCCAGGATCTAGAGAGTGAAGTTCCCAGGCCGCCAGGCAGGCCGGGACGAGAACACGCGGGGCCCCCGGAGGCCGTGGGGAGCAGGCACGGCCATCAGCTTCCAGAAATCCTTTTGATTCCAGTACAGACACACACACCGCGCGCCCCCGGCTCCAGATGAGGGCCCGCTGGAGCAAAGGTGGAAAGCAGCAGGGACCCTCACGCCCCAGACGAGCCGCCAACAGCCACTTCACCTCCACCGAGCGAGGAAGGTGCCGGCTGTCTTACAGATTAAAAGAAAACCATAAAACCCCCGAAAAGATGCCCTCAGGTGGTGACGGTGTAGACAGCTGCTGTTCCCCCAGCCAGCACACAGTGACTTTCATGTGCACGAGCTCGGCAGGTACAAACGCAAAGAAGCAAAAACCTGAGTCGCCAGCATAATCACAATCTGTTTGCAATTACCGAAAAAAGGGGGGAAAAAAGATCTGAAAGATCTGTCCTCGCAGTGTTCAACGGTGCTCTGCAGTTTTATATCTGTGCGTCTGATTGTCCCAGATTTGGGGAGAAACTATAACAGAAACCGGCAAAGACTTCAACTTCCATTTGTTTTGTGTTTTTGTTATGCGTTACTTTTGCGGAGCGATTCCAGTGACTGGGACGTCGGTTGTTGCCTGGTTTGTTAGGAGGGGCGCTGAGCAGAGGCAGGTTTCACAAATGACGTAAAGAGAGAAAAGCCAAAACGCCATCAAATGCCAAAGGAAACGCAAGTTTGAGGTGGCCTCGTGGGGGGGAGGGGACATTCGTTCTACATTTTTCCGCGCACTTTTTTTCTGCGTGTGCAAGAAAGAGACAGGCTGAGTTTGGCCAAGTCAGGGAAGCCCTGCGTCCTTGGTCACTGCAGCCAAAGAGGGGAAGATGAGAGAGAGAAATGTAACAGTCCGTCCATCTCACTCGGCATGTTTACACGTTCTATTACCCCCCCAAAAAAACTGTTTACAAAATGGAGTGTCAGGAACATTGTGTAAAAGAGCGCTTATCTGGGAGACTTTGATCTTTGTCTGAAGCACCATTAGGACACTGAAAGGATGATGGCTCTGTAGTGGAGGGCTGGGGGGAGGGAGGGAGTTTTCCCAGAAAAAAAGCTTATTGTCCTGCCTCCTGGTTGCATTTAAGACAAAAATCCTGTGAGATCCCATGGGACCAGTTGGAGGTGGGCCAACGCGGGTAATGCCACCGCCCAGGCGCACAGCACATGGGGAGCAGGACGGCACCCCAGCCTGCGGGCAGCCCCGCTCATGGGGCTAATGGAGCTGTCAGTGCCACGGAGGGAGCCGGCACTGGTGCAGAAGAGTTAGAGCCAGAGGGTACTCCAGCCCTCCACACCAGCTGTGAGGACACCACCCGCTTCGCTCCTCACAAGGGGGTCGGGAAATTAGAGCCTTGTGAATTTCCAGGGCTTGTCTATTTCATCTCCATCTGATAAAAAAGGCACAAAAAGAAAGAAAGAAAAAAAAGGGAGGAAGAGAGTGGGGAGGGGGGCCAAGGAGTAGGGTGAAGAGGGGAGGTCTGAGGGAGGAAACACTCTCATGATTAGGATTTCCATACACACTTTGTTTTGTTTTGTTTTGGCTGCGTTGAGTCTTCGTTGCTGCGCGCCGGCTTTCTCTAGTTGCAGCGAGCGGGGGCTACTCTTCATTGCGGTGCACGGGCTTCTCACTGCGGTGGCTTCTCTTGCTGCGGAGCATGGGCTCTAGGCGCGCGCGGGCTTCAGTAGTTGTGGCTTATGGGCTCTAGAGCGCAGGCTCAGTAGTTATGCACGTGGGCTTAGTTGCTCCGCGGCATGTGGGATCTTCCCGGACCAGAGCACGAACCCGTGTCCCCTGCATTGGCAGGTGGATTCTTAACCACTGTGCCATCAGGGAAGCCCTCCATACCCACTTTTATTCTTGATCTTTTTATTGGAGTATAGTTGATTTACAGTGTTATGTTAGTTTTAGGTATACAGCAAAGTGATTTGGGGATAGATGGATAGATAGATATTGATATATACACATAAATATATATATATATACATACATATATCCTTTTTCAGATTATTTTCCATTACATTTTTTATAAGATATTAAATATAGTTCCCTGTGTTATACAGTAGGGCCTTGTTTATCTAGTTTATATATAGTAGTTTGTAACTGCTAATCCCATATTCCCAATTTATCCCTCCCCACCCCACTTTCCCCTTTGGTAATGGTAAGTTTGTTTTCTATGTCTGTGAGTTTGTTTCTGTCTTTCAAATAAGTTCATTTGTGTCATTTTTTAGATTCCACATGTAAGTGATATCATATGGTATTTGTCTTTCTCTGTCTGACTTACTTCACTTGGTATGATCATCTCTAGATCCATCCATGTTGGCGCAACACTTTTATTCTTTATTTTTTACCTGTAAAGAGACAAACAAAAGTGAACCCAGAAAGGAAATTTTAGTTTGTACTATGAATGTTCCAGCTGGAAAAATTCAAGTAAGAGTAATTCCCCGGCCAGAGAGAATAATTCATGAGAAGGGTTTGGGCCAGTTCAGATGGCCTCGCGGCTCACAGAGAACTTCGGAGTTTCCCAGTGAGTTTCTTCTTCATAAAATGATGCAAGTGACACTCATTTGCATGACTAGTATCCCTCCTAAAAGTGACGTGGAGAATCAGGACACCCTGGGATCTGAGTTCTTCAAATGTTACCAATTATGTCGCCCAGTAAGACAATCTTGATTATGACCTTTGGGAAAGTGGTTCCGTCATGAACCATCTTCCATCAGGTCCTTGCCCGTCAACCTGCATCAAGGGGCATCCCAGTTCCTCATGAAACCTCCACCCGCCTCGAGAAGGCCCAGCACACTGGGCGAGATCAGAGGTTCAGTATGAGCTCCCTGACTTCACGGAAAAGGGTTTACTAAGCACCTACAACTATGGGTCAAAGGGCGTTAACTACGGAGACCCATGGAAATATAGGGCATAATCCCTGCCCCCAAAACAAAGCAAAGAACATTCTAGAGAGAGGTCCAAACAACCCTCATGAACCGGGAAGACATAATCCCGTACAATAAACTGCAAACAATGTGGCCCATAGAATTAAAACCGGGAGCCGATGGTGCCAGTTGGAAGCGAAATAAAAGAATCATGAAGGGGTGCCTTGGATGATGAGAAAGTCCAGATCCAGTGTGCAGCCCTGCCCTGGGCTCTCTGTGGACCTCTGGCCACACACACATCTAAGCCCTGGGGTACACAAACGGAGGGAAATAAGGGCCCACTGAGGAAATAAACTCAGAAAGCCACCTGGCACAGCTGAAGGGTACACACCCGGACCTGGTAGGAGATTGGGGAAAATGGGTGTGTTCCTCTGAGCTTCTGTTGTCGACCATGATGGGAATTCTAGCATCTTCCCCACTTACCTCAAAGTGGTGGTGTAAACACAAAGTGACAAACGGTGGCTATTCTTGTTAGTGCCTCTTTGAGCTCTGCTAGAAGGCAGGCCGCCACCTTCCTGAGCAGCTCCAAACAGCCCAGCGTGGTCAATATTTTCAGCACAAGCCACAGAGCGCTAACTACGTTGCCCGAGGTCCAGCAGCTACGGCGAACCAGGGACTTGAATGTGTTGTGTCCAAATTCTACGTTCCTTTTACTACATTCTTCCATCAGTGATTCTTACGTCTTTTTTATCTTTTTCTAAATTTTATTTAAGTAGAGTTGATTTACTATGTTGTGTTAATTTCTGCTGTATAGCAAAGTGATTCAGTTATACACATATATATATTTTTTCATATACTTTTCCATTCTGGTTTCTCACAGGATATTGAATATAGTTCCCTGTGTTGTACAGTAGGACCTTGTTGTTTCTCCATTCTATACATGAAAGCTTATATCTGCTAATCCCAAACTCCCAATCTATCCCTCCCCGACTGTCCCCCCTCGGCAAGGAAGTCTGTTCTCTATGTCTGTGAGTCTGTTTTGTAGCTAGGTTCATTTGTATCAACGATTCTTAGACTTGAACAAGAGTTCAAACAACGAACGTCCTAAGATGTTACTTTTGAAAAACAGAGCATCGAATAGATTTCACCCCATTTCATCCTGGTGGCAAGTGGACGAGGGGGCAGTGCTTGCTGCTCTCACAAAGGATGAAATTAAGGTGCAGAATCTTCAGCAAATCACCCAAAACTGCACATCCAGAAAAGAGCCAGAGTTCGAAGCCAGGTCTACCAGCCCCCAGAGCCCAACACTCATGCTGCTGTCACGACCCTGCGGACGCGGAGCTTTGCCCGTAGGGAGCCGGAGACCACAGCTGCACCGGCACGAGCTGCGTTGTGGTCGTGGGCAAGACATTCGGAATCCCTGATTCCTCATCTATGAAATGGAGACACGAATACTACCTACCTAAAGCTGTGTGTCAACTAAATTAAAATATTGAAATTTAGGGGCTTCCCTGGTGACGCAGTGGTTGGGAGTCCGCCTGCCCATGCAGATGCCCCGGTCCGGGAAGATCCCACATGCCCCGGAGCGGCTGGGACCGTGGGCCATGGCCGCTGGGCCTATGCATCCGGAGCCTGTGCTCCACAACGGGAGAGGCCACAGCAGTGAGAGGCCCGCGTACCGCAAAAAAAAAAAAAAAAAAAAAAAAGAAATTTAACTTTTTAACAAAAATTAAAGCTTAATTTAGTTAATTAAATTAATTTAGATTATTAGATTACATTAAAATCAAATTAAGCTGATATGAAAATACAGCTCACCTAAGCTATATGTGAATTAAATGAAATAATATATGTACAGGTCTTAGAACAGTTTAAGCAGTTCAAGGCCCGTTCACGTCATTCATGATGCTTGTAGGTACCAATGGTGGCGTTACCACCATCATCGCCATCATCACTTTCATCATAATTTTGCTTGTGGCCAGGAGAATTCACTCAGGTTCACACTTCTGGTCTGAAGAATATTCTGTGTAACTTGTGTACAGAGGTCAACACGAACAGGAGTTTGAAATCATTTCTTTCAACGTCCTGTGAATCTGACGTACATTTTCTATGTGTATTTAGCAAAACGATCAAAGTTTATCATCTGCCCGCAGGACCGCTCATAGTGTTCCAAATCCATCACCTCAACCCATTTCCAAGGTCGTCATGTCCTGTTTGCACACTCACCTGTGGCTTTTGCCCTGAGCACCCCTTCTTTTAAAATCTGACCATGTCCAGGGCCTGATCAATGGATTCATCAATGTGAATAAATACACAAGGCACTAGAAAAGGTTGCTTTGTGTTAGGAGATAAAGTGGAAAATGCCGAGCACGTGTCCAGAGCACGTCCCTTCCTTCCACACCTCCCTGACCCCCCTCATTTCTTCACCCACCCAGGTCTTTCCCGTCACTCACGGTTCAGCTCATGCACCAGCCCCTCAGGGATTTTCTAACTTTCTGCGGGGCTGAGCTAGGAGCTTCTCTGCTATGGAGAAACCGTGCAAGTCTATCACCATGTGTTCCGCACTCGGTTGAAATACTTGTTCCCCGCTAGACTAGAAGCTTTTCCAGGGTGAGCATTATCTCTTAATCATAGTAGCATAAATGCATCCAAACACTCAACAAATATTCATTGGACATCTGCCGTATCCCAGCGCTCTGACAGATGGTCCATTCCTAAGGCTGCATGGAACTAGCCACGTAGAAGGGAGAACTAACCAGACAGATCAAACTGAATGAGTATTGAAAGAATCTAAGGCATTGGTCATTTCCAAATAGCGTGTCGATCCAGAATTAAGCTATTTCAATTTATCAATATTTTGATGCCCTCCTGCGTGCGTGTGACATGCTTTAGGGAACGCAAAATACAAAATGTACATATTCTGCCCTCAAAGACCTTTTAATCTCATAGAGATAAGATACAGAGAAGAGATAAATATCATCGAATGCAGAATACAAACGCTATGAGGAAAGTTCAGTGTCCTGTGGGAATTTAGAGAGGAGGAATTCTTCAGCGTATGTAAGATCAGAGAAGTCTTCACAGAGGAGGCTTTTGAGATGGAGCTCGAATGATGAATGGGATTTTGGCAGGAGGAGAAGTGATGGGGAAGAAAGAAGAGGCAGAGGAAGGTTGCCTTGGGGGGCAGTGTGGAGCCCGGCCAGGGAACCTGATGGACCTGGGTTTCATGAGAGCGTAATGTATGTATAATGGGGTGTATTCCTTTGCTGGAGCTGCTGGAACAAACTACCAAAAGCCAGGTGACTTAAAACAGCAGAAACGTATTGTCTCATCCTTCTGGAGACCAGAAGTCCAAAATCAAGGTATGGGCCTGCTCCCTCCAAAGGCCCGGGTGGAAGGTCCTTCCTTGCTTCTTCAGCATCTAGTGCTTTGAGGCCACCGTCAGAGCACCACTCCGAGGTGTCAGTATAACTCCAGTCTCTGCCTCCGTCTTCCATGGCCACACTCCCTCTGCGTGTCTGTGTCCAAACTGTCTTTTTCTTAGAAGCGTTAGGGCCGGCCCTACTCAGTTATGGCCTCTTCTTAACCTGATTACGTCTGCAAAGACCCTATTTCCAAACAAGGTCACATTCATAGGGAATCAGAACTTCAACAAATCTTTTTGGCGGGTACAATTCAACCCACAATAAGGACCATCAGGAAACAGGGATAGAAAGGAAGTTGGGGGCCCTGCTGTGCCAGGTTGTGAATGACTTGGAGGGACATCACTGTTTACATAACATACAAGACTGAGGTCCCCGTCCATCGTGAGAACCTAGAGTCCTGACGGGCTTTAGCACGCTGCCCTTGGGAAAAGGGTGGCCCTGAAGAGGGGCCCATGTGGCAATGCATCACCTTCTGGGACACTAACACCTCTGGTTGTACTGTACATACTTTGGGGAAACCTCCAGGCCACAGCTGTACTCTGTAGCTCTGCGAAGCAATGAATCACAGAACAACTCAGCAGTGGCGCGAGGGTCTTGCTGCCCGTGGTGAGGACGGCCGTCCTGACAAGACAAGGCCCACCATGACCTTGACAGATACTCGCGGGCTATTTGATCACCCAGATCCATGGAGGCCAAGAAAAATCCCGTGTGCTATTAAAGGCAGACCTCAGAGATGTCATGGGCTCAGTTCCAGACCACGCAATAAAGCAGATATCACAATAAAGCCAGTCGCACAAGTTTTGGGGGTTCCTAGTGTGAATAAAAGTTACTTTCATAATGTCTATTAAAATGGGAAATAGCATTATGTCGAAGGAAAAGGGCATACTTTCATTTAAAAATACTTTATTGCTAAAAAATGCTAACCATCATCTGAGCCTTCCATGAGTCATAGTAGTAACAGCAAAGATCACTGATCAGAGATCACCGTGACAAGTATAATAATAATGAAAAAGTTTAAAATATCACGAGAATTACTAAAATGCGACACAGAGGCGTGAAATGAGCAAATGCTGCTGAAAAAAAATGGTGCCGATAGAAATGCTCAGTGCGGGGTGGCCACAAACCTTCAATTGGGAAAAAAAATCACAATACCTGTGAAATGCAATACCGCAGAGCACAATAAAACAAGGTCTGCCTGGACTGTGTGTTCAGTATTTTATTGTGCTCTTACTGGATACTCACTAGCCACAGTTCCTCCATCAAAGTACATGTACATTATTTTATTGTGCTCTTACTGGATACTCACTAGTCACAGTTCCTCCATCAAAGTACATGTACATTATTTTATTGTGCTCTTACTGGATACTCACTAGCCACAGTTCCTCCATCAAAGTACATGTACATTATTTTATTGTGCTCTTACTGGATACTCACTAGCCACAGTTCCTCCATCAAAGTACATGTACATTATTTTATTGTGCTCTTACTGGATACTCACTAGCCACAGTTCCTCCATCAAAGTACATGTACATTATTTTATTGTGCTCTTACTGGATACTCACTAGCCACAGTTCCTCCATCAAAGTACATGTACATTATTTTATTGTGCTCTTACTGGATACTCACTAGCCACAGTTCCTCCATCAAAGTACATGTACATTATTTTATTGTGCTCTTACTGGATACTCACTAGCCACAGTTCCTCCATCAAAGTACATGTACATTATTTTATTGTGCTCTTACTGGATACTCACTAGCCACAGTTCCTCCATCAAAGTACATGTACATTATTTTATTGTGCTCTTACTGGATACTCACTAGCCACAGTTCCTCCATCAAAGTACATGTACATTATTTTATTGTGCTCTTACTGGATACTCACTAGCCACTGTTCCTCCATCAAAGTACATGTACATTATTTTATTGTGCTCTTACTGGATACTCACTAGCCACAGTTCCTCCATCAAAGTACATGTACATTATTTTATTGTGCTCTTACTGGATACTCACTAGTCACAGTTCCTCCATCAAAGTACATGTACATTATTTTATTGTGCTCTTACTGGATACTCACTAGCCACAGTTCCTCCATCAAAGTACATGTACATTATTTTATTGTGCTCTTACTGGATACTCACTAGTCACAGTTCCTCCATCAAAGTACATGTACATTATTTTATTGTGCTCTTACTGGATACTCACTAGTCACAGTTCCTCCATCAAAGTACATGTACATTATTTTATTGTGCTCTTACTGGATACTCACTAGTCACAGTTCCTCCATCAAAGTACATGTACATTATTTTATTGTGCTCTTACTGGATACTCACTAGCCACAGTTCCTCCATCAAAGTACATGTACATTATTTTATTGTGCTCTTACTGGATACTCACTAGCCACTGTTCCTCCATCAAAGTACATGTACATTATTTTATTGTGCTCTTACTGGATACTCACTAGCCACAGTTCCTCCATCAAAGTACATGTACATTATTTTATTGTGCTCTTACTGGATACTCACTAGTCACAGTTCCTCCATCAAAGTACATGTACATTATTTTATTGTGCTCTTACTGGATACTCACTAGTCACAGTTCCTCCATCAAAGTACATGTACATTATTTTATTGTGCTCTTACTGGATACTCACTAGTCACAGTTCCTCCATCAAAGTACATGTACATTATTTTATTGTGCTCTTACTGGATACTCACTAGCCACAGTTCCTCCATCAAAGTACATGTACATTATTTTATTGTGCTCTTACTGGATACTCACTAGTCACAGTTCCTCCATCAAAGTACATGTACATTATTTTATTGTGCTCTTACTGGATACTCACTAGCCACAGTTCCTCCATCAAAGTACATGTACATTATTTTATTGTGCTCTTACTGGATACTCACTAGTCACAGTTCCTCCATCAAAGTACATGTACATTATTTTATTGTGCTCTTACTAGATACTCACTAGCCACAGTTCCTCCATCAAAGTACATGTACATTAGGCCTAAGAATATCCAATAGGGTTTTTAAAAATTGGATAACTGTCATGCAGAACGAACCCCAATCCACTTCTAATCAGGGCTGAACCACTCATAAGAGGCAATGCGGCTCCAGGTGCGCCACTGAACCACTGACTCTTCGGGAGGCATTCGAACGTTCAGAAAAGAAAAAACGTAACTACGCAGAAACTGATTTTGAACCCCTGATAGTTGGGTCAGAGCAAGAATACACTGCTTAAAGATTTAACCCACAAAATATATGTTGTTTTGTAATTTTATTATATTATTTTCGATGTACACAATTTTAATAGCACCTCCCTCACCGCTCCCCGTTTGGAAGGACACCATTCTGCACCCTGACACTCTGTCGGGTGTCCTATCCTCCTGCCATATAACTGTGTGAGCCCCTACGCCCCTTTCCTGGGGAGAGAGACAGATAAGCCTGCAGCCATTTTTTTCAAAAGTTTATCTATCCTGTCAAGGTGACCGGTTTAAAAGACGGGCTTGGTTCTAAGTGTGAAAGAAGATCCTGCCGCTTTGGGGAGCGTGATTTACAGCGGAGAGGAGGAAATAACCAGGAGACGGATCTCTGGCGGCCAAGGCCTCCATCACGAGGGTGGGCCCCCCTGTGCTGAGACCAGGCGGCCACCTGCCGGGACCACAAGTCTCACCCTCAAGTCCCCATGAACTGCACAGTTCTGGGGCCGCAAAATCGCCCTTCTGCCCTTCCCAGGAAAACTGGGCTTGAACAATTGTCCTCCTCGGGTGAGACGAATAAAATGTCTGTTATTCCCGGAGCCAGACTCCCCTGCTGGGTGGGGAGGGGAAGCAGGAAGAGAGGCCCCAGGAAGAAGGGCAAAGACACTGGGCCCCGGCCTGGGTGGCATCTCTAAAGGAGGGAAGGTTCTGGCACTTTGAAGCATGACTCAGAGTCCCGTTGTGTTTGTTGTGTTTGCATTGAGATCCAGTCCACATGCACTGCTGACACTTAATTTGCCACTCTCTGATGGGACAAAGCGTCCAGCCCTTGTTAACCCTCTGACCACCTAAACACCCCTGACGTTTGAAGGTCACCAGGGAAGACACACTGGCATTAGACCTTATTCACCAAAATGTAATAGAAGTTGTCAAATCCTACTCTTGGGACCAAAAGGCTCTCCACACACGTGTACAGTTGACCCTTGAATAACAGTGGGGATGCAGACCCCCTCCCTTCCCTGCCCGGTCCTGCCAGCTCTGCCTCTGAAACAAAGGAATTGATGATAAATGACTCACCCGAGGACAGGAAGCCAAAACAGACTGGACAGAACCAGGACTCAAACCCCAATTCTTTTGATCCCAACATACCGTGATCTCTAATCGAACACGATTTCTCCCCACACGTACTTAATGGAAAGATCTGTAAAATGAAAAGACAGACAGGTGCTGTATTTATTGACCACAAATCCTCCTGTAAAGGGACTGGTGATGTTCAAACGCGTGTGGCTCAGGATCAGTGTGTGGATTTGCTCCGTTTTGGTGCAGGTCACTGACTCTTTGCTGACGCCTATTCATACTTCCCGTCTTTGCAGCCCCTGCTGCGTTTCCAGGGTACCATACCGCGGAACTCCTAAAAGATGTTGCGATTTACATGGATGTAGACAGGAAGAGTTCCCCCGCCCTCCTCCTGCACCCTGTGCCTCACCTCCAATAAAGATGCCGGAGAGCCGAGCCGTGTACCCAGAAATTAAAGGCACTGCTGATCCCGGGAGCAGGACACGCGGTGACGCCGGTAGACACCGATCAGTGCAGCGACACCTTGTGGTCGGAGCCGGCTACAGCGCTCCTCACGCCTTCTCCGTGTCATTACTCAGGAGCGAGGGGTCAGCTGGGCTTGGAGAGCAGCCGCCAGGACCCCCTACTGCACCCAGTGGAACTTTCCCGCTTTCCCAGTGGCCGAGCCTCCCATCCCCGGGTCTGCCAGACCCTCTCCCACCAAAAGCCCTAGAACTGGGGGGACGATTTGTTTGCTGTTCAATCACAGTTGTACACTCATTACTCACATTTTATTAAAATGATTTTGAGGTTTTTTTTTTTAAAGGAGTGAGTTCTGGTTCTGGATAATTTTTGAGTTACTGGCACTCAGAAAAACAAAGAATTATTTAATTAAAGCAAATGGTATAATAATGTGTTTCTTTTAAAGAAGCCACATCTCACTTCCAAGCCCACTAAGGTACTGAATACAAATGAATCCGCTTCACTTCGAGTACATACTCTCTGTTACATCTGATCTACCCAACACACCGCATTGGAGTTCATTATTTCCAAAGATGATGATTTCAGCACTTCATCTTGACTGTACCAGTATTACCATTCCAGGCGTTTTCATAACTATTGTTTAATTTACCATTCGATTTGCACAGCTGACACCCTGTGGTCTTGACACACAAGCAGTCCAAAATGGTATTGCTGCTTTTTTTTTTCCAGAAACTCAGAGGCGTGGGAGGTTTGCAGGAGCGTATTAGGAGTATTGTCGGACGAGCTTTACAGTTTTGACCTGAGTGGCTTTGCATACCTAACAACAGATCGTGAAGTTAGTTGGGGGTTTAATTTCTACGACTCCCTGGATATGAATTTACTGATAACCTGGAACTTCTTGCTGGGATGAAGGGCTTTGAGCAGCACGTGGCCTGGCTTCTTCCCAGACAGCACTCTCCCGGCACCTACTGTGTGTGCAGAGAGATTCCCAGACCTTCAACTTGAAGTCTGGGATAACTGTGCTGACCAGAATCACTCCTGGAAACAGAATATTCATTTTTTCTAACTAAAAGGATTCCGTTCAAATGTCAGCTGAGTCATCTGCTGATAGATAACTAATCTAACATTACAAAGAAACGGTTTTCAGTAAATAATTTGAATGTCTCTGTTCTGCTACAGTTCCAATCAAGATGGCCACTCAAGAAAAACCACGTTTCATTCTCACGCACCCAAATCATCTGTTCTTCTCCGTGTGTTGGTATCACTTATTCAGTCCCTACTCTGGGCAGATGCTGTGCTGGGTGCAAAAATACTGACCAAGATAGAGAGGACACAGTCATCGCTCTTAACAGGCTTAAAATCAAGAGGAAGACAAGAGACACATGAAGATTTCACCTAGGACGGACAGTGAAAAGTGGGCATCACCGGATGTGTAGCAACAGGATACATCACCATGACCGAATACGGAAATGCAGCCGTTCAGAGACCTGGAGAACTAATCCCGCCTCGCCCCATCTCCCCACCCTGACCTGCCCACTGAAAGACATGATGCTTCCCCCAGGCTGGTGGGGAAAGAAAGGGGAGCATGAAAAACATAAATTAAAGGAACCTAACCAAGCTCCTTATCTGCACATTTTAGATAAAAGACAAATCTATTTTCTTCCTTCAGATCAAGGTAATTGTGAAAAGAAAGGATTTCTAGAGTTTGCTCTGGCTCCATTTCATAAAGCATCGCTAACCCAATGATAAATGATAAAGTCACTTGGGCAGGAGCCAGTAGCTCTCTCCTTCTGTTCTGAGATCCGCATCCAGATTTGAGCCTGTGAAATGGCTTGGGTGATCTTAATTTGACAGTTGTCAACATTTCAAAATCATTGCCAAGTCCAACCAAATGGAAGTCTTTGATCAGGCCTGGCTCTGTGTGTGTGTGTGTGTGCGTGTGCGTGTGTGTGCCTGTGTTGTGTGTATCAGAGGGCTGCCAATCTGAGCCCGTATAATACACCTGTGCACCCTTCCCCAGTCACATCTCATTAGCATCCTCTCTACATGACGAGTTCTGTGGGAGGGGGAGAGAAAATGGCAGTTCACCTTCAGTAAGTTTGGTCCAAGAGGGAGCAAAATTCGTAGATGAAAATTTTGGAGAGTGGATTCAATTAATGAAACATTAAAATCTAAGAAAATTGTTGCACAGAATATAAACTTTTACATAAAAAAGAAGAGGACATAATTGTGGACAAAATGGTTCCTAGTAAGCATTACTTTTTCAGTGCATATATTTTTCAGCACAAACATCTCAGTCTAAGCTAGACTTGAGAACAATTTAACTGATTCCATGTCAGCAGAAAAGCAACAGTGAAAGTAATGAAAATAATCAGGAAAATAACGAGACTTTTCTGAGATTTGCCATGTACAAGATACCTTATTTGAAAATGAAACTATTGGCACAGCAAACATGGACTCATCAGAGGGAAGTTATTGAAATAAAAATGCAAAGATATCTAAACCCTCCGTGTAGGGAACCCAGCTCTGAGCTGAGGAATCTTTCCCCTTTATTCTGTAATGTTTACTCATGCAGAACCTAAAGATCATTTCTATTCATGTCAAATATTACGAAAGCATGAACAGAAGAGAAAGAATATGTTTTTGAGACCTTCTTTCCCTTTTTTCTTGTTTCAATATATTGGGATGACTGTTTGCCAAAAATCAAAGGCTTCCATGAAAGTGTAGATGCGAAAATACAAGGCCTTGCTGGATGACAGTGGGTGAGAATAACGTAAGCATCAAATAAATGTTTGCGAAATAAATCAGTGGATGGTCAAGGCCATAAACAAATCCATATTGTTCCATAAAATGAAATAATGTTGTTAAAAGCTGAGGGGTTTTAAATTTCTGGTTAATACTGTATTTCCAAGACCATCACCAGCTAAGTTGCGCTGAATCCTTACGTCATATAGATGTGCCAATTGCCTTTAATTTCCTGTAATCAGCTCACTGGAACAGTAACTAAGCAGAAGTTTATGGAAGGTTCTTGATCTTGTGACAGAATCATAATTAGAGCCTTGAAGAACTCAGTCTCCCTGGTCACACACTTTGTTGCGTAGATGTGTTGCCGTCGCTAGGGTCCGTCTGTCGAGACAGCTTAGAATTTCCCCTCTGCCTTTTTTACGTGGCCTTACATAGGTGGAACCTAGAGGTGAGAGATGCTCTTTAGAATCGCTCCACGATGGCTGTGTTCCCAGCCCATGCTTCCATTGCAAGGGTCATATCGGGTTCTGTGGAGGAAGAGAAGCCCATGAATTGTCTCAACAGTTTAGAGAAACACAGAGGTCTCTTCACAACCATTGCCCCATATTTCCTATTGGGGATAAGTGTTCATTTGAGTGACTGCAGCCATGACTGGGTTTCAGAAATGTCCATCAGCAACAAGAAAGGTTGGTCCCCAAATGGCCAACGGACTCTGGGCGGAAGAGAGACCACGTTCCCTGTGCTAGAAGCTCTGTGTGTCAGAAGTAGAAGGAACCTCGGACCTTCTGTCGCTAATCATACAGATTTGTGTGCCCATACCTCTGTTGTTGTTGTTTTTAATTAAGCTTGTTATTGTGAGATCACTGCTAATTTGTATGCAGTTGTAAGAAATACTACAGAGATCCCATGTACCCTTTACCCAGTTTCCCCCAATGGTAACATCTTACAAAATGATGGTACCGTAAGCACAACCAGGAAACTGACATGGGTTCAGTCAAGACACAGGATGAGTCCATCCCCGCCTCCCCCCATGCCGCGGCCCTTTTATCTACAACCAGGTTTCTGCAGCCCCACCCACTCCTTTACTCCTGGCAAACCCTAATCTGCTCTCCATTTCTATGATTTTATCACATCAAGAATGTATGTAAAAGATACACACGATTACAGATGCAAACGATTATTATAGGATGGATAAACACCAAGGCCCTCCTGTATAGCACAGGGAGCTACGTTCAATAGCCTGAGATAAACCATGAGGGAAAAGAAGATTAAAATATATATATATATATACGTAGAACTAAATCACCTTGCTATACAGCAGAAATTAACACCACATTGTAACTATACTTCAATTTAAGAAAAGACCTCATGTAAATGAAATCAAACGGTATGTAACTGTTGGGATTGCCTTTTTTGACTCAACATAATTCTCTGGAGATTCATCCAGGTAGTTGCATCAACAAAATCCCATTTTATTCCTGAATAATGTCCCATTGTGTGGGCAGACCACAGCTTGCCTAACTATTCAGCCACTGACAGACACCTGGGATGTTCCCAGTTTGGGATTATTACAAATAAAGCTACTCTGAACATCCGTGTGTAACAGGGAAGGGCAAACCTGACTCCGCACTGGATCATTTCCTTTGCTGTAACCTTTGTATTCTATTGCTTTAGCTACAAGTTAATCACTAAAGGAATGTTGCCTATGGCTTAAAGTATACATAACGGCCCATCTCCAGGAACCCTGCCTCCCATGCCTGTGTCTTAAGCTAAAATACCTTTGTTTAGCTCACAGGAAACATCCTGACCAGGCCCACGTGTGAATGGCTGCAGGAAAGAAGGAATGAACACATCCCCTGCGGAGTCTGACCAAAACCAGGAAGTATTTTAAGAAAATGTAGAAAGAGACTTACAGGTAATTTTTAATGTTGACAACTAATCAAAACTCTTTAAAAATACTGGTTTAAAGAAACTTCTGTGCCTTTTAAAAGAACTGAAAATAGGGACAAAAAATTCAAGTTGGCACAGGTTCATAGCAGCTCTATGCAAAACAGCCGAAGTGAGATAGCACAAGTGTCCATCTACAGATGAATGGTCCATCCATACAATATTATCCCACAATAAAAAAGGAAGTGCTAACACACGCAAAAATGTGGATGAACTTGCATCAGCCTGATACCAAAACCTCTGCGCGGCCAGGAGTGGAGACCCCAGAGCGGATCCACCCACCCCCAGACTCCCAGGGCCACCAGAAGAAGCCTGGGAGCCTCGGGTGGGGGTGAGCACGGAGCCCACTGTTTACTGCTGTGCCCATAGTTTGACTCCCAGGTTGGTGTAAACCGGGAAACAGACGCCACATCAACTTGCTCTTTTGTGCAGGAACTGGCTCACGTGCCCGCTCCAGGCCCCTCCCTGAAGCCTGGGGGTCACTGGAAAGAGCGGAAGCGCTTCTTAGGCTCCTTATCGAAAGCCAATGTTAGCACAGCTTTGTGGGTTCTTTGGGGGTTTGTCCCAGGATGACGACCAGAGACTGGAGAAAGGGGCAGAGGAGGTGAGGATGGATGCCTGCCTTGGAGCTCAGCATTCCCCGCTCGCATCTGCCGCCTCTTTGGGGCTGCAGTTTGAAGCCACATTAAATGAAATGAGTTCAACGCTCCCCAGACTGGTCAGGCTATGCATTGGTCTCTCCTATCCCTCTTTCCAAAGATGGCTAAACTACAACTACTAGACCAACTGTCCCAGATGTACAAGAAGGTACAGCGTTTTCAAAAGCTCCTCAGAGACAGGTATTCTATCATTTCCCAGTCTTACTAACACTCAATATTTCCACAATTATTTTCCTGTGTCTCCTTCTTTAACTAATAGTTTTCATATATTTGTTTATTTGTTTCATTTCTCAAGATCTTTTACTATTATGGGAAAACTTTGCAATGATCCCAGCCAGCTCACAAAATAAATTATCTGAGGTTACTCTCAAAACAATTGAGCCAACTGTCATTCATAGAGTCTTCATGCCATTAGCCCGTGATAAGTATCTTTGAAGTAGGTAGAGTGAAAACTATTTTCTTAGCCTCTAAGAGAGGAAACTTAGGAAACTGGGGTTGTAGAAATGAAGGGTAGATTTCCTTTCCCTACAAATAACTGTTTGTGTACAGCTCCTTCAAATAGCAGAGCCTGACATGTAGATAATTGCGCCTGTGAGAGGTTATTTACAGAAAAACATCTGTTCTCTCTGGGGTCAAGATACAGAAGGAAAGTAAATTCACTTCCTAGTCTTTGTACAGAGCAAAAAGATATCATTTCTAAGGTCTCTTATATCCTATGTGCTTTACTTGCCATCTTTAGTTGTCATAATAACCTTAAAAATTAGTCGGTTTTGATCCCATTTTACAGAGAAACTGGGGCTGAGAACTTGCTCAAGGTCACATAACTTGTCATCGTCTCTCTGCCTAACCCAGGACCTGGGTGGCACGATGCCCTTTGATTGACAGGGAAATGTACCAGTTAGCTATGCCCCGGGGAGGACCACACATTGATAATAGTGTGGATTCCTCTATCTGAATCTGAAAATTTTAACATTTTTTCTTATATGAGACTTCTACTTAGTTACCTCGACCTTTCCTAGAGAAAGTGTGTGTGTGTGTGTGTGTGTGGGTGTGTGTGTGTGTGTGATCTTATTTTCTATAATCACTCAAAGTGAATGTTTGTTCAAGACCAGAAAAACCAAGTGACCTGGCACTAAGCCTCCTTCAGGCTTAATTTCATATTTCTTTGTTCTGATTCCCAAACTGGCTGTATGTTAGAATCACTTAAGGTACTGAAAAACACAATGCCTGGGCACATTCTCCAGAAATTTTAATTCAGTATAAAACAATGTAGAAGAATTTCTTATGAAGCAAAAATAGTTTTCAAAAATGAACTTAAAGGGCTTCCCTGGTGGCGCAGTGGTTGAGAGTCCGCCTGCCGATGCAGGGGACACGGGCTTGTTCCCCGGTCCGGGAAGATCCCACATGCCACGGAGTGGCTGGGCCCGTGAGCCATGGCCGCTGAGCCTGCGCGTCCAGAGCCTGTGCTCCGCAACGGGAGAGGCCACAACAGTGAGAGGCCCGTGTACCACAAAAAAAAAAAAAAAAAAAACTTAAAGGCATTTATTCTTGTTCTGTATACCTGCATAACAGGAAATGCCAAATAAATTTTCAGGCTGAAGATAAATGACACCGGACAGACACCAGAAGGAAAAACTTGCACTAGAAATGATATATGTTACTGTAAAAAGTTATAATTTTATTTTTAAATTCATTCAAGACATGTGACTATTTAAAGCAAATATTATAGCAAGTATTATAGGGATAATGACATATGTAGTTGTAATATATAATAACTATGGCACAAAGTTACAATATGTAACAATAGTGTAGTGTAGAAAACTATACTATTGTACATTTCTTACTTATTATGTAAAATAGTATAATATTAACTCTAAGCAGAATGTTATTAAAGATGCATTGTAGTCTCTAGAACAACCACTAATAAATGATGCAAAGTGCTATAGTCAAAAAGCCAATTGAGGAGTTACATAACCCAAAATAAGGCAGAAATGGAGGAATAAAGAGAAAAAAAACCTCAGAAAACCAAAAACAAAAGAGTAAACCTAAACCACATAATATTAGTAATTACACTGGATGTAAATGGATTAACACTCCAGGTAAAAGGCAGAGATTCTGAGACTGGATTAAAAAATAAATAAATGAGACCCAACTCTGTTCTGGCTACTAGAGATATCCATAAATATAAAATGAAATATAAGTAAGATATTGTAAGTATCTTAAAGTAAGTATCTTAAAGTAAGAGGATGGAATATATATTATTATCAAAATAAGCTGCAATGGCTACATTGATATCAGAATAAAATAGACTTTGAGACAAGGAGTATTATCAGGATAAAATACCTTTTCATCATGATAAAAGGATCAATTTATCAGGAAGACAAAATAACTATAAACATGCACATACTGAATAAAAGAGCTTGAAAATACCTGAAGCAAAAACTGCCAGAACTAAATGGAAAAACAGATGCAAGTACAACCATAGTTGGAGATTTTATCACCACTTTCTTAGTAATTTTTTGCACAATTAGATAACACGGTCAACCACACAGTAACTATAAACTGCACACCCTTTGAACTGTACATGGATAGTTCATCAGGATAGACCATATGCTGGGCTGTAAAACATGTCTCAGCACATTTAAAGGGACCAAAGTCTCATAGAGCATGTTCTGTTACCACAATGTGGTTAAATTAAACGTCAGTAAAGTAACTGCAAAGCTCTGGTTTGGGAAAGCAAGTGTGATGGCTACTTTTATGTGTCAACTTGTCTGGGCCACGGTGCCCAGATATTTGGTCAAACCTTATTCTGCATGTTTCTGTGAGCATGTTTTTGATTGAGATTTACATTTAAATTGGTGGACTTTGAGTAAAGCAAAGTGCCCTCCATCATGTATATGCCTCATCCGTCAGTTGAAGACCTGAATAGAACAGGTTGACCACTCCCGAGCTCGGGAGAGTCCTCTAGCAGACGGTCTTCAGACTTCATCTGCAACGTCAGTTCCTCCTGGTTCTAGAGCACACAGCCTGTGGACTCAAATCACAGCCCTCTCCTTGTTACTGAGTCCAAGCTCGCTCTGCTAGGCGCAGGACAGGCCAATGAATCGGAGACGAAGTGTTGAGGCCAGGAATACGACTTTATTCAGAAAGCCAGCAGACTGAGAAGATGGCAGACTAGCGTCTCTGAAAAACCATCTTATTGGGGTTTGGATGCTGGTTTCTTTTATAGCACAGAGATGGGAAGGAGATGAGGAAGTAAAGTAAAAAGGTCATAAGTTTTGCAGATGTCCCCTGGAATGGCCAGTCTTGGGGAGGGGATGTGTTAATTTCTTCTTTCTTGCATCCATCCACAGGTGGACAGGGTCAGGAGGTACAAAGGCACTTTGGTTTAATATTCAGGCAGTGGGGCAGGGTTCCCTGAGGCAGGCCATTATGTATGATTATATAACAAAAGCAACGAAAAGCAAAGGTTAAAGTCAAAGACACAGACCGAACCTGGAGTCCGATTTAGCTCTTTCCTGTTACATCCCCGCTCTCCAGCCTGCCGACCCCGCCCATCAGATTTTTGGACTCACCAAAATCATTTATAAGCCATGATGTGAGATAGATTGATAGATAGATAGATAGATAGAAATATCCTGTTTCTCTGGAGAACCTTGACTAATACAGCAGGTGACACATGTCAATACATTTTAAAATAACAATAAGACTCAATATAAAGGAAATTAGAAAATATTTTGAACGGAATGATAATAAAAAGTATAATTAATTTGCTAGAGTGGCTCACAGAACTCTGGAAAGAGTTTACTTGCTATTGACCAGTTTTTCATAAAAGGATGTGATGAAGGATATGGATGACCATCCAGAAGGAAGAGACACATAGGGATGCTAAGTGGAAAGGGGTGGAGCTCCCACTCCCTTTCTGGGCTAGCCACCCTCTCAACACCTGCACATGTTCACCCTCCTGGAATCTAATCAAATCCCACACTTTGGGGATTTTTATGTGGGCTTCATCATTTAGGCATGATCAATCATGGATTCATTTCCAGCCACTGTCCCCTCTATGGAGAAAGGGGGGCTGGGATGAAAATTCCAAGCTTCTAATCTCGGATTGGTCTTTCTGGTGACCGACCCCCATCCAGGAGCCCACCAAGACTCACCTCCTTAGAACCAAAGACACTGTTATCACCCAGATTATTCTAAGGATTTAGGAACTCGGTGTCAGAAACCAAGATCAAAGACCAAATATTAGGATAAAAGATTCTCCTAGTGGTCTTATCACTTAGGAAATTACAAAGGTTTTAGGACCTCTTGCCAGGAATTGGAGGTATATATATATATATATATATATATATATATATATATATTCTATTACCTCAAATTATCAAAACTTCTCATAAAGAAAATCTCAAGCCCACATTTTTTCACCAGTCAGTTCTATCAAATATTTAAAAAAAAATTTAAACCAATTTTATATAAGCTCTTTCAGAAATACAGGATAGATCATTTCCCAAAGCATTTTATGAGGCCAAGATAATTATCATAACAAAACTTTTAAAGACATGAGAAAAGAAAAGTACAGATTAATATCTCACATGGACACAAAAATTATTAATACAATTGAGCAAATTAAATCCAGAAATATATAAAAAGTAGAGATATGCAATGTTCACGAGTTAGAATCCTCCATATTGTTAAGAGATCAATTTTCCACAGATTCATGTATAGATTTAGTTCATTCCAAATCATACTCTCACCATGTTTTTCAATAGAAATTCACAAACTGCTCCTAAAATGTATACAGAAATGCAAAGAACCCAAAAAGTTATAAAAAAAAAATCTTGAAAAAAAAAAGTGAACAAACCTGATTCTAACACTACCTGACTTCAAATATTATTATAAAGCTACAGTAATCAAGAGGGTATAGTGCTGGCATAAAGAGAGGAAAAAGGGTTTCTTTAAAAATATATAGATTCCCAAAAGAGACCCACACTTCTGTAATCAAATAGTTTTGAAAAGGACATTCAAATAATTAAATGGGGAAAAGAAAAGTCTTTTTTTAATGGTTCTGCAAAAATTGGGAAAAAAATTGTTGGAAAAAATAAGGACCCTCAACCTTATGCCTTACACTATACACAAAAATTAATTTGAGAAGCAGCATGTACCTAGGACACTAGAAAGTGATAACTATAAAGGAGAAACAAGATAAAGTAGCCTTCAGCAAAACTGAAAACTTCTGCTCATCAAGGGGTGGAGGGAGGTCCAAGCGGGAGGGGATATAGGTATACATATAGCTGATTCACTTCCTTGTACAGCACAAACTAACACACCATTGTAAACCAATTATACTCCAATAAAAAAATTGAAACTATAAAAAAATCACCATAGGCTAGAAGAAAAGACTTAAAAACAAATGTCTGATGATGTATTTGTCTCCAGAACATATAAATAACTCTTTCAAGTTAATAATGAGACAAATACACTTTCTTTAATTCTTTAATCATACTTTCTTTCCATCTTTAGACATGATTTCCTTTAGTTCTTTGAACTTACTTGTAATAGCTAATTTAAAATCTTTGCCTAGAAAATCCAATATCTGGGCCCCTTCAAGAACCATTTTTTTTTCCCTTTATATGGGCCACACTTTCCTGTATCTTTGCATGTCTTCTGAAATTTCGTTGAAAGTGGGTATTTTGGGACTTCTCTGGTGATCCAATGGTAAAGAATCCGCCTTACAATACAGGGGACATGGGTTCAATCCCTGGTCAGGGAACTAAGATCCCACATGCCACGGGGCAGCTAAGCCCACGTGCCACAACTACTGAGCTTGAGTGCCTCAACTAGAAAGCCTGCATGCTGGAAACTACAGAGCCCACACACTCTGGAGCCTGTGCACCACAACTAGAGAGAAGCCCACGTGCTGAAACAAAGAGCCCACATGCCTCAATGAAGATCCCGCATCCCACCACTAAGATCCGATGCAGCCAAAAATAAATAAAATAAAATAAATAAATGATAAATAAATCTTTAAAAAAGTGGATATTTTACATAATGTTATATAACAACTGTAAAAACCAGAATGCGCGCACACACACGTTTTGTTGTTTTGCTTTTCTTTGTTTGCATAGTGATTCCTGGGCTAATTCTTTAAAATCTGTGTCCCTTTTAGTGTGTGGCCAATGGAGTGTCTGTTCAGTTAGCTTAGTAGTCAGTTAATAATTGGTAAGGTTTCTTTAGGTGCCTTAAACCGTAAGGTTCCACTGTTTGACAAGGAGCTCTGCACAGGTTGGGGCATGATTTCAAGGCTCAGGCTGTGGAGGGGCTTGTCTTAGCCTTCACTTACGGCTTGCATATGAGCTCAAGGTCATTCAGAGGTGAAAGGCTGGGTGGCTCTCAGGCCTTCCCTGGTGGTGCACACAGCCCTGCACATGTGTGTGACCTTGTAGTTTACCAAGAATGTAACAGCTTTCCAAAGCCCCCATGGACATTTCTTACCAAGGATCTTCCTTTCGCCAAATGGTATCACAGTCTTAGGCAGCTATGTCATTAAACAGTTACAGCTGATTGTTTTTTCAACAAATGCCCTGTGGACAGAGCTTTTCCTGTAGGGTGAGCTCTGAGTCGAGTCAAATGATAACAATATGTTCATGGGGCTTTTCCAGGGAGCTGTGGGCAGGTCAGAGTAGTGGCAATGAATTCCAAACCTGCTTGGTCTCCTTTGATAGCTACCAGGCTGCTGGTTTCCACAGCAACCATGGTTGCATGGCTTCTGGTGTTCAAGGCTACTATGGGGCTCGGGAGATTTACAGGAGGAGGACATGTTCTACCACAAACCCCATCATTCTAATTGAGTCTCAGTCGTTTTTCTTTAATACATGCCTCTCAGATTGTTGCAAGCCCTTGGTTAATTTCTGGAGTTCTGAAGAAGTTGATTTTGACCATTTTGCATGCCCCCCCCCCTTTTTTTTTTTTTTTGCTTTTATAGAGGAGTGGCATATTACTTTCCCATTGCTGCAAATTAGCACAAATGAGGTGGCTTAAAACCATGCAAATATATGATCTTAGTTCTGAAGACCAAAAGTCTGAAAGGAGCCTTTCAGGACTAAAATCAAGATGTTAGTAAGGTTGAATTCATTCTGCAGGCTCTAGGGGAAAAATCTGTTTTCTAGAATTTTCTAGCTTCTAGCAGCTACACACATTCCTTGGATGGTGGCCACCAATCACACCTCTGCAACCTCTGCTTCCACCGTCACATCTCTTTCTCAGATTCTGACTCCCCTGTCTCCCTCTTCCACACTTACATGACTCGTGATTATACTGCTCCCCTCCCCAGAGAATCAAGATCATCCCTCAACTCAAGATCCTTGACTTAATCACGTCTGCAAAACCCCTTTTGCCATGTAAATTTAACATATTCACAGATTCCAGGAATTAGAACATGACCATCTTTGGGGAGCCATTATTCTGTCTGCTACAAACAAATCTAAGGAGGTCTTCAGTCTGTCCTTCCAGAAGTCCTGCCCCTATCTCTCCATTCTTAACCATGTAATTCCATAGAGTTGATTCTATCCTCTGACTCATGGAAGAGCACATGCTTCAGGCCTGTGCTGACTACGTGTATCAGTCAGCTCTTACTTGGTCATTCCTCATAACAAATGATCCCAAAGATTGCAGCTGCTTACAGCAACAGTGATTTATTGCTGTCCATGTTATATGTTATGATGGGTCTACTGTAGTTCTACTGGTCTCTGCTCAGCTGTCTTCTTTATTCTGTCATCCCAGCTAAAAAGAATTCCTCACCTGGGCCATGTCAGTAATATCATTTTTCCTTGACCTAAGACAGTAATGCTCAATCAGAGGTTATTTTGTCACCCAGATTCAAAATTTGACTACAAGTGCATATGTATAGGGAGGACACTTTGCATCTCTGAATAAAATTATAATTTGCTCTGGTTCTGGAGGATCACTTTAGAAAAAAACTGTAACAACCAAGAGGAAGCTTCTTTCCAGTTGACCCATTCAGCATTTTGTTCACATGACTGAGATCTTCCAGCACCACAATAAGTAGGTACAATTATAATGAAGAAAGAATTGAAGGGAAGATACAAATCTGAAACATCTATTGTCACCAGGTACTTCTTTAGTTCTAAGAAAATAAACTATATGAATGTTTGAATTAAGGAGGAACAGAAAGAACACTGGAACGAATGTGAGCTCAGGAGGATAAATGGCTTATTTGGACAGAATAGTCTAAATTTCTTATGCAAAAAGAATTTACCAAGCCCACGTATTTGCTCAGTTCATGGATTCCTCAAACACTTGGGAAGATCCATGCACATAATCCCAAATTATTTGCCCTGAGATTGTATTATACAGATTTCGTAGCACATTTGCTATCAAAGTGAAGTTCTGTTCAAGCTAATGGTAAAGTTTCCTTGCATTATTCCAAAGCAAAAACCCCAGATGATAAAACCTCAGGCTGGGATGAGCGTTGTACTGTGTAGAGCCCACAGAAATGGTCTGCCTGTGCAGAGGTAGAATTTGAATGCAATTTATTTTCTCAAGACACAGTCTCAGAGTGAAATGTTGTGCAGCCTCACATATGTAAGTGTGGAATATTATGTATGTATCGTTATGTTCCACCAATAAATTCAAGTTTAAAAAATGGAACAAATAAAACACAAAGATTAATTCACTATGAAAGACTAAGGGTAAATCAAGGTGTAAACGTTTTCTTAGCATGATTTTGGTGATGACCGTTTTTCTCCACCCAAAGGATCAAGAATCCAGCTTTATGGGGGCAAGAGGTTCATTCCTCGCCTGTTTCAAGTTGCCTGGTCTGGTGCCAGCCAGGCTCGGGTCACGCTATAAATGCTTACTGAATCTAAACACAGGTCTACACAAGGAGCACTGAGCCTACACAGTAGACTAAACGTTCGCTTCTTCCTAAGGACGTGGGTTGTGGAGGATTGAGGCCAACGTGGCTGTTTTCATCGAAATGTCTAACAGAGGAGTCCTGTCCTTGAAAAACGGAAGGAACAACATAAAGAGACTTGTGTGATTCACTCCCAATCTGACCAAAGGAAATGCCTTCCCTCTCTCTCCTCGCCTATATTTCATTGGTCCTGTAGTGTACATGGAAGAGTTCTCTTTAGGGTAAGAAGGTGATTCCATGTGGGTTGCAGGTTGAAACCAAGCAGGGCCCGGTGGGGCTCCTGGGCACAAAAGCTTTTCTGTGTACCCCCGTTTCTTGATTATAGGAAATAGGCTTCATTCAGCCTCCAAGACCTTCCCTGAGTTCCAATGGGCAGGTTCAAAGAGTTGCTAATTAGGGAAGGGAGGGGATGCAGTCAAGAGAAACAATAGCGCAGCCTTGGGGAGGGTCCTGGTCCCCCCTCAAGGGATACACAGAACAATATCTTCGAGCTGTTTTGCAGCTGGAGGGGGTGGGAGAAGTTAACTGTTTGCTGCCCACAGGCACGCAGACCCGAGACTGGTGGAACCAGAATGTTGACGATGCCGACTCCCAGTTACCTCACTACCAGCCGGTCAGGAGAATGTCCACGAGCTGACCACGCCCTCCTTGAACCATGGCTATAAAACTCCTCACTACCCCCTCCAGGTCGGGACACACAGTTTTGAGGGCGTGAGCCCGCTGTGGCCCCCTTTGCCTGCAAAAGCAATAAAGCTACTCTTTCCTACTTCACCCAAAACTCTGTCTCCGAGATTTAATTCAGTGTCAGGGAACAGAGGCCAGATTCGGCTTCGAGGTCAGCTGTTATTCACACTCCGAGGCCCGGAATGAATGATTCTGACCTAAAAGGCCAGGAGGGCTTTCTCCATTAAAAGTCAAACTGCTCAGCGAGTGCCTTGATTTCAGAGGTACAGCCTAGAGAATCCAACTGTGAGGTTGCTCCTTCCCGTACACCCCGGATCTCAGGTCAGGTTTTAAATCCGAATCCAAAGGCCCGGGGTCACTACCCAAAGCCCACAAAACTTCCACCCCCTAACAGACAGAGTCACAGACCCTGTGCCTAGAGCGGAGGCTTGAGGCAGGGAAACCGGATGTGGTGTTTCTGTAAATACCTAAAAGAAGACCATTGAACTTCAAGGGGTAACATTTTCCCAAGGGCAGCTCAGAGAACCAGCTTTGTGGAGGTGAGACGTGCACAGACAAAGCGCAGACTCAGAAGGAGGCTGAGTGGAGGAAAACGCACAGCTGAGCCGCAAACAGGGGAAGAGCTTCTGGGAGAATGAAAACCTAGAGCCACACGAGCATCGAAAAATACGAAAACAGCACAGACCTGAGACTTGGAAAGAAATCATGAGACAAAGTCCAAAGAGATCTAACTGGTAGTAGCCTGATTTCAATTTTGGAAAGAAAAAATGTGGCCAGACACCGCGAGATGTTTCCTCTGAAACCTCCTAACATAATCACGGCCGTGGGCCTGACACAGCTTCACGTCTGGGGAGCCTGACGAAGCACTGGTCCAATGTTTTGAGCAAAAAAAAAAAAAAAAAAAAGGCAAATAGAATGGATCTTTGACCAGATTTAAATGATAAAATACAGAAAAACCCTGTCCCACTGGGGAGAGGAGGAGATCTCCATCACTTACGGAGATATGTTACTTTTTGGATCCAGCTGAAATCTGGGAAAATAACAGAACTTTCTGTGCACATGAAAGCAGCCCCGAGGGGATTCTAAGCTGCTGAAACGCCCTCATCCCCTGCAAGAGACACAGATCTGACAGGGTAAAGGTCATGGGCTCTCAGAGCAAGAAAGATTTTATCAGCATTCCAAGACGGCATCCCTACCCTCCAACGGAACGGATTCTTTAGGAAATGAAACACTTGTTTTAACACCTTCGCACATGTTTGCACTTCTTTCCCTTTTCCTTGGAGCTCCTTGGGAAGCCCCCAGAGTGAAAGAGAATCAATTGTCCTCTGCGATCAGTTCTGTGCTCCTGCATCTTCCTGAATGGAAGCCAAGACTCATGCGAGACTTTCCTGTGTTTGGGTGTAAATAACACTGCTCCTCCTTTCCCGTTCATTACTGTCACAGGTTTGAAAAGGAAAAAGCAGAGGTCATTTATTACGGGTTATTTTTCATGCAAAACACCCCGTGTTAGCTGTCATTCAAAAGGATGTAGTCTACGCCTTCACTCATATATTAACAGAGCTTTGGGTCATAACCTTTTATGGCATTTGGAATTCCAGAACCTCTGATTAGTGCAATATTTACATATCCTTCAGTAAAAGTGTTCCTCCCTAGAAATGCATGAAGTGCTGTAAATTCATTTGGCCTTTAGTCTAGACTCTGCATGAACTCTGAATTCAAAGCAGGGTGCATTAAACCATATGACTTTGTCTCGTGATGGTGTTTCCATTAATGGGATGCCGGTTAACCCCTTAAAGATGGGCAAGTCTTTCAAACCAGTAACATCAACCCAGGGAGGTCTTTTCAATAAAATTAATAGTTGCCACTTACCCGAACTACCTTGACCATCTGATCCCATTTATATGTTACCGTATAAGAGAAATATTTATGTCCAAATCAGCCTTGATTTAATGGCCTCAATAAGATTTGAACCGGTGGAAATTTACTGGAAGTTTTAAGAACATCGTTGAATCATTGCATCATTGTATAGGAAGAGATCACCGGTCAGGACTCTGGGATGTTCGATAATAACGGAGCATCTCCTGTTTATGTGGCGTGAGCAATGTATGCTTTTTTTTTTTTTTTGAATTTGCCAAATCCCATTGTTCCACTAGCTGAGAGAGCTGTGCTGAGTCTTACGCTGGCTTGTTGCTGCTGCGTAGACCCTTGAAGCCTGCCATACTCCAGTACTGAAACAGTGGCCCAACAGATCTATCAACTCCAGGTTACTTTGCTGAGTCTTTTTTTTTTTTAATAAAATTTAACCTAGAAAAGGTGTCCATGAGGTACGGTAGAGGTCTCCCAAGAAACAGAGCATCGAATTCCTCTACCAGTGAAATGGAGGAATCTCCTGGACTTCGTCAGAAACAGAGTTTAGAAATCTCCCTTAATCTGCTGCTCGAGCTGCACTGTGGTTTTGAAAAGACAGATATGTTACTGTTATCTTCTCCCCAAAATGGTCTCTCTCCCGGGACATTCGCACGTGTGGATGCCTAGTGGAACTTCATATTTCAAGAAGGATTTTCTCTCTCACGTATCTTAATTCCCACCTGAAGCTTTTGAGCATCGTTTAAAATATGTTTGGTTCAATAGCGAAACAAGGGTATTTTTAAATTTTATGTTTTGAAGCTGTCCAGTCTGCCCTGGATGATGAAAGTGGGAATCTGTCTCCCACCCGTAAAAATGACGGGCCTGGTAGACGTACAGGGGTAAGAAGCAGGACGAAGTTGAGAAGACCGGAAGTGGGTGCGTCCTGTGGAATTTACAACACTCCTTCCAGACACAGGGCGGCTGACATCCTTCCCCTACTTCCTCTTCAGATCTTGACTCATAACCTGCTTCTATTCTTTCACCTAATATTCCTCCTTATCCCCATTTTCCACCCCTATTCCTCTCTTTTCTCAAAACCTTTTTCCATCTTTCTGATTATTCACATAGAACCTTGTAACCAAAGTATAAGTATCTAACAGAGCTATGTTTTCAAAACACCTGAGACAGTAAAGGATATCATATTATACTTCAATCCATAAAATCAAAGAATATCACCTTTGCATTTTATTAGTTAGAAAATATATTGTTAAAATGTAACGCTGGGGGCTTCCCTGGCGGCGCAGTGGTTGAGAGTCGGCCTGCCGATGCAGGGGACACGGGTTTGTGCCCCGGTCCCGGAAGATCCCACATGCCGCGGAGCGGCTGGGCCCGTGAGCCATGGCCACTGAGCCTGCGTGTCCGGAGCCTGTGCTCCGCAACGGGAGAGGCCACAGCAGTGAGAGGCCCGCGTACCGCAAAAAAAAAAACAAAAAAAGTTATGCTTTCTCCGTAGCTTCTAGAAAAGTATGTTAATTTTTTAGCTTGGTTAGAGAAACAAGTATGGTTGAAATAATACACATTTTCTCGGCAAGGAATCTTCACTTTAGCATAAGAAGCATTCAGACTTTTTCGTTTTGACTCCTGCATATTTGTTGCAGGCAGGAAGCTGGTTTGCGAGGTAAAATTATCATTTATTAAGCCCTTACTATACGCCAATATTGGTGCTACCTAAGTTATTTCCACCGTATTACTTAAGACTCACTGTTATAACCTCCATAGAGCTGGGAATTTTATTCTCAGCTGGGGACTCTGAGGTTCAGAGAGGGAAATTAACTTGTCTAAAATCACGGCTAGGTTGGTGATGGCAAGAAAGAGATTTGAACTTGGGTCTGACCCCAGGCCGTTGCTTTTGACCACGAGGTCATGACAAGTGTGTATTTCCTCTCCCTTCTTTGGTTTCATGCCTTGTATCTCAGTTGTGATGGACAGGACACAAGGAGGTGACCGCCTCATTGAAGAGCCCCTTGTTCTGAAAATATCTGATCCAAAAGAGTTTAATGTTCCTCCCCCAACGAGCATGAAGGGGGCAATAAATTGTGTCCGAATGACAAAATACAGTGAAAAAGCTGACTCTCGCCACTTTCAGAAACAGACTGGCCGTATCCAGCTTCGTTATGGGTTGTGTAGTCTTCTTGGCTCTCATTACGATGCAGGTACCAACACGCCTTCCCAAAACAGACGCAAATGGCTTAAGGATTATTCTCAGTTTGGAATTATCCACTCCGAGGCACACTTTTATTGCTTTGGGGAGTCACAGAGTCTGCCAAAGTCAAAAGCGTTTATGCAGAGGAGAAGAAGAAATATCTGACCAAAAGAGCAGCCCTAGATCCTGCAAATGGGGCCGTTCTCAGCACCGCCCGCAGACCTCAGCTCACGACAGCAGCAGCTGAGCATTCTGTAAACCTCTGCGAACAACTCAAGCCTCCCCAGAATAGATGGGCTGTGAACATAGTATCTCAGAGGAAAGGGAGAACACCCGGAAGTCCACGGGTACTAGCATCATTCATTAAAACAGGCGAGTCCAATGGACTTCAGCACTGCGCTCTGTCCACTCTTTCGAGGGTAAGAACCCGACTCTGATAGGCATCCACGAGCGTTTTCACATAGGTGCCAAGTCCCAACAGCTCACTGTGTGTGCACGGGGGCACAGAGTTGGGTTACTTTGCTTCCTTAAGCATAAAAGTGAATCCTAACATTTTATTTAAAAGAAAACAAACACCCACCATTTCTGTAGAAGGATTTTACCTCCATCTTGGTCATTAAAGGCCACATGAGTGGGGAGCTTGCAGAGGAAAAGGGGAAGAAGCAGATGCGTGCAGAGCTCCAAGCCAGGCGGTTTGGAAGATTCTGGACGTGGAGGAAGGGGCAGGCTGGGGAGTGCTGGGCTATCGCTGTGGGCTCCTTGAAGAACCTGGGACGAGGCCGTTCTCTCCGGGTCTGTGGACGGCCTGTGCTCAGCACCTTGACGGCATCTTCTGCCTGATGTGACCACATCCCTCCCCTTTCGACAGCAAAGGCAGGAAGACTGGAACCCGACACCCCGGCTCCCTCAGCCACCCGGTGGCTTGAATTCTCGGTCGCCTTGCCTTCGGATGAAAAGTGGATCTTCCTGTGCAGCCCGCGGATTTGATGAAGGTGCCTGGGTGCTGATGTAAAAGCGGAGGAGGACTTATTTCACACGTCAGTTAGGACTCCAGGTCGGAGCGACTCTCCAAAACTCTCCACGCTGTAGCACGGCTTGGCCGTGAACTTGCTCCCCATGGCAGAGAGGGCTACGTTCGGGTGAGCTTTGGAAAAGTGCATTTCTCGTTTTCAAGGGAATATGTGCTTGACTGATCCCTGACAGTTTTGGAAACAGATACAAATGCTTTTGCTTCAGCAGACAAAGCCGCACACCACACTTATCCATTACACTGATGGAGCACTTGGCCGGTGGGGCTCTCGGCCGTGTGCACTGAAGGAAGGCCCGTGTGCACAGACTTCGGTTTTCGACCAACACTTCGTCTCCTCTTCAAAATATTCCCATCAAAGACCAGGCCCCGAGTCCAAAGGGAAAATGGCCTGCACAAGAACCACCCTGCCACATAGACGCGTGTCAGGCCGATTTTTAAAATTAAGTGCAAATACACATTCTTTTCTCTACATGGTGACTGAGGCAAACACCCAGTGAAGGGCAGCCTCCCTCTGGGTTCACGTGTGCTCGGATGTTTGCTCGACTAGGGTAACCACAGCGACAACACACAATTACACTCTTCTACCCAAATACACCCTGTTCCTCCACGTTTATCTTCTTCCCCCTTCTCTAGAAAACACTCCTACCTGGCGAGAAAATCACCAAGGCACTGAAGTTCAAAATGATTATATAAAAAGAGTCTGTTCTCTGAATACTTTTCTGTCCCTCTTTCACGGGTCCTTTCACAGGTTGTCCTGGAGGGGCCAATGTCATCACAAGGGTCCTTATAAGGGAAAGAAGGAGGCGGGAGGGTCAGAGATGCGAAGTCGGAAGCAGCTGTGAAGAGCAGCTGGAAGGTGATAGGCCGCTGGCTTTGAGACGGAGGAAGGGGCCGCCATCCAAGGATGCAGGGGCCTCTGGGAGTTGGGAGGGCAAAGACACAGGTTCTTCCCCAGAACCTTTGGAAGGAGTACAGCTCTGCCAGCACCTTGACCATAGCCTGTGAGACCCATCTCAGATTCTGACCTCCAGGACTGTAAGATAAGATTTGTGTTGTTCTAAACCATCAACTTTGTGGTACTTCGTTCCAGCAGCAACAGGAAACTGGAATATATATACATACATACGGATTCCAATCATTTAAATATGTGTATACGTAGTTCCTCTTCCCCACCAACTTCATTTCTTCCTTTACATTTTCTTCCTTTATATGAGGTCGATCCAGTTTAACGAATCCTTTACCCAACTAAATCTTCAGTTGCAGGAACCATTGCTTTAACACCACAGAGAAGAGGCCTAAATAATATATTCTAAAATTGCACTTTATAGATTGTCTCAGTGAATAGGTTCCACTTTAAACTCCTCTCTGGGGCCAGACAGCCCTGGGGGGATTCCCGGCCACACCACTAACTCGAGACTCAGGCGATCAGCTCTGGCTCCAAAGGCGCGGTTTCTTCATCAATATGACGGGCATCATAGGATGTGCTTTATGAAATTGTTGTGAGGGTCAACGAGCTTATGCACAGGAAGGACTTCCCGTCACATGTCACCACTGTTTCCAACACGGTAGCTGAGTCATGGGATAAATTATAGAAACTGCTCTATACCTGAATCCCTAATACCTTGCCAGGGTCACCCCCTTCCCCGCCTCCCTCCTTCACAGTTTGGCAAACTCCCAGTGTCACCCCCCCACCCCGTGACGTCCTCAATTCTCCCATTTCCAAAGGAAAATTAACCCCTTCTGCAGCATTTTCTTTACAGACACAGAAAGTACTTGTATTATGTGAACGATGGTCGTGTCTCCATTTCTAACAACGTGGCACGTACCCAGCGCTCAGAAACCGTGTGAAACCTACTTGTGTCCCTTGGGGCTCATGGCTGGTAACCCTCTCCGGAAAGGCAGGCAAAGACTTTGTCTTGGCCGTGGTCGTTTACAGGAGTGTGACAACAGAGCTCCCTGGTAAATAGCATTATGTAGCCATATGCAACCGATTCTGAATTTGCTGTGATGCGATGAGGCTTCTCCTTGGCAACAGCAAAGATTCTTGGTAATAATGTAGGAGAACTCACAGGCCCTTCTCATAGCACGGTAGCCGGCGTCTCCACTTCTCGGCCATAAAAATTCTCAGAGACACACTTTAGGTGAAATGGATACACTCAAGATGTGTGCAGAGGAGAACATTCAACTTCAACGTGAAAATTACAGCACACAGGGAGTCCTCTTTTCGTTTGGAAAGCTCACGCTCCTTTTGCCAAGTGACTAATCGGGTCAAATGCTATTGCACCTACGGTAACGGAAGCACCTCTTTCCTGAGAGGTTAAATGTTGCTTGGAGCGCACAGCGCAGAGGCTGATCCCGCTGGGTTTACGACTTGGGTGGAAAAGTTTGACGAGATGACCTAGATGATGCTACGTAACTAATTACAAAGTGACTGATGCGTGTATGATGGCCAAGAGAAAGTCCGGCTAACTGTACATTTTTTAAAACGTAATTATCTAAAAGTCCTCAATTCAGAACCAATCTCAACAACTTTTAAAAGAGGTCCCCCTGTTTATTGGAAAAATTTTAAAAGGGAACTTTTTACAGCTCTGTTGTCTTAAGAAACGTAACGAGTGAGTACACTGGCACATTTTTAAACACTCAAGGGAAAATATTTTTGCCTTTTGAATGTTCCAGGGGAAGATACAGAGAGGCAGTCCTTTGTGTTAAGCTGTATTAACCTGCTTATTTAAAAAAGAACTCCATGTTTGTCAGGCTACTCAGTCTTTAAAGTAAAATATTCAGAGAGTTCATTAAAAAACAGAGAGAAAACTGAAACCTTCCAAGAGGAATATCTCAATTTCTTCCAAGCTACACAATTTAATTCAAGCCTTTCTCTAATGGCCTGGATTTATTCAGAAGTGGTCTAAGGCAACGACCCTGTAATTACGGTGCCCTCCACACTGATCCAGGGCTGATTCCCACTCAGGATCTTAAATCTCAGTAATCTCTTTGAAACATTATTAAATATTAGGGGTTCGTGTGATTTGCTTTGTCATCACTCTACTTGTAACTTCTCTGCCACTCACTGCCAAGAGATTATGAATAAGAGCTGCTAGTTTAATCTCAATTCGTTACACTAAAAATGCAAAATTAAAGAAAAATGGGGAAAGTGTAATATTACCAGGGAATGTGATTGATAACATTGTGTCACGTTACGAGCTTTAATATTATAAACTGAGTTTTATGTTACTCACTTGTAATCGTGACATATTTAACATTTTAAGACTGGATATAATAATTTTATGGGGTAAAATGGATATTATTAGATGATTATACTGTAGTACTTTGTCAAATTCTTGTATATTAAATACAAAAAAACTACAATAAAAATAAGAGGAAGTTCTGCCTTCAGCTGAGTGAAAAAAGACGATTCATCCCTGATTCTCTTCTTTGCTCAAGTGTTACCCTGGCCCACCTTAGGGATCTGAATCATGTCGTTTCCGTGGCATCGGATAAAGGCCACGAATGGTATTTTATCCCCGTAAATAATTTAAAATCATTTGTTGCTGGTATCGTGGCTGTGTCTTCAGTTTTATTCTCAGGCAGCAGTCCCCCACCCTGATCTCATTCCTATCTTGGAATGCATTCTCAAAAGTCACAAACAGCAGGGTGTATATGGCCAGTTTAAGAAAGGCTGCCAGATGACATTGCAGACCCTGGGATGCTGAACTTCTAGAAGAGTCTCTTCCAGCAATGCTGCTTAAACCTCTGAAATTACAGTGAAAGGCAGATCAAACTTCCGTAGAACACCTACCACAGAGGAGCAGTTTTCTCTGGGGGCAAAGGTTTCACATACTGCACACGGCAGGTATGTGTAAGACCTGCTCAGGTGAGAGCCACAGAGGTGAGATGAGAAAAGGGGAGGAATCAGGCTTTGCGCTCCCCACTGAGATTTCGGGAAATTCTAGTCCTTCCGACCAAACACGGAACACACAGCGGGGTCTGGCAGCGGGCACTGAGACCAGGAGCAGTGTTCTTTTTATGCCGTTTATATGCACTCTCTTAGCCTTTCCATGTGCTGGGTAGAGCCGACATTTCAAACATATTTGCACTCATCTCCACACCGTTTCAAGGGATGTGGCGCTACTACTCCTTTGTGGATTAAGGCACATCTCTCTCTTCCTCACCTCCCTTTCCCGATACACAGCCTCCTGACTCACCGCTCCCCTCGGGGCAGGAGCTCGCGGTCTCATCCCAAAGGCTTTCCTCTCCTCCCTGATCCTGGAATAGGCAAGTGGCAGTCGATCTTTTTGCTTCCTTTCTCTTTTTCAGAAAAAAGGGAGGAAGAGGAAATTAAGAAGGTGAGGATGCCGGGAGAAAAAGCAGAAAATAAAGCCAGGTCTTCCTACTCATCAGTTCTCACACGAGCTTAAGATTTGTCACAAGCCTGAGGGTGTGACGGGGCGTGATCTGAGAAGTGAACCCAGCCGTCTTCTCAGTGTGCTGCAGTTGGTTACCTGGAGAAAGGCACTGAGAAGTCCTGTTCGCCTTCACCTCAGGAGGGAGCAGGGCTGTGTTCAGGTGAGGACACAGAGAATCTCCAAGGCTTCTCCACACCAGCTCACCTGTCAGTGACGCTCCACAAATCCACTGTTGGTGCAGAGGCTTTGGGTCACCCCTGAATTCACATCCATCCTTTTCTGAAAACAAGAAAAGTGAAAAGCAAAACTTTACCTTCACTTTCCTTTTTTAAAAAATACATTTATTTATTTATTTTTTTCTGGCTGCAGTGGGTCTCTGTTGCTGTGCGCGGGCTTCCTCTAGTTGCGGCGAGCAGGGGCTACTCTTTGTTGTGGGGCACGGGCTTCTCATTGCGGTGGCTTCTCTTGTTTCACATCACGGGCTCTAGGTGCGCCGGCTTCAGTAGTTGTGGCACGTGGGCTCAGTAGTTGCCGCTCGCGGGCTCTAGAGCGCAGGCTCAGTAGTTGTGGCGCACGGGCTCAGCGGCTCCGCGGCATGTGGGATCTTCCTGGACCAGGGATCGAGTCCATGTCCCCTGCACTGGCAGGCGGATTCTTAACCACTGCGCCAGCAGGGAAGCTCAGACCTTCACTTTCAAATGCTAAAAACACAATTACATCCCAAACACCTTATGACTGTCTCCTCCAGGCTTTCTGTTACTCTCGAACACACATATTCTGAATATCAATACAGATCTAAATACAATATAGATTTGGATTTAGGTGCAAACCCCATACAGATAAAGGCATAGATACAGAGAGAGATTTAGATGTAAATTTTATCGATAGAGATCTATGCGGTTACCTTTCTGCTGGCTTCATAACTTAAATATCTGTGGTCATAGTAGCAAGCCTAGTAAAAAAAAAAAAAAGATCCAGTAGAGATATGTCAAAAAATAAGAATACCCACCATAGGTCTGCTTGGCGCACCTTACATCTTCCCAGCCCATTGGAGAGGAAAACAAGGCCCAGCAATGTCTCATCATTATCGTTCACTCAGAACACCTATGATAAAAGCAGGCCCTGCAATATCTAAAAAATTCCCTCTGTTCTGATAGCAAAGCACAACATAGGAGTGAATCCAAGGTCCAGTCTACGTGGAAAAATTCCTATCAGGAGATGCACACGTTAAACCTCATTTCCAGTCCAAGAGATAGATTTCTAGTATGATTTGTTACTTCAATAATTCAATTTCCCTGACTCCCCTGATTAGAACTTAAAAGAAATCCAAGCAGCCTCCAGGACCCCAGCCCAGGGCCTCACGAAGATCCGGCATCGGAATTAAAAGGTGGTGATGTCACCACCTGGTCTCTTCTTTTCCTGTCATATTTGGCTTTTATGCGGCACAATGTCGGTCAACGTTGTCCATACAACCTTTCAGGACCAGCGACTTTTTCCTTTTAGGCTGATGATAGGAAAGGGGGCTTGAGGATGGACATTCGTCACGATGGGAAGGAAGGGTATTCAACAGACTGTGGTCCAGGGATGGGAATTTGACCCAGGGCAGCAAAATGTTTACAGAGCAGTTTTTTTTGAAAATTATCTGGAAGGCTGTATGTATGTGTTTTTCCTTCTAAAATCTTGTTAGTATAGAACTTTTCCCTTTACCTATATGGGAAAAGACAGTCAACATGGGTCCAGCTCAAGGATCCTGGATTAACCCCAGAGTTTTGACCAAAGCATCAAGACATATTTGACTTTGAAGAAAAGTTTATTTACAGTGTTCTTTCTTAAAGAAACCCAATCAACCTACCACACAAAGAACAAAAGATTGAAGCCAGAACTTTGCCTGAAAACTTTTACCGATATTTTCTAAAGACTAAAACAGTTAGACTAGCTTCTTCGTTATACAGGTCTACTCAAAATTTAACTACTTAAAGCTTTAAAATGGATGAATTTAGTAATCATAAGAGTAAACAAATTTGCATTTGTGCACTGGCTTCATCAGGGGCTCAGACTCATCTCGCTGGAGTGTTTTACAAGGTGAGCCCTGTGGTCTCTTCAGGCTGTGGACCTGGGTGGGAAGAGCGGAAACCCCTGATTCAGTCCCTTTCCAGTCTCCCTCGCCTCTCAAGTCTCGGCCCGGGAACCAGGGATCCCTTCTTGGGAAGCCCTCCCAGAGAGCTCAGCCGACCCTCAGGACACCTGCCCTCTCGTCCACTCACGTATCACAACATGTGTGTCAGTGCAGCCCGCTTGTCCGTCTGGGTGCTGGGCTTCCGGAACCAGAAACCACATCTGTCCTGTCCAGGTGTGATCAGCCTCTTAATGAATGAACGGGGCCACCTTTCCATCACGTGCAGGCGACCAACACCCGTAACCGTGCAATGCTGGCTGTGTGGCCTGTGACACGAGCTCACAGAACATGCTGGCAAAGTGGACGGCAAAGTGGACAAGGCGTATGGCGGCTGCATTTATTAACAATGACTTTGAGCTCCAAGAAAGCCGCATGCACATTGTGCAAAATGTTCCCTGTGGCCCCCAGGGGCTCTGTGGCACTGGACAAGACCCCCGTTGTCTTTAAGTGGTTGAGTCCGAGGCCCCCAGAGCATTAAAGCAGCAAAGCTCCAGAGAGAAGAAAACAGTCAGTCTTTGGAGCTAGACGGATGCAAGTTCCAATCCTGGTTCTGCCACTTTACATGGGGCGACATTTGATAAGTTAATTAACCTCTCTGAGCCCCAGAGTGGTGATATTAATAGCTCTGACTCTCCAAAGTGCAAATAATAAAATCATCCTTAAGAGGTAGATATAAATAAGACGTATATGAAGACCACAACAAGATATTTTAGATGAAAATAACTCATTAAACTGCCATGAAAAGCCAGGGTGAGTGGGAAGAGGAGAGAATGAAAGGCTGGCTTTGAACTTGGCGAGAGAAAAAAAAAATTGAGAAGACATTTAGTGATTCAGCTGCGCTATTATTAATGTTATTACTTATAAAGCATGTTAAATGAGTAAGACATTTTACCAAACACAGACAATAACATGGTCTCTATTTTTACTTAACCATCACAAAGACATAAAACCAGCCTCCTAATTGTCTCAGTCAGATGTTTCGGTGGTGTTTTAAGTAAAGGTAGAGTTCACGGTGCTATTGTAATGCTGTGTGTGATTTATGTCTGCGAAGGACACCATCACACACACACCCCAGACCACCTGGAGAAACGTGGGAAAAAAGAGAAGGAGGCTTACTGTTGGCTGTATCTTTATCCCATAACTTTAAAGTTTTTTAATAAAAAAAAAAACAAACAGATTCCAACCAAAGCTAGAATGGCACCAGAAATGTCGAGAAATATGAAAAATAATGACTCTTCGGGAAGAAATTACTAGAAATACCAGTGAGTGAATATTTTAGATCTGATTCCAAGCCTGGGCCAAAAGATGGAGGACGTAGAGAGTCAAAGTCGTCTTCCATTGATGTTCCGTGTAGCAGAGTCCATCCTGACTCGTGCAGACAGATGATGGTGTCAGAGGCCCCGACGGGAGGGGCGCTTCCTTGTTCGACCCAACTGTTTCTGTGGACTTTTTTGCCTAAACTCTTCTGGGGGTTCTCTACCCACCACTGCTTGTGAGAGATGGAGACGGGGGCTTCTCTTGCCCTCCCCTGCATTGAAACCCAAGAAGCATTCGTCTCATAAACGAGGGTGTTTGTAGAGAGCGCTTTGGTTGAGTTTCAGATTGTCCAAAATTATGAAGCAGCCATTTTCTAAGTCTTAGCACCACCGAGCTAATTGCAGGGACCATTTTATATTATGACATGTTCATGGCACAGCACAAGGGTGGCACGTGGACTTGTCAAAACAAATAAACCTCTTGTTTTTTTAAATGAAATCTATTGCACAAAGAGCTAAACAAATTACAGGGTAGAGGCAAATGTCTACCTCCCCAACAGCATTTACTACCTGGAGAAAAACAGTGGAAACGTTCAGGAATTGACTCAAAAATTAACTGAGCACAGATGAAAGGTGAGCACGAGGGCAGTCAGGATAACATCCTCCTTTATCATTCAGGGACCCAGGGGCCCACCCCACAGGCCTAGACACAACTCACTGCTGAGACCGCAGGGGACTCTGTGCAGAGGCCCAGGAGAGGTGTCAAGGCCCTGGAGTGGCACAGAGAAGGGAAAGGAGATACTTCTCAGGTTACAGGACTGGGTCCATCCTTGGTCCCTGAAAGTCAGAGACTGGTTCAGCATCCGAATCTCTACCTTCTTGTTTTTAACCAGAGATGAGAGAATTGGCCCAAAACGAGAATGGCAAATAGACAAGAACCAGGGAGTCAATAAAAATAAAATTTAGAAGAAAGGGGCCTGCTTTAAAACGAAATGAATGAAATGTTTAGGTTGGAGGGCAAAGGAGCCACAGCGGAGGAGAACCGATAGAGCCTGTCTGGATGGTCCCTGACAAAATGTTTCAAGTGCTTTTTCAGATCAGCGTACAAGACTGGAAGAGTGCCCAGAGATGGGAGAGCCAAGGATGCTTCTCAGAGCTTTCCGTATATTAACTCTTTTCAAATATAGAAAATAATCTATAGGCCCTTCAAAACAAAACTGGTTAAGTAAATAATACATCCACAAAACAGCTGGCTTTGCAACCACTAAAAAGGATACGGTAGACAAAAATTTATTAGCATGGAAGATGTTCACATGATAGATTAAATAAACAGGTTATAGAACACATGTAAAATATAATCTCATTTTGGAGAACGTAGGATACTCTATCCTATCATATTAGCTATCGCATCATATATAAAAACTCTTTGGAGACATAGTGACCAAAATGCTAACAGCAGTGGTTATCTCTTCACTGTGGGATTTCAGATAGTTGCTTTTTCTTTTTGAGAACCAGTCTTTTCTAATTTTTTTAAAAAATTAACATGTTTAGTCTAATTTTTTTTAATAGATTTATTTTATTTATTTACTTTTTGGCTGCATTGGGTCTTCATTGCGGTGTGCAGGCTTTCTCTAGTTGTGGCGAGCAGGTGCTACTCTTTGTTGCAGTGTGTGGGCTTCTCATTGCGGTGGCTTCTCTTGTTGTGGAGCACGGGCTCTAGGCGCACGGGCTTCAGTAGTTGTGGCATGCGGGTTCAGTAATTGTGGCATGCGGGCTCAGTAGTTGTGGCATGTGGGCTCAGTACTTGTGGCTCGCAGACTCAGTAGTTGTGGTGCATAGGCTTAGTTGCTCCGTGGCACGTGGGATCTTCCCGGACCAGGGCTCGAACCCGTGTCCCCTGCATTGGCAGGCGGATTCTTAACCACTGTGCCACCAGGGAAGCCCTAGTCTAATAATAAAGGGGAACTATTTGGAATTTTTTTTAAAGTAAAGTGAAAAGGAAGAAATAGCCAGACGTCGTACATAGTAAAAAAAAATAAAGAGAGAAAATAAAAAGAAAAAACCCACAAGCACACAGCAGAGGAGGCAGGGTGATACAGAAATGCAGCTGCTGTTGCTACAGACAGACAGGCTTCCTTCCTTCTGTCTATGATCAGCCCCATCCACTTGTTTCCAAAGTGTGAGACCAAGTCATGGTCTCCTCTGTTTCTGAACGTAATAGAAACAAAGCCTGCAAAACCAGCCCCGGGTGACGGCAGAACATGCCTGGCTTTCTGAAGCACATTCCAAGTTTAATAGTCCATCATTAGCTAGAGACGCAGCACACAAAATACTCTACCCGTTGACTTTTTTTCCTCCTAATTCATTTAAAAGAATAGTGTCAGTAAATCCAAAATCAGGCAAGGCTGCCCGGACGATAGTCATTCATTAGACAGGTGACGTGTCTTTAAAATAAACATGGGTGTGTGATGCGGAAGCAGACACACACACAGATCTATAATAAGACCGTCGCTGGCAGGACGAGGGAGATGTTTGGATCAGTGGTACCAGCAGCGTTATCCACCGAGGGACAGCAAGGGACACACCGCACGCGGTGGTGGGCAGGTGCTTAGAGATGGTGGCCGCTTCGGATGGAAAAGATGCCCCTCTCCTGGGGAGCCTGGGGGCACAGGTGAGGGAGAGCCGAGGTAGCCCAGGACCACAGCCCCCCACAGAGAACACTGCAGCCTGGCAATCACTTCCACCCCTCGTCAATATCGAGGCCATTCCCATGGCATCTCCTGGGTGAAAAGCATTTCTTTCATCAACCTCATTTCTATGGGGAAGTCAAGCTCATTGCAAGCTGGCTGGACCTTGTATGGCTTTCTCCAGACCAGATTACTGGAAATGCCTACTTTTTTTTTTTTTTCAAATAATTTGCATGGTGTTGGTGTTGCTGCCAAGACAAACCTATAAAAGGGTCATTTTCCAAAAGAGACAGGATGTGAACGACTGTAACAATGACATAGATTTGCTTCCTGGGTCAACGCCCCTGAGAGCCAGCACCACCTCTTACAGATCAGCCAGAGGTGAGTTCTCCCCTTGAACCCCACGTGACGGGGCTTCGTCGTGCTGCTCTGTGCCATCTGAGCGCGTCCTCCTGGGCGTCAGCCAAGGACACACACCGCATCCCTGAAAGAATCAGCCCAGCTCCGCCCTAAGCCTACGGCTAGAGAGATTTCCTGCTGCAAACGTGGCAGGGCTAGAGAGATTTCCTGCGGCAAACGTGGCACAAAATCATTTGCACGTGGGGAAAAGGACCAAGCAACTTACAACGACACGTGAGGGGCATGCATCATTTTAATGCAAAGCACAGAAGGGCTAGAACTAGCTCTTCACCTCCACTCTTACTTTTTGGTTATTTGAGACTGCGATCAGGTGAGTGTCTCACGGGGACACACGCTCTCCGAAGAATCCCCAACATCATCTAAGCTTTTAGTCAACCTTGCTTTTTCCAGGCTGTGCTGTTTCCAGCTCTGTAGGTGAAAGAAGCCCCGGAAGAACATTTATACAAGGAGAGGGACACAGAGGTTACCCAATACAAGCGCGTAATGTGTCCGTTTCTGGGTGAGGTGGGCAGACAACGTGACACCCTCTTTACCCAGTCTTGTTTGCTTGTAAAACCCTAGGGAACCCAGCAGAGCCCACCAGTTCATCCTAGAACCCCAGGGAAAACGGCACACTTGAGGTTTAAAGCAGACGCGCGGTAAAGAAGAAAGAGCCGAGCCTGAAGGAGAGAACCTGGGGACCGGTCAGTTCCAGCTCCAGCTCATCACAAGGGGCGATACCACAGAGCACCCCCTTTTGTGCTCCAGGTTTCCAAACTATGAAACAGAGGCGAAAATATTGCACTGACATCCCTCCCAGAGGCCCCAACCCTCAGTGTGAGAGCACAGGACAGCACCATCGAGTGTCCGATGCTATTCACTCTGCGTCGGTGTGTCCACAGGAACGCACAAAGGCCATGACCTTAGAAGATGGAGAGTTCCAGAAGCTTTCTTATTGGAACGGTTGCCTTAATTAATTTGCGTCCTCTGCGAGCTCCGCCCCCCCTGCCCGCTTTAGGAAGGGGCACCGACAGGTGCCTGGATCATTTGGCCAGTGCAGTGGGTCCTCCTCCCCTGGGGGAGGAGCTTCGGTGTGATGAGTAAAAGAGATCAAAGCTCTTTGTCCTTCACGTGCTTTTCTTTCTTTCCTTCTCCACATTGTAAGGTGATGTTTATGGGACGCGGAGAGAAGCTTGCAGTCCGCGAAGATTCTGTTTGGGAGTCTCCCTTGGGATGAGTCAGCAAAGGGCCGGGAGCAAGGTGTTTTGTCCCCATACTGTGGGTCATGGGGGTCCTTTTTCACCGCCCTCAGCATGTGTCCTGCGTCTTCTCCGTCTTCGTGGGAGTTGTTCATATAAATACAGAAGAGCTCGGAGCCCGAGGCAGCCGCACACAAATGATGGCGTCCTCTCAGCTCCACTACGCGTGGCTCAAGCCTGACCCTCGCCCTCCCTCCAGGTACCTGCTCCTCCTTCGCTGACTCCCCCGCTCAGAAAAGGGCCCCATGGGCTTCTCCTCCAGGAAATCTGGGAGCAGTTTCACACTCCCTCATCCGGTCCCCTCCCGTCCAAAGCATCACGAGATGCTGCGACTTCTGCCCCCCGGTACACATTGGTGTTGGCCTTCCTCACCTCCACCCTGGATCACAACATACTCCTCTCCCCTCACCCAACAGCCATGACGAGCCTTCAGAAATACAGTTCAGATCACGTCATCATCTGCTTTGGAGAGCCATCCGTGTCTCACGTTTTCACTTAAAATCAGGACCGGAAGTCCTGGCCCTGGCACAGCAATAGGTCCCGCCTTTCTGGCCACTACACATCCTGACTCTTCCCACATCTGCACCCTTTCGTTTCCCTACTAAGCCACGCTTCTTCCTTTGCAAGCTCTTCCTCCACCTTTCCTGGCGCCTCCCTGCTCATCCTTCAGGATTCAGCCTCCACAGCCCTTCAGCTGAGAGTTCCCTGACCCCTCCTCCAAATCCGGATCAGGTCCCGCATTTTAAAAATATCAATTTGGGGGCTTCCCTGGTGGCACAGTGGTTAAGAAACCACCTGCCAACGCAGGGGACACGGGTTCGAGCCCTGGTCCGGGAAGATCCCACATGCCACGGAGCAACTAAGCCCGCACGCCACAACTGCCGAGCCCGCGCGCCACAACTACTGAAGCCCTCGCGCCTAGAGCCCATGCTTCACAACGAGAAGCCACCGCAATGAGAAACCTGCGCACCGCAATGAAGAGTAGCCCCCAGAGTGGCTGAAACTAGAGAAAGCCCGCACGCAGCAACAAAGACCCAATGCAGCCAAAAATAAATAAATAAAATAAATAAATTTTTAATATCAATTTGTCATTATAAATGTATTTGCATAGGGGTTCATTAAATACCTTTTGAGTGAACAAGTAAATAACTCATGAAGAGGCCTTTCCATTTGTACATATGTCCAGGTCATATTTTTCACTTTTCTGCAAGAAGAGCTGGTCACATCCCTTGCTGCAGTGCAGATACATGATTTCCCTCTTAATTTGTCCATTTACTAATGTTTTTAAAGCTTTCAAAGGAGGAAATGCGGTTAGACTCAGCATGATTGTTTCAATAATTTGTATTTATTCAATAGACATTTCCAGAATACAATGATATGTCAGCCCTGGGCCGGGAGGGGATGATGTGGAGGGACTAGTGACACAGTTCTCAGTGAACTGCTTCCTCTTCCAGGTGCTCTCAGACCATCTCCGTAATGCCATCTTCCAGAAGACTGCTCAAGCAAACCGCTATGGACTGTGCGAATCTACCATCTTATTATTTTAAAAAACTATAGCGACCTTTGTCTCTTTCTTGGAACTTCCTCAATTTCCACAGTCCCTCTAAGGTCGCCGACACCGCTCTCATCTGCAACTTATTTCCACGTCTTCAGATGGACTTGATCCAGTACAGGACATTTAAAGGAATTTCAAATATCTTGGAAACACTTCTTTTTAACCCCACAAATTCTTTTGACCCCCCCTCTCTTTTCCCTCCCATCTTTCATCAAAGTGACAGTCACAGTGTAAGGTATTAGACACATAAACATGTCCCTGCCCTTGAGAAACGTTTTACAATGTATCGGCCCACGGTTACATAATCTAGAATTTATCTGAAAATAATAAGCAGCTTTATTGATGCCAGACATTTTATATCATAGTCACTTATCTATTTGCCTTGCAAATTATTTTAATGAGAAAGTATTCCAGTGACATTGTAAGTTCATCACAGTAGTTCCTGCAGTAAGTTCACTCTTTTTCTCCCCTGAAGTCTTACATTATAACAGATGCTTCCTCGTGGCTTCCTGAAGTGATACTATGATACAAGAAATGGTCTGAGAATCTCCAATGACCACTTTCTTCCATTTAATTGTTATGTAACTGATTTACGTGGCTTCTAAATGTTTTCTATGAATAGTGCAAGTTTAAATTCTAGTTCTCCAAGCAAACATGTCAAAAGAGGCTCCTTAATTTGGTTCATTACAAACCCAGCAGGTGTCCAGCCAAGCGCCAGACTTGTACGTCTTCTGAGGAGCAAAGGCATTTGGGTGGCAGAAGTTCTGCCACGTCTGGCGCCGTGAAAGGTGCACCCTGCACTCTGAACTCTGTCTCCACACTCCCCAGAAAGCCCACCCTCCCCATTCACAAAGGCGGGCTTCTTCCAAAGCACGGCAGCCTCATCATGGTCCGTGTTTGCCTTGATCTCACTCAGGCATGGAATGCTCCCCGTCCCGGCAGCTCTATGTCTGACCCTTAACTGGCTACAGTTCCTCCACCTTCATTCCTCCAGGAGCATCATCACCTAGCAGTACTTTGATCTCTTTTTCATTTTTATTTTTTCTTTAAAGAGCACACATATTCTCCCAGTTTTTGCCAAGAGTGACTAATTGCATACAAATTTTTATTTTCAGTCTTACTCCCTAAATCTTAGGTCTATGTTTCCAGCTATTTTATTGTATTCCAGGACGCTGTCATTTACATATGAGGATAATGGTAATGGTGAGGACGGTGGTGATCAGGATGGTGATGGTGATGATGGTGATGGTGATGATGACATCATCAGAACCTCACTCTTGCCCTGGGCAGAATCCCTGCCTCTGGAAAACATGGTCATTCAGCAGATAATTTACAGGGAGAGAAAGAAGAACAACCTAGTCTAATGAATCTGCAGATCCCTGAGAGATCAAGACACTCCAGGGTGTGAGACAAATAAACAACAACAAACATATGTATATACACATATATGACACACAGTGACAAGTACCACGAAGAAAAACAGAGCAGAGAAGTGCATAGAGAATAAGGAGGATGGTTCCACTTAGATAAGACAGCGCGGGAGGGGGGGCTGCTCCGAGAAGGGGTGGAAGGAAGTGAGGCGACACGTCAGGCAAAGATCTAGGGAAAGGGCCTCCAAGAAGCACAAAGGTTTTGTCAAGGACAATAATACTTCTCCACCACGACGTGCAGCCCACTCGCTGGAATGCAGATAACGCTGTGTATCTGTTCACCAGAATGTGGAAATGCACAGTGTGTGTATTGGGCTGTAGCGATATTTCCAAATGCTGACCAAAAACATTAGATATGAGTCTTTCCCCAAAGCAGAAGTACTTCCAGCATTAGTGAAACGAACGGTATTTATAGGTGAGCTCACTGACAAGTTTGATCTAGAAAAATGCTTAAATCTGCAAATCTAGAAAGACCTTACAAGTCTACGCACCTACATTTCACTCGCCAAGCACTGTTTTCCAGAACCTTCCCAGTATTTTAGTAAAGTAGGAAACCCCAGGGTCGTTTGGAGTCATTCAGGGCAGGCGAATGGGCCAGTTCCAAGGAGGGGGCTGTGTCCTGCCTGGGCCCCCAGCTCGTGTCCTGGGATGTGGCCTTGGACCTGGAGCCATGCTTCTCGCTTCATCTTTGCCAAATTCCGGGATTTACGCTCCCCTCGCCAGGTCTGCACACCTGGATCCCGGGGGTCAGCAGGACCTGCGCGGATGGGGCCGGCAGGGGCGGGGAGGAGCTGCTCTGTGACCCATGCTGGGCCTGGCCTGGTGTGGCCTCAAAGACCCCCCCCCCCGCGGGTGCCCACGCTTCTTCCCCACCCACCTTCTCCACAGTCAGCACCGTCTTCCCACCTTTAAGACAATTCACTCACTCGCGAGCCCCTGGAGCCCTGAGACAAGTGCGCCACCGACCCACCAAGGCCACATCGGAGCTCCGCGCAGAGGGCCCAGTTGCCTAACCCCACCCCCAAGCCCCGCTGGGCCTTTATTATCGTCCCCGGGACCTGAAGGCCTGTGGGCAGAGCTCACCACCTAGACCCGCTCGGTCCAGCCTTTGGCAGAGCGCGTCCTCGGAGGGCTGACCCCAGGCATGATGGGGGTGACTTTCTCCGTCTCCCCTTGCCTTGTGCCCGGACGCTGTGTCCAAATGGCCATCCCCTTCTCCTCCTGCATCTCCCCCGCCCGCCCGCCCTCTCTCCCTGGGCTCCTTTCGGGGAGATGTTCACTGTTACGGACTGCATTGCATCCCCCATCCACTGGTGATGCCTAAACCCCAATGTGACTATGTCTGGAGATGGGGCTTTAGGGGCGTGACTGAGTGGGGTCCAACAGGACTTGTGCCCTTCTAAAAATTAAAGGAGACCCAAGACCTCTCTCTCCCTGCCATGCGGGACCCAGCAAGGAGACAGCCGTCCACAAGCCAAGGAGAGAGGCCTCCCGAGAAATCAGTCCTGCGGACGCCCTGCTGTTGGGCGTCCAGCCCCCAGACTGTGAGACAATGTATTTCTGTTGTCTAAGCTGCCCAGTCTGTGGTGCTCTGTGACGACAGCCTGAGCGGACAGATGTGTTCAGTATTCCATTTATATTACAAAAGATGGACAGTTTTATTCCCCGAATACAAGAGTCTGCGTCCTCAGCAGTCACACCTCCTGCACCCCTTGCCCCGAAAGAACGTGGCATTCCAAGCCCTCGCCATCCTCCCCGCCCCCACCAGCCTCGGCCCATCTCCTGTCTCCCCACCCCGGCTCCGTCCTGTCCTTCCTTCCGCTCACACAGCCACAGCGCCCGGCCCTTCTCCCTGCGGGGCTGGCGGCCTCTTTCCCCTCATGCCATGAGAATGTTTGAACCGTGGGCCCTTCCCAGTGTCCTCCAGGCAGAGCTGCCAGCCTGCTCCCCCTTCCCTCCTCAGCTCTCTCTCTGGGGCGTCCCCCGGACTCTGGACCAGAGATGTTGTGTAGACGCTGGCTGCCCCCGCCCTGCAGCCCAGCGCTCCTCTCTTGCGCCCCGCGCAGACCACGGGGCCGGTTGCCCTGCCCTGTTCCCGAACCTCTAAGGATGCGAGGTCCCGGCCCCGCCGTTTTGGTAAAGAGCGCCGTGCACATGCCCCGAGACCCAGGCCCCCGTGGAGGCCTCAGGCCCGGCACAGCCCTGGTCGGGGCCCGGGAAGCAGGACGCCCCGGGAGCCTGGGGATGTGTCCGCCCTACAGCCTGTCTGTCCTTCCTCCACGCTCGGGACTCGGGACCCCAGTCCAAGCCCGGTCTGCTCCGAGCCCGAGGGCAGGGTCCTTCATTTCCACGATCCAAACGCTTCCTGCAGACACGATAATCCACTCCGCCAACAGCAAAGCGAGTGGCCTTCGACAGACAGGAGGACGGTCACGTCTGCCCACAGCGACCCCCGCCCTCTAGGGCCCCGCGGCCCCGCCCCCGGCCGCTCCCCTGGCCCCGCCCCCGGCCGCTCCTCTGGCTCCGCCCCCGCCGGCCTGAGCTCCTGCAGCCCTGCCTCCCCTCGGCTGCGTCGGCCTCGCGGGCCTCCTTGGCTGCGCACACCACGTGGTTTCCCCTCCTGCCCTTTGTCCTTCTCGCCCTCGGCCTGGATGTGACATTTGTCCTTCTGGAGGAGGGTACACGTCCGCAGAGGCCCTGCCGGCCACCGGCAGCCCTCTTCACGACTCCCGGCCTTTCTCTGTTTACCGCACTCATCTCCTTCCGAAAGCTGTGCATTTGTCCTTTTGACCACTGAGTGTGTACCCCCAGGAGAAAGTAAACGCCCTTGAGAGACGAGCGCTCGGCGTCCAATGCACCCCCCGCATCCCAGGTGCCTGGATCCCAGCGGGAGTCCAGCAGGTGCTCACTTCGGGGACAGCGGAAGGAATGCCATCGCCGCAGACGGCCAAGGCCTGCGTGCCCCCAGCGCCTTCATAAGTCTTCATCTTGGCAGTGCCCTCACTAGGCAGTAAGCCCACTGTCTGGCATGCAGTAGGTGCTCAATACTTGTTTGCTGACAAAAGTGATGAATAAAATGAGTTTGAAATGGGGGTTCCTTGACATTCTAGTGTGACCGCCATCTGCCATCTAGTGGTGAGAGCGGGCAACTTCAGGACGACGAGCTTGGGAGAAGCAGTGAGGGAGCTGAACAGGGATGAAGGCCTATGGGTACCAGGGCGACGGCGGGGCTCCCCGCACTTCCATCCTCCCGTCTGTAGGAAGAGCCCTGAGCATTCCGCTGTGGAGCCAAATCTTGCCCGTTACTGCGGAGTAGGGTGGGTAACACGTTGAAACCCCAGCAAAGTAAATGATGCAAAAGAAAAGGAACCCCAGATAAATGCACATTAAGCTTCCAGTGGTCCCACAGGTAAGACTGTGCGAATATTCGTGGTTGTGTTTGATGCTCCAGTGGGACGATGTGCTTTTCTCCCGACTTTGGGGAGATCAGATCCGTACGGAGTTTTGACTGAAAAGTACAGCAACACTGCGTTCTGAGTTTCCTTGGGGAACCTACAGACAGTGGGGGAACATTCAAGTGAATTGAGAAGGAAGGAAGGATGAGAATGAGGGAAAGGTGAAGAAAGCACGGATTAGGGATCACAGAGATGCCCGAACGACACACACTCACTACAGAAGATTATAAAAATGCCGTAAGACTGCAAACTGCAGGTACCTGTGGGTGTGGGGGAGTCACGTGACCCCTCTGGACCCCAGCTTCCTTCGTATAAACAAGGATTTTGGAAGACGTGGTCTCTGGGGGTTTTACAAGCTTCAAGTTTCCTAGGCAGATCCCTAACTAAAACCTTAATGTACATTCATGACAGGTGTGAACTTTTCAAATATTTCCTTGAATAGTGGTTTGTTATGTTTCTGTAGGGTTCACCTCAAACTGAAGGGCGCTGATCCCAGATGAAATGTTACATGATTCATTAATACGTTAGCCTGCGCCTCGGTTATGTGGAACCCTAACAAGGCTTCGAGAAAGCTGAAAAGACACAGGATTGAGGAGACGGGAGTGGGCCTGCCACTCTGTGAGCCGTGGCCTACCCCGCACGGGGCGAGTCAGGCCACACAGGTGGCCAAGCACAGCATCATAAACAGACACCGAGAATCGCTGTCCGTGATGGTCCACCAGCAGGCGTTTTACTAAATCCCAGGCATTACTTGACCACAGGCTACACAGACAACCGTGGGATGGGCGCCCATCTTATTCTTGGGGTAGTTAGCCAAGAAGCCCTGGGGGTTCGGAAGTGGCAGCCCCTCCCCTCCCCATGCCCACACCCTCCCATACTCTCAGTGCACAGCCTAATCGCTCCCAGGTGTGGTGGTACCTGCGGGGCACCTCAGCCCACCTTCCACGCCGGACGGGCACTCAAACCATCCCAGGACGTGAGCCAAGGCCCCCCGCCCCCCCTGCCCCATATCCAGCCCCCCTCCACCACCCAGCCCCCAAGCAGAGTGCGCCCAGAGAACATCCACCACCTCACTCCTGAGAATGAGACTTGGGACCGAGACCCAGACACTGGGTGATGGAAAACCAAGCGAGGAGCGAGGTTTGAGAAGAAATTCCACGGAAGGCTCAAGGATTATGAGGAATGCAACATTCCTGTTATTGTGGTTTTTAAAAATACATCCCTCGGAGATGCACAGTGACATATTTACAGTTGAAATGCCATGACGTCTGGGAATTACTTAAATGATTCCAAGTCAAAACCACCACGACAAAAAGTAAAAGATACCAACAAATCTTGGCAAAATGTTGTCATTGTTGGAACCTGAATGATGAATATGAATGAGTGTGTGTAACTTTCCATTAAGAAAAAAGAATAAATGTAGAATAGAAGGAAAAACTAATCACAATACATGACTATAAGGGCCTTGATAACTTAGTTTTAGGAAAGCAGATGTCTGGAGCATGAAGGAAAGAATGGAGAGAGAAGGAAAGACTGAGTCTGGGCAAGATTGGCTAATGGTTCACTGTAGGACCCACCTGCAAGTCACACTCAGAAATCGCAGTCAGTGTTTTCATCTCTATGTATGTCAGTTCTTAACTTACAGAAGGTCAGCCAAGAGAAACTTTGATACTTCTGAAATATGAACGCAGAAATCCAAAATGTCTTGTTCTGATCCAGTGATGGCCCTCCACCCATCTCTTGACGGGCCGTGCTAGGTACACCCCTTACCTGGCGAAGGCTGCGGGGACCCACGGGATGATGGGTGTCAGTGCTTGGGAAAGCGGAAGCTGTGAAGTTCATCATCGTTGCTAGGCTGCATGCAGGGCATCACGGCAGAACAGAGCAGGGGGCTCGCAAGCCCAACACAACCGGGCTCTGATGGTGTGGCCGCAAGTTACTGGCTGTGTCACTTTGACTAGGCTGTATCTCCTCTGACCACCTATTTTTTTCGCTTATACAATGGAGCTAATAATGCCTGCTTTGAAGAGTGCTGTGAGGCTTAAATGAGTTAAAACAGATGAAAACTTTCTACCTCAGTCCCTAGCACACAGTCCTTTAAAACATTAGCCCGTTGTTGCTATTGTACCTCAAGCCTGAAAGGTGTGTCACCTAGACCTAGACTGAGACAATTCACTGTGCAACACGGTCTGACCCGTGTCCTTCCTGGCCTTTGTCCTTCTTACCTAAAGGGTCTCACCCTCTGTGTCTCATGTTCAAGCTTCCCCCTGAGCCCTGGACTTCCACCCCTGGCTTGTCTCTAGTCCTTGCACGACGGCAGACACACACAGGAACTCCGGACAGATGGCAGGCCATCGCGCTGATGCCGGCTTTTGTCACAGCAACTTCCCCACTGATACGTGTTGTGGATCTTTGCCTGAAGCCTCACTTTGAGTTAATGTCATCAAGGGATAATTGACAATGATCTCCACCCCTTGCCTCTTGTCAGATTTGACAATTCAAAATACGTTCTAAATGTCCCGAGGGGCATTTCGCAGAATACGCTTCCTTAGGCTCTTCCTCGCGGAAACTCACATGTCACTTTTCTCTCTCGTATCAAGATCTTCTTACAGATGATCCAAGTCAACTAAGGTCTGATGCCAGACGCAGATTCTAACTCCAAGTCATCACCCCGAGCATTTTATAAAATTGTTGCCAAAATTTCAGGCGGGTGCCACCCGGTCCTGGGGACACGTGGGCATCTGGTTGATTTTCCGAGCTCCTTGACCTCTCTCCCCAGGTGGACCCCATCCCTCTTCCATCTACACCCCCAGAGCTTGTAGCCCTCTGACTCAGAACTCATGTTGACGTCTGCCTCCCCCCCCTCCCCCGACTGGGAGAGCGCCGAGAGCATGTGCTATTTTGTTCCTCTCTCTATCCTGGTATCCAGGCCTGCCTGTACTTGGCCACAGCGGGCACCCAGAATTTGTTGAATGAACGTATAATGTCAAAGTTTCTGCACAATTTCAGAGAAGCCTGAAGTATTTTGATCAGATGAGACTTGCGTGTTCATCTGGTTCCAGCTGCCCTCTCCGTGCAGCAGCCCCGGTACTGATCCCCTCCCACGTGAACATGGAGCTTCTGTTTGACCTCTCCAGGGTCAGGGAGTCTGTTGTCCTACTGCTGAATGGCCTGACCCTCAGGTCATCCTGTCTGTTAAGTCAAAGTCAGCCTGTACCTTCCGCCCACTAGTCCCAGGTCTGCAATGCAAAACATCCCCAAGTTCTGACTTGAGCTATTTCTCAGGGCAGACCTCCGATCACCTCGGAACTGCTCACCTGTCTCGTGTGACACCTGTCTTCTCTGAAAGAAACCCCCTCTTCTGGTTTCTGTTACCCCGTCCTGGAGATGTTTCTAGTTTGTCTTAACCACTCTCTAGATGTCATGCCCAGCACTGAACAGAACATGACACAAGGAGACTCGTGGAGCACAGTCAAGTGGGAATGGCCCTTCTCGTGACCTGAATACTGCTCTTCTGTTGACAAATCCCAGGACGCTAAAAGGCCAGCTTCCTCTTGCCCTTACAAGACTGGAACTGTTGGCAGCAAAGCTAAGGGTTCACTCTGATGCCCTTCTCTTAGCAGATCTGACATCCCGTTAGGAGAGGGGGCTTGGAATGGGTCTCTCCATTATGTCTTCTTTAGTTGAAAAAAGAGAGAGAGAGGGAGAATGAAAGAAACAGGAAGGAAAAAAGGAAGGAAGGAAGGAAGGGAGGGAGGGAGGGAGGAGGGGCGGAAGGAAGGGAAAGAGAGGAAGGGGAGGGAGGGAAGAGGGGGGAAGGAAGGGAAAGAAAAAGAGGAAGGAAGGAAGGAAGGAAGGAAATAGTCTCAGTGTAATCTTCATTTCACTGCATCTTTCCTCTTCCCATAAAGGAAACTGACCGGAGAGGGGTGTGTGACCATCACAGGCTTCCAGATTCCTGCAGGACTTCCCCGACCTTGCAGCCTGCCAGGGCTGGTGCATCAGTTGGCAGAAAGGAAGTCAGACATTCCAAGAACTCGTCACAGAGGCAACGACCAGCGCATTTCACATTTTGTTTCAATAATCTTGCTGATCTCTCGCCTTTTAAAAAGGTAAGACTGAGAACATGAGCAGCACAGATCAGGAATGCACCGCTGTTGTTTTCAAACAGCAAGACAGCGAGGGGGAAAGAGAGGTGACACCACAAGTGGAGTGATTTGTTTTGTGTGCGCAGCTCGGCCAGATCGCCTCCAGCAGGGCAAGGGGTAGGTTACAGCCACGGCGAACGTTCAGGCGCCGTCTGCCACCCAAATCCCACCGCCAAGGATGACATCGCATGGGCATGTGGCAGGATATCTACACCGCTCTTTGGTGACCAGTGGACGGACAGAGAGAAAGGACAGCCGCTTTCCTGAAGGGGCACGGTCACGGTAGGACACCCCAGAAGCGGGGGAAGTGTCTATCTTGGCTTTGACTCCACGAACATCCCACGCCTGTGTTCCCTGGAGGGAATTCCCCACACCTGGTGACACACACAGAGATCTGGGCCTATTCTGGTTGTGTCGCACACCAAGAGTGCTACCAGGCTGGCGCTGCCCCTTCCTCATTTAGAATCAGCACCCTTCTGCTCAGAACCCGCCGCCCGGGAAGAGAGAGGTTCTAGATAAACTGAGTCATAAACCTCCCCCGTGCCGGGTTGGTTCTGCAGTTTACAAAACTCACAAGGCCCTCCACAAACTCCTCAAATCGGCGTTTTCATCCAAGAATGGAGGGGCATGAAGGGGCCACCAGTGACCCAGGCCTGGACGCTCTATTTTCTGCACCGACACAATGTGAAAGCCACATTCAGGTCCTCACCCCATCCCTTCCTTTTCCTGCCAATTGGGACGCAGATCTTTTAACTTCAAAACACGTGTTATCTTTTTACATTAAAATTCTGTTAGTGCATCTGAGGCCCCCAAGTCCTGTTTCTGCCATCTAAGCAGTAAATCTACTGCAAGTCTTAGAACAGTGTGTGTATTTGGCGTCAGGAAATGAGAGGTGCCCGGGGAAAATGAGAAATGCAGAGTCACCTTTAAAAAAGAAAAAAACTGTGCGTGTCCTGGAGTCCACAGAAGACTTGAAAAAAATACTGCGGCCATCTTGGCATCTTTTTAGATGAACCATCTTGTAAATCATCCCAAAACTCTTCTGCTTATATACATACAGCGCACTAACACTTGGGTTTGTGTTCAGACAACAGAAATTTTCAAACCACAGATCCGGACGGGCTGTCCAAGGATTTAAGCCACCTCCTGAAACAGGGGAAAAAGGTCTTACAGATCTCAAGAACTCCAAGATGTTTTTATTGATTTCAGTTTCCAATAGAATGAATATGTTTTCTCTAAATATTTTTTATCACACAACTGAAACATTGAATTATTTTTTCAGAAATAGAGTTAAATACAACAATCTAGTTACAAATTCTAATATAAAGAGTACAAAATATAATGTTATAACTTGTATTTTAAAAAAGAAATACAAACTCTATGGTCTTTTGCATTTTACTGCCTCAAAGCATAGTTAGCAAAGTTGAAGAATGAACATTTTCCCCTCAGTCACTCCACACAGACACACTACGGGGCACCTAAACCATCACTTGAAGTCCTGGCCTGTGATTTTTTTATTCTCTTTCTTTTTGCTCAGTGTATAAAATGTCCTGCGATGAGAACACACCCGAGTTAAAAGCAGTGAAACAGCATACGCTGCTTCAGACACGGAGACATTCTGAAAGTGGAAAAGTAAAGTTGTACAAACGCATTCGTTGTTTTGTGCGTCGATCACACCCCCCAGGGGGTGATTTGCCTGTTTTCAAGACGGCACGTCGGTAAAGAGAATCTGGCCGTGAACACCCAGGAGGTGCGTTGCGTTCCAGGCACAGACTGAGAACTGCCATTCACCTTCTGTGACCCTGTGGGCTACACTCTATCTCCCGCTGGAAAGAAGGTGCAGCTACCTGAGCCAGGTGCCTGGGAAACAGCAGGGAGGTGTCACCTGCGACCTGCTGGGCCCGAGGCCACATCCCAGAGGCCTGCCAAACGATGACCCTGCGTGTGCACGTGCCTCCGTGTACTGTCTGCCTGACGCTGTACACAACCTGTGACTCAGCGGCCAGATCTGAAGATGGTTCTCGACATCCTGGGCAAAACCAATGCTCCGTAAGCTTGCCAAAGTGGCATATGTCATCCCCGGGGCCATTTCCTGGAGCACCTTCGTTTCAAGGAACTAGTGTCTTTCTTGGTTTACAAAATAAATAAAAGTAAATATTGGGAAGCATCTCTTAAAGCACTGAATACTTTTCAAAACCAAAAAGGCAAAATCCACTTGGCCTGAAAATCTGTACTGTACCATAACCGAGGTGAAACGCCTCCATCTGAGATGGTCCCAGGGCCTTCCAGGAACCAGGGGAGAAAAGCGACAGAACGGCTGACCAACGCCCGGAGAAGATGCTTCAACAGCTGAGTTTTCAGAGAATTTAAATGTTCATTCTTCAAGTTAAGGAATATGAGTGAATAACCTGAAAGAGTCTCTAAGCTCATTATTTGTGTTACAACAACGAGGAACAGGGCGAGCAGGGGAGGGGGAGGAGTGAGACCAGCAGCAGGAGTGTGCAGGCGGGGGCGGGGAGACACACGGAGAAGCTGCAGTGTAGACAACCAAACCCTTTATTGTCTAAGTTACATTGACGCCAACACTGTCAAATCCTGTTAAGAAACAAGGAAACAGCAGATTGGTAGAGGTAGTAGAAAGTCTGTAACAGTCAGAGGGTGACTTACAAGAGAGACCATGCGGAAATTATCCATCGAAAAAAAGTGAATCAAAACACATTGGCTAAATAAATAAGAAAAACACATATCGTATTAAATACTATGGTCAAACTGACATAAACACATGGACAAACCAATACAATACTGATGCTCAGTGGAAGAAGGGAAGCACAGTCGGGCCCCCAGACGGCTTGTCTTGGAGGGTGGTGTTCTTGGACGCCGCCCCCCCACCCCGGACCCCCGTCTGCTGAATTCAGGGAAAACCTTATTTCTGTGCTCCAGGTGGAAACAAGTATTCCAACTGGCTCGGGCCGCGTGTACGGCCAACGGGACCCCGGGACGCGCCCCTCTCCACCATGCTCCCCGCAAAGGGGTCTCCCGGGATGACACCTGTGGCTCTGAAGGCCGCCTCTGAAACGGTAAGAACGTACATGATCGTGTCACTCTGGGTACAGAATTCCTCTGAATAACTAAAACACAGAGAAACAGACCGAATCACGAGCCCCTGTGCGTTCCTGAACTGTCACCCTTCGCTGTCAGCCAAGAAAATAAAAGCTAGAAAATGCAGAAACCATCACTGTGGGGAGACTACGGAAGTGATCAAACGTAAGTCAACAGAAAGGCATGTCGATTTCTAGGGTGAACAGAGGAATGTAGCTCTGAAACTTTGCTCAAAATAACTTTAGAGGACAGTCACTGAATCGTATCTGCAAGGACATTCCTAATGACACCAACACGACAGATCATTCTGGTACATATCCGGTGTAAGAATATCAGGAAAAAATAAGTAAAAAAGTTATACATATATACACACACATACATGCAGCTATATGCGTGTGTATATACACGTATATATATATTTATAGATATAAGCTAGCCAGTTACATTGCATTGTTTGCAGATGTTGCAAAGTAACCTGAACGGTCAAGTAATTTCAATTCAGTAACAAGGAGAATCCACACCCAAACATTAACTAAGAACAACAACAACAACAACAACAATAATAATAAAATTCAACGAATCATTAGAACAGGAAAACCACACTTTAGGGGGTGTGTGTGTGTGTGTGTGTGTGTGTGTGTGTGTGTGCGTGTGTGTTTCAACAAGTCTTTGTATCAGAAGCCCATTTTCTACAAAAACTGCACTAATCCATTACTGTATTAGGTAAACTGTCGCTCTCACCAGTATTAAAGATTAGGATAATTTCTGTACATGTAAAATTATTGCTTTTTTGAAAAATATATTTAGCATATGCTCGTTTTAATCCATTTCCTGCCTTTACAAAATTTCACAATTAAAAAAAACCTAGTAAAGCTTTTGCAAAAAATTTCACAGAACATTTTCATTCAAGGCAGCAGTAACTTTTGATAATGCATAAGATCATTATGTGCAAAAGTCTGACACTCTCAGAAACGTCACCATCACACACGGTGTCATGGTAATCGGAAAAGAAAATATCTATATCTGTGGAATACAATTTCAACTGCGTACACTGCAAGGTTTAAGACCCTTTGTTACGGCCCTTAACTCCCCACCGCTAAAACTGGCATCTGCGCGACTGAGGAAGAGGTATATAAGCTGCCCGACCCACGGGCCGGGGGGACCTCCACGCTCTGGGAATGAAGGGACTCGTCCCATGGAGGCCCCCCGGCCCAAGAAGAAAAGACGCCTACTTGCTGGGACAGATGGACAGGAAGGCAGGGAGGGAGGGGGGCGCAGGAGGCCCCAGAGCACCAGGACCCCGGCAACCTGGGCCCCCCCTGGGCTCAGGGGATCCTCCCGCTAGGACTAAAAGGGTCCAAATCGAGGGGGGTTCAGTGGCTAGATCATTTGTTAAGACAGGCAGTCTTCCGTTGTAAGCAGTTTGCAGAATGTAGCCCTGTTACCAAAAGGTCCTGAGAATAAACAAAGAAGCCTGCTTTGCTTAGTGCTCAACCAGCTCTCTTCTCCCAAGCACAGCAAAAGCCTTCCCACGGATGTGTTTCCTCTGCCGGATTCACTGAGCACAGATGGGAGAGAGGAACACACCTGGGAAACGCAGAGGGCCCCCAAGGGGATGCAATGGGACCACTGAGGAAGGAGGACCTTGTCACCCGCCCGCCCCCCATCGAGCCTGTTTCCACAGCACCTCAAGGCCCATCCTTCCTCTTTTATTCACTATTTTAAATACCCACTGAGACAAGGAGAGACCAGAGCGTCAAAACTCCGTCAACCTGGACCCCTCCGCCGTCTGTTCTGACGTCACCTCCAACAGGCCTCTGAGCAGCGGCAGCGGCTCCTGTTTCAGTGCTTGGCTGCTTCACTCTGTCCGACACACACGAGCATCTTTCTTCCAGTGTCTCAAACCTGTCTTGAACAATATCGATGCTTTGCGCTCCTACCGTGGCTCCCACCTCCACCGTTTATTATAAGAAAATACGGACTATGGTCGGTGAGCACATATATGCATATAGAATATCTACACGTAATTCTAAGTCGAGCATCTTTGTTGATGTTTAACGTGTAACAAGGAGAAGCCCTCCCTTCAGCTTCCGCTCCGCCCAGCGGCTGCAGGATCTGAGGTGTCCGGTTGGGAGTTCTTCCACGGGGCGGTCAGGGTCACGGTCGGGACATCCACAAGGGAACTGCGGACGCTGTCCCGGGGCACCGGGGATGGTGAAAGCGTGTCTCTAGGTTCCCTTTCTGAGAGGCACTGTTTGGACAGTATCTGCATTAGAATGGTCTCTCCCCTGGGGAAAAAAGAGACAAGAGAAAAGCTCATTTCTGCCTTTGGTTTCCAAGTGCATTTTTCCTATTAATTTTCTTAGCAACGCCCAAAGCACCAACAGCAACCTTCACAGAGCCACTGAGTCAGGTCGGCAGAGACCCCTGGCTTCAGCTTTAACTCACTGCACACGAGCAGGCTATGTTTGCACTGTGCCTTCCTGCCTTCCAAGGCAGCTTGAGAAAATCACCCCCAGTGATCTACAGAGGTTCATTAGCCGTCTCTGTTCCGCATGCAAGAACAGCAAATCATAGTGCCTGAACCAGCTCCGGAGGAAAGGTTACAAAGATGGCCAGATGGGGCCGGAGGACTCAAAACAGCAGTGCACCGTGAGTAATACAAAGCGGGGTTCACAGGTGAACGACGGCGCCAGAACAGGGTTGGATTTGGGGGCCATACGAACCAGAAGTACAGCACTCCCACAGGTCTGTCAGCACCCGAGGGAGCGTCCACCCATTTCCGTAAATAATTACCACGTTGGAAAAACAGAAAGGGTTATTCTACAGTCAAGGGAACTGCAAGATGAAAACGAGAATGAAGGAAAGCCGATGCTTTCAGAGGAGGCTCTCGCACGACACGTGCAGCATCGCTGTTTGAACAGTGGAGTTTACAATCTGAGGACACGACAGGGCAAGATGAATCTTACTTAACTGCATTAACCTTCAGCTAAAGTCCCGATGAAGTAAAACCGACAGCTTGAAATTAACATGCACACATAAAATGCAGCGCTCGTGTGAAATTCCAACTGGTTTCCAGCTATGCCTGCAGGAACCCTAGAAATAAGTGTGTGTTGGGGGGGGTCTGGTTGACATAATGAATTAAGTGCCTCTCTTTAGTTAATAGTTTCAGAAAACTCCTACGTAAAACTAGCTCTGCATTCACGACACCTACCAGTCGACATCTAGCGGAAGTCAGAAAGATACTCAACAAAATTTTATGGGGGGCTGGGGGGAGTGGGCACAGTGGTACGGACAGTAGTTTATTTGAAATGTAGGAAACAGTAACGGAATGAGAGAGGTGATAAAACTTCCTTAAGTAGATGGTGAATTTCCTGCAGTAAACTGAGAAGGATGTTTTGCATTTTTGCACAGCGACATCATGCCGTGGGGAGATCCATCATCGACAGGGCTCATTTGGAACTGGTTCCAGATACATTCGAGGACGGAAAATGGCCTTTGTGTTTACGGACAGAAAAACAGGAGTTATTGTTAGCTGTTAGGTGGCTGGCCTTGAACGTTTTGAGGAAGTATGTAGCAAACAGACTTGCTGGGGAGTCCATAAATGGGCAAGGAATGTGTATGAACACGTGTGTTGTGTGTGTCCAGATTCTGTATACATAATCCAGGCACCTCCTTGGATTTCCCTTCCTTTGGACCAGAATACACAGACTTGCATTGGAAGAAGGAAAAAGGATGGTTAGAGAAGAAGCATGAAGATGGCCCTCTGTCCGTAAAGGACTGAAGTTTTACACTGCAGGCTCAGAAAGTTTTAAAGCTTTGTATTTTAGAGGGACTGCAAAATCTGGCTAACCCGAATAACCAGGTTGTTTAATTCAGTCCACAGATCTAGAGGCACAGATGCCAAGTTTCTCTTTATAAGTGAGGGGATGTGTTCAAACAGCATCTCACTTTTAAGAGAGCTGTTTTCACTTTCGATTCGTTGGGACCAACACCTTATTCCTCAATACAGCAGTCCTATATAGGGTTTTTAAGAAATGACTGAAATTCATCTGAGAAATGAGGCCCAGGGGAAAATGCAGCCATGGAAGAAAGGAGTCACAGAAATACTTAAATTAAGTGGACACATGATATCTGAGCGCAAACAAGTTGCTTTTATTCTCCCACAAAGAAAGAGGCATCAGAAAATGAGAAGCACGCTTTCAGAAAACTTGGCTTTTCTTTATTGCAGCTGTGTGAATTGTGGACTCTTCAGTAAAACTGAACAATATTTATTCAGAAATAAATATTATCTTTCTTTAAGGCGTTTCAGCGTTCCAGGGATGAATAGTGACTTATGGAACTTGACGAGGCCTACTTTTTCTTCCCCTTTTGTCTTATAAGGTAAAGGAATGCATATGTGCTCATGCGTGGAAGTGACCCACACACACAAAAGCCTATATCCTCTGGGACACAGGTGAGCCTCTCGGCCTCCGTGGACCAAGGCCTGCATTAGACATGCGTGGTGGTGCTAAACGCTTAACAATGTACAGGGAACATCTTACTGGCAAGGACCTTTCCCAACAAGCCAACAGTTAGTTAGCTGGGACTCGCGTTATTACACGTCATTTTGGATAAATCACTAGTTATATTCACGACTTTTCACCTTATGTTACACTGAGTGGGAAAACGGATACTGTGTTTCAAGACATTTGGTTTACATGAGTAAGAAAATTACTGAGACAAACCAGCTGAATTTTGAAATGCGATCTGTGATACTGAGAATCTAAAAGTGACACTGAAAACAGATCATACATAGATTCAAATATACCAGCCTATGGGATTTCTCCATCGTTTGCATTCTAATCTCCGTAGCTAAAAATGAGACAAATTAGGTTGCCATTTTTCTCCTCAGTTCCCTTTATTTTGATTAATGGAATTATTTCTCCAGCTTAACTATTTTAAAATAGCATTTAGAATAATAAATAAACTATTAATCATAGTCTATAAATTTTGGCAAGGAATTCAAACAAGTCGTAACACCAGATTTCATATTTCAGCAAAAGACGGTCTGGTCTTTTAAGTCCCAAAACCAGGGGAATGGAGGGAGAGAGGGTTAATTTTTCTTGGTTTTAGAAAGACCATTATTTAATTTCTAACATTTAACGACCAATACAATTGGAAAATAAATTTCTCCACAACATTAAAGAAACCCCCCCTACTCTTTTCTCTAACATCCATAGCGCAGTGATACCAATATTTTAAAAAGCATATTATTTTCAAAAAATGTTCTTTCTAATGATGAATTTTGATGACTACTAGAAATTAAATGTTCAGTTGTGTTAAATCTATGGCAGAGCATCTTGAAAATGATGCTATACGTGAATTCCTCCTCTTACGTAGAGTTTTGCTTGGGACATAAGCTTCTCTTACAAAATACAACAGGCGCCAGTAGCGGGTGCCTTTATTCCCCAGGGCTGGAAGATTCATCCCCACAGCTAGGGAAGCTCCACTAATGAAGAGGGCTCCTGGCTGCCAGGGCTCAAACCCTTTACAACAAATGCAAAGGAACGGGATGCCCACAGAATAGATACTGTGCCCAGGAACAAACTATCCGATACCCTATTACCCAATCCAGACCTTTAACTTCCAAGGAGTCGGTAATCCTTTCCACCCCACCCAACAGAGGAATGTGCTGATAAAGAAACTGCTCTGGGATCTCCGAGTTCAAGTGCAAGCCTGTAACACAGAAGGGGCTTAGCCAGTGTGCGTGCAGAAAAGAGACCACGACCAAAAACACATCAAAAGGAAACTCTCTGGCGGAGGGGTGTGGGAGAGAGATGGGTTGGGAGGTTGGGATTAGCAGATGCAAACTAGTATATATAGGACGGATAAACAACAAGGTCCTAACGTACAGCACAGGGTACTATAGTCAATATCCTGTAATAAACCATAATAGAAAAGAAGAAAGAAATAAACTGCATGTATGACCTTGTAAACACAAAAACAAAAAAGGAAACTTTTATTCCTCCTCAAGTAACTAAATTAACTGAATTTAATCCACTCCAACGTATGTATATTATGACATTAGGATTACCCCACATAGGAAATTCAGATATTAATACAGCAAAGTAAGGGCAGCTGCTGTATGGCTGTGGGTACAGACATGGCGTCTGCCCGCCAGCGTGATGTTGTCTGAACACAAGGCAGCAAACCAGGGAATTACATTTATGTTGACAACACTTTTCTCAAGCTAAGAGCTCTCCCATCTTCCCTTTAAGGCACGACTAGCAGCTAGACTGTAAAACAAAACAAGACAAAACCAGGGTGTTTACAAGCACACGACCAGGTTCTGACAAAGCAGGGAGATGCTGAGAAGAGGGAGTGGCCGTGACGACTGAGCACAACGGTCCACGATGGGCACGTACACACAGGCATCAACACGTGCATCTGCATGTTTACACGCATGTGCACCGTACATATACACGGCGCCCGTGTCTCCCCAGCTGCTCAGGACAACTGCTCACTCTTGGAATAACTGACAACAGCTAACGTGCTGGACGTCTGGTCTCTGCCAGGCTCAGTCCACCGTCCTCGTTAATCTTCTCAGCAAGTACAGGAGTATGTGCTGCTGTGGTCATCATTTTACAAATGAGGAAACTCAGGTGAAGTTCACCTGCCTGAGCTGAGGTCTAGGTTAGAGTCTCCTACTCAATAACCCAACATCTTAACAATTCAGCCTATTGAGTCCCTCGGAGTAGAACTGGCTGATCTTCAACGTTGAGAGCTATTAAATATTTATATGTTCTCCACCAGGATCAAACCCACTTCAAACCCACATATTCGCCCGCCAAGAGGCATCACAAACTTGACTTGAAGGTCAGCTGGAACTGGTTTTGTCCGGCTCCTCCTGCCACGTTCCAGGCTCCAGGAATGGCTCCTCCAGAGAGCTGGAGCCTGAAGCCAGCACCCGGGTCCACTCCATCCCCTTCCCCTCCCTCCCATCCTGCATCCAACCCCCAAGTTCTTCCTGCCGCCAAACATCCCCACACCCATCTGCTCTCCGCAGTCCCACCCCAGCTCGGGCCGCCTCTGGGTCTCGCTGGGATGACCCCAAGCACCTCCAGAGCAGGGCTCAGCTCACCGTCCGGAACCTCCGCAATCCATCCCCGACCCAGACTAACCCGACTCTCCTACAGACACACTGGTGACGTCATCCCCGGCTCAGGGTTCCCACTGCCCTCGGGATGGAATTCCCACATCTCAGCGCTGGTACCCAACGGCGGTGTGTCTCCCCAGGCTCATGTCCTGAGCGCCTGGCCACCCGCCCAGCTCTCCCCCCATACGATTCCTCCAACGAGACATCTCTTCCACCTCTGGGGTTGGGGTCGGGGGGGTATTGGCGGGGGCATCTGCCGGCTACCCGCACCCTGGCACAGTCTTCTCGACGCCCCAAGCCTGGTTCCAGGGCCCTCACCCTACCACAGCGCTGCACCTCTCTGCCCTGTTTTCTTATCTAAACCACCCACTGGACCTCAGGAACCATGAAAGCAGGAAAAGTATTTACCTTGTCTCCCAACATCCTCGTTATCTCCACCAATATGACAGAGCCTGGCACACAGGAGGTGCGCAATAAATACTGTTAACGAGTGAATAAATGATTATTGTGAAACTGAATTCCCAAATACTGTTTCCGTTAGATAATTTAACATCTATTATGTGTATCTATAAAAGTCCATCAACCGTTAGTGTTACATCAAGTAATTTATGCGTGAATACAGTGTTGTGTGATTTTAAAAACTCCCCTGATCCACAGCTTCTAAAGCCCACAGGAAAAGAATGATTTAAATATTAATTAGTTGATGTTTGTAAAGCACACTAAACATGAAAAAGAACATGGCTGGTAAGTATAATGAGTCCCGTTCTAGACATAAATAACCACAGAATTGTCCTATGAATCTAGATCGTATTCTGAATCTAAGACAGCAGTTGTGATTTTTGTAAACAGTGAGAACTCCAGAATAAGAGAGAACAGTAAGATATAAGCCGACAGCTACTACTGCTATGTTGTGCACTTATCCTGGCAGACACATCTCTATGAGAATTCTTAAATTCCAAAATACGTTAAAGAAAACAGAATTTCCTTCAAGAACCAACATGTTCAGCGATTGATCAACAAAAGCTCCTTTTAATGCGACAGAGGACAAAAAGTACTTCCAGAGGCCGTCTCTCGAATATGCGAGCACGAGAGGTGTATACATCCAGCCCAGTTTTGGTGTCACGGGCCTGACGACCACGGTCAGGAGACTGAAGAGCAGGACAGCTGACCCACGGAGGCCTCGCCACAGGAGTAAATAGCTCCTAAGACCACAGTATTGAGTCACTGTACACGTGACACTAAGAGGTGGGCTGGTCATAAGTACAAAACTGCAGAACTTGGGTTTACAGAGACAAAGACGAAAATACAGATACATCTTTTCTCTTTCATCCCCAAGAATGGGTAACGACTGTGATGAATTCCCAGCATAACTATAAGTAACAAAGAACTAATTTAAAATAGAGTCTTAGTGACTTGCTTTGTTGATCTATTTCTCCCTGTACCAGGAGCCTTTTGAAGAGGCTTAGGTAGAGTCCCTGTGCACCAGGTAAACTGACGTGTGCTCCTGAGGAATCTCACTGTGTTATTCAGAGACCTGCCTGGTGCTTCCCGGCCCCGTCAAACGCTCCTCTGGAAAAGCCGAATCTTAGGCGGATTGAACGGGCCGCTATGTCTGCAGGAATGCTCTGGACTGACTTCACTTGTACCGTCAGTACGTAATTCTCCAATTACGGCACGACCTTGCCGCTGCTACAACCCACAGACACGTCACCGTGTGCGCCTTGTCGAAAGGGGGTTTTACTTCTGTTTAAAAGGAGAGTGTTGCCTAATTCGAGCTAAGGTCACATGCATCCAGAAATCTTTTAATTCTGCGTTCAGTGAGATGTTATTTTTTTCATCAATTGTCACAGCATCGTGAAATAACAGCTGTCGTTCTAAAACCATGGGTTTTATTAAGAGAGAAGTCACTTACTAAAAAACTATAACAAAGGGAAAGGCATTCTGTCCATGACATATGAAGAAAAGGCTTTTAACAAAAAAACAGGGATTCTGAAAATTCGATAAAAAACAAAACCAGAGCCTCTGATCAGGTACCGTCCATCCTAAGGGCAGCTCAACCGTGAATTAGCAGCAGGCTCTGGGCAGTGTTTTTATCGCTCACTATTGTCTTCTAGAGAAACGGACTGGAATTTCTGGAGGTTCTTCTGTCATCTATGTCACCGTCGTCACTGTCAACGACCGTGAATCCCACACGTGTCCAGGCAGGGTGTGCTACCTGGATCTGACCACCTGGACCGGATCCCGGACGTTTGTTCTGGCAGCAAGGAAACTTTCCCCTCTTCATTTACAAGGGGGAGAGGTTGCAGTTACAGAACATTCTACGGCAACCGATCAGAAAGCAAGAAGGTTATGGAGAAAATGCTTGTGGGAGAACGAGGACGGGTGTGACATCCTGTCAGGGGCAGAGAGGAAGAAAAGCTCTGCAACCACATGCTCTTAGCCCGGGATGACGGCACAGACCACTTAGGACGGCGTGTACCCCCTTACTTCAGAGCTACAGACCGCATCCCACAGTCACTCGTGCCCAGAAGCTGGCCACCTTTTGTAGATTGAATGCACTAAGGCCACACGTCTACGGTGACCCACGTTCTATGTACACGCATACGGGTATCTTACGCATTATGGCCGAGCCGGTGGCGTGCATTAGACAGAGAGTCAAATCAGGACAAAGATGAGGCCCTGAGACACCCAACTCAGCAGAACGCCTCTTATGGAGTGATTCAAAAATACGGTTCTGAAATAATGCCATGTGCAGCGACATGGATGGACCTAAAGACTGTCATACAGAGGGAAGTAAGTCAGACAGAGAAAGATAAATATTAATCGTATAATGTCGCTTAGATGTGGAATCTAGGAAAATGGTAGAGATGAACTTACTTGCAAAGTGGTAACAGAGTCACAGATGTAGAGAACCGACTTATGGACACCAAGGGGAGGCGGGGGGAGGGACAAACTGTGTGATTGGGACTGACATACGCACACTGCTAGATATAAAACAGACAACTAATAAGAACCTACTGCACAGCACAGGGAACTCCACTCAAATCTCTGTAATGGCCTATATGGGAAAAGAAGCTAAACAAAGAGTGGATATATGTATAACTGATACACTCTGCCGTACACGTGAAACCAACACAACATTGTAAATCAACTCTACTCCAATAAAATTTTTAAAAAATACGGTTCTGAAGGGCTTCCCTGGTGGCGCAGAGGTTGAGAGTCCGCCTGCCGATGCAGGGGACACGGGTTCGTGCCCCGGTCCGGGAGGATCCCACATGCCGCGGAGCGGCTGGGCCCGTGAGCCATGGCCGCTGAGCCTGCGCGTCCGGAGCCTGTGCTCCACAGTGGGAGAGGCCACAACAGTGAGAGGCCCACGTACCGCAAAAAAAAAAAAAAAAAAAAATACGGTTCTGAAGACAAGAGACAAAGCCTAACTTGTTCTCAAGCTAACCTCCAAGCAAAACATCTTGAGTGGAAAAGTATGACTTTCTGGTGTTTTCTGTCACCAGCGGTCTCTACCAATTCCATCACCCACAACAAGACCCAACGCGGCTGCATCGACCCCGACCGTGTCATTCACGGCCTGAGCCACCTTCAGTGATTATCAGGCACCCACAGTCTGTCCCGCAAGACTGGGCTCTCATTCACAGCAACAAAGCTACTTACACATCTGGTAAAACACCACGTGGTACCCTTGTGACGACCACCGTGACACCCCTTTTCCCAGCTACGCGACATGAAAACCCACACACCCGTGAGTCGGGAGACCTACTTGTTTGGGGGCATCTGCGGAGGTGGCGTGGGCTTCAGCACCTCGGAGGCCGTTAGACTCAAACAGCACTGTGAGAGCAAGTACGTGCGTTAGCAGGGGGACGCTAGCTTCCCGACGCCCCGCGACACGCATCCCTTACAGGTTAAGCACTTGCGCAAAAAAAAAAAAACAACGAAAAAAAGACCCAGCGCCCAGCCTGTGGCCGGAAAATACCAGTTTACCATAACACTTACTGTAAGAAACTGAAAACGCTGCCTGGGGCCGGTGCCCTTTTTAATTCAGGCTTCGTCGCCAAAGAGACCCATCAGTGACAACATTAATTAGCCGGGCGCGTGCAGAGGGCCCCTCCTTCTGCGCCACTTACCGTTTGGCCCCTGTCACTTTGCATCAGACCCGACCCGGGTACGGATGCGTCCTTCACGCTTGGGATAAAGCACCCCCGGCCCCGCCTCGCCCTGGCTGTGTGGTGCGCCCACCACACACACGTTGCTTCCCCCTGATTCCATCTCAGGCAAGCTCTTGACAAACAGGCCGAGGAAGTCTGCCACTCGGCACCCACCGGTCCACAGAGGCCAGCTGGTGCCGAGGAGGAAAGCAGGCAGCCGGGTGTCATGCCGATGGGGGACGTGGGTTTCAGTGCGTCCTGGTGGCAGCGTAACTCATTACCCCGTGCACTTCTGAGAAGTCCACTCTACTTAAAGTGGAGCATTTGCAAGACAGGCTTATCTCAGATGAAACCACACAGCACTTGGATGCAAAGGAAAAATCATTTCAGGTGCAGGTGCCGGATAGGACAGCCTAGAGTGTCATCCCAGGAGAGAAGGCCTGACCCCTCACCTCACCCGGGCGAAATCTAAACCTGTCACCAACTGTGGAAAACAGAGACTGCCTCCCCCCAGGGCCCCCCGGGCAGGTACCTGTGTGAGCCCGCGTGTGGGCCCGGAGATGGCTAGACTGGTGGAAGCACTTTCCACACTCCACGCAGACCAAGTCTCCCTGGTGGGCCGGCGTCCGGAGTGTCCCTGGGCAGCGGTGCAGGGGCGGGGGAGGGAGGAAGGGGGCGAGAGGAAAACATCGTCAGCCCCTCCGCTGTGTCCTGATGGCAGGCACCTCCAGGCCCCCGGACAGCCCGTACACGCAGGACCGCGAGGGAGCACAGATTAGAGAGGATTAAATTCCACTCTCATGACGCGCCCTCAGGTGTGTGGGACCCAGGCAGCTGGTGGCCCGCATCCGGCCGATGGAGTGATGCGGCCAGACCAAGTGAGGGACCAGGAAAGCAGGGCTGGGCCCCGCCCCCAAGGCGACGCTGGGCCACACGCCTGGGAGCTGCACCATCCCCACCTACCCCCCCGCCGGCCCCTTACCTGTGTGTCCTGCGCATCCCGGGCAGAGCACAGACGGGACACCTAGGAAGGAGGCCGGTCTTAGAGTGCCGACCTCCTGTTCCCTCCTGACCCTAAAAGATGTCCGGCTTTTGCTAGAAAAGGGACGCAGAAGACTCACACCTGTCTGTCTGCCTTTTCTGGATGAGGGCACCTCTCTGAAGAAAAGCCTCATTTTTCATGTAACAGTAGCTCTGAAATGACCTCCCTGAGCCTAACCTTCCCATCAGGCTCAACGGTAGCTCAACTCAACGGGAAAACAAAAATACTAACTAGAAAAAGGTATGCCTCTAACAACAAATGTTTTTAGATGACGCTCCCTGAGCTGAGTGTTTACACACCTGAAGTCTGACATTTGAATGTAAAAGTTGAGTGAAAGGACGACCAAGGGTCTTAGCCAAACAGCTGAGACCGTATCATTCTCTTGTCCTCATTCAGAAGCCACAACACATACAAATGATATAAAATTGTTTCTACATTACAGGTACTGTTTATGGAGATAACAGTCAAAGAAATGCACGAATTGTAGGGCAGATGGTGGATTTCTCGTTGGACAAGTCATGAATGTGAGTCTCCGAGAAAGAGAAGAATTTGCCCACAAAGTTCTCAGCTTCTTCACCACCTCCTTCAGGGATGCGAGGAGAATGACGACACATTTTAACCCACTCATGCCCTGTCATTAGTAAAAGATCAGGGTGTCAGCTTCCCAGTAAAACACGGAAAGTGTCACCTGGCCACGCGACCCCAGGAGCCGCGGGCTCATGTGCTGAGACCACCCGCCTCCTCTTTCCTGGAGTTCTGACCAGGCCAAGTCGGGGGGAGGAAAAGCTGAGGAGGGCGTCCCTGGATGCCTGACCGATGGGCCCAAGAGGGGGGGCCGGGACTCCTGAGTGCGCCGGACACCCCAGTTCTTCTGACCACAGGCAGCCAGCGTGAAGACGGCTTCTATCAACAGCTAACATACTCAGCCGTTCAGGGCGGTCCCTCCCTCCTCTGATTCTGGTCCAGGAAAATCTCAACTTTATCCTCGCTTTTGCTGCTCCCTCCTTTTCACTGTGAGCACCCTCCAGCTGGGCTCCTAAGAAGACCCTCTCTGACAGCCGCTGTGGTTGCCTGGATTTTCCCAAGAATAATGGGGCTGCATCTAAGTGCAGGTCCTAAGGATGCCCCCAGGACACCCACCGATGATGACGACTCCCCCATGTGGCCTCTGCATCTAATGGTCAAAACTAAGCCATTATCATACTTTTTTTTTCTAGGTAATTCCCACCCAAACTAGCAGCAGAGAAAGCACAGCCCTTGCACCCACTCCCCATTCATTAGGTATGCATCAGCACACATGCACACACACACACACGTGCACACACACACACACACACACACATCGTCTTCCCATGCATTCTATCATATCATTGTCTCCCTACTTTTTAAAGAAAAGACCCTTGCCCTTTACGGTCAATAATATTATGCCCAAGCTACTTCAAAATTCTGAGCTAGTGAGAAAGGTTACAAACTTCATTTGAATTGAAGGCTACCTGGTGAGCAAACAGCTCTGCCACTCTGACCTCAAAAGTAAAGTTGTGTATAGAAAGTGGGCTCAAAAAGGAAAGGAAGAGGCCTTGACGGGTCTTTGGGGGCACCTGCAGACTCTCCTCCAAAGCCCTGCCAACATGCACTCAACTTCGTTACGCTGCCCCCGCCAGGGGAGGGAGGAAACTGAAGGATCCCACAAAGATGCTTCCGAGATTCACACAAAGGAAGTACAAACCTTCTGTCATCATCCTATTAATATGTCTTGGGCATACAAGACTTTTTTAAAGTCTCAACAAGAAAAACCTTATATGTTATCCTATCCAGAATTATCCTGTTCTTTTATTTTCGATTTTTTAAATTCTAAAATCCAAATCATCCTCTACCACAGGCTGGACACAAATTCTGGAAACACAGATAATTTACTATTTTATGACTGTTCTATCAACAAACCACTCACGTTACACTCATACCTGTTTCCAGACTTGCGATCTACACAGCAGAATGATCACAGGAAACGTAGCTTTTTTTAATCCTTAAAGGATTAGGCTTCAAGCCCCTAAGGGAAGTGACGATGATCGTTTCCAGGTAATGTCTTTTCTCTTTTGGCAGAGTTTCCAGACTATTCATTTCTACACAAACATCATTTGGTCAAAACACAGGTGGGGAAAAGCTCTCTGAGGATTCCCTCTCTTAACCTCATAAAACCTTGATGTCTCAGAGGCATCGCCCGAGAGCACCGTTCTCTGTCTCAAGACAGGACCTCCCTCGAGACTCACAGGATCACACCTCCAGCACCACAAGGATGTCGTGTCCACAACAGGTGAGTGCCTCTTCCTTTACAAGATTCCCTTCTGCACGTTTCTGCCTTCCTACCGCGATACGTGTCACCCACGGCCCGCGTGGGGAGGCTGCGATCTTCACTCGCAGACGACACCTCTCGGGGAAACACAGCGAGACTGCATCAGAGGACAGCGTGAGTCCCCAAACTGCTGACAGACTCGTGGAGTGGAGATGAATTCGCTCAGATTCTAGACTCTCAATTCCTGATGCCAAAGTCAACCACATATGTACTCAAGAAAAAAATGGGTGCTCAGCGAGGAGTAGAAACCAAAACCTTGAGAGTTTAGTTACTGCAAATTCAGTAACGTGCCGGGAATGTAATTTTTGGGAGCGGCTGCACATAGTTTCTAGGCTGCAACAGTAGACATAGAGTCTCCGTAACAGGAAACATCACTTCTCTGTTCACCCCTCAAATAGACCTCGCCACACCTGCTGGGTTTCCCTGCAGCCAGGACACTTTCAAAGCATCATAAACAAACACTCAAGGGAGAAAGGAACCCGCGAAGGCCCCCCGTAGGCCAAGCAGGGACCGATACCCGTCCGCCGCTGGACCAGGAAAGGGATGCAGGAGAGGCAAAGGACAGGGTTTGAAGACGCAATGGTCCGGGGATGAGAAGAGCTCTGGGCTTGCTCTGAACTACCCCCAAGTCCAGACCAGGAGCCAAACCGAGTCCATGAGGGAGAGAAGGGGCCACCGGGGGAGAGCAAGTCCCTCCTGGCGGGGCATTCAAGGTAAACTGAGGCAGGCCAACCAGGATTTACACAGCTGACCTCAGTTCTTCCCTAAACCCAAGAGCTTCGGTTCTCAGAACACACCTATGAACTCACACACCAAGGCCAAAAAATTTTAAGCACTTCCCCTAAGAAACCCAAACCAAGGTGAGGGAAAACACCATAAATCTGCACACTTACACCTGACACGAGAAGAGTAAATCATCCAAGAACAGCACACACGCTTTGAGGACGATTTAGCATTTTTCACATTTAGAAGATAAATATCTAACCTCTGTTTGCGGGGAGGGGGAAGCCTTAGAACCATGTATTTAAAAAATCTTAAAGAAAAGGAAAACATTTCAGGTTACCTGTACTTCAAAGTCTGTCGTCTGAAATTCTCTAAACCTTAACTTAAAACTCACTTCTACTTTTTTGGGAAAAAAAGCAACAAGGCAGGTCTACACGCAGCACAAAGAGCCTTTAGGAAGTGGGCATGTGGGCCGCTTACTAGGTGGGAACTGGCATGTTTAGAGCTGTGATCGGGCAGGCTGTGGGTTGTAACAAAGGACGTTCAAGTCTGGTTTACTAAGTGGAAGTCATCCAAACACTGGTGCAGACTCCACTCACTCTGCAGCCGGGCAGAGACTCCAGGAAGCACTGGACGGAGGGGAGAAGGTGACCAGGAGCACGGCGCCCACGAAACTCACCATCATCTACATCTAAGTCCTCTCTGTTTTAGGGTCCACGAAAACCTGTATCTAGAGAACTGAGGTTGGCGTGAGATCCCGAAAGGCCAACCAATATATGTTTATTCCATCTCAGAGAAAATAATCTGCAAGACTGGGAAACACTGCTGAGAACATGGAAAGCTCACTAAACTCAATGACATCCAAAAAGGCGGAAACACTAAGCTACGTGGTAGCAGCCTTTCCCCACCTACCAAGGGCCGTGCGCCCAGAGCACCTGAAGCACAGGGGAGGGGATGAGAGCCTTAACCAGGACACGCCCTGTGCACCGCATCTTAATGAAAGCCTCCACCACCTCCAGGCAGCCAGGCCTCCGCTTCATTCTAGAAATTCTCAAGAAGCTCTGTCTCTGAGCCACAGCCCCAGAACCACCTGGGGTAAGGACCCCACTGGCAAAATCTCTAAGCCTGTGGAACGCCTGAGTTTTCTGCTAGTCGAAAAACACCTTCGTTTTTCTCTAAGGGTCAACATGGACCAAAGGCCTCCTCGCCACACCAGCGTGGCACCAGTGATGGAGCTGGGCAGGTTCCGAGTCATAGGAGGAAACCGGGAACTGAGAGACGCACATCCGTCTGCCGGGAAGCACGGCCACCAGGCATCCCACACAGCGGATCGGGTGCCTCTGTGCTCGTGACTCCCCCGATCTGAACTTTGCCCCCAAAGGTGCTTCTGAGCTCCTGGAATTTGAGGGACTGGATCTCACAATTCATCTGAAATGGTACCCTACTTTAATAAATTACAGATGCTTGACGTACGGCTGTATGCAAAAAAGGGTTAGGACCACCCAGGTAAGGTAACTGAGAGCCGGAGCCCCACAGGGGTTTTTGTCTATTTATTTTTTACTGGAAATACTGAGACTTCCCAGGGTTCTGGATGTTAACTGAGAGCTACCTTCAATTGATAATCAAGAACAAGGGCATCATATCCCATGCAGGGCATTCAACGGAGCCTGTGGAAATTCGCTGACAATTCCTAGTTATTATTCCTATTAGGTATTAATACCGAGGTGCTGGGAGGAAAGGAAGACAATGATCTGAGGTATAATTTTTTCCAGAATTTTAAACATGAGTCAATTCCCCAAAGCTGGTAAGGGACATTCACATTCCGCAAAGGCTCTGCTAACGAATGCTGGAGTACTGATGTGCGCTTTTAAAATTATATACGTGTAAAGATAAAACTTAAGTAACCACTTCAAATGCATTTGAAGTGGTTACTTTATAGAGGCATGAGACAATGAACATCTACAGATCCTTGTTTAAAATAACCAAATGGAGGGACTTCCCTGGCGGCCCAGTGGTTAGGACTCAGCGCTTTCACTGCAGAGGGCCTGGGTTTGACCCCTGGTCGGGGAACTAAGATCCCCCAAGCTGTGGGTGCGGCCACAAAAATACTAAGAACAAAAATAAGATAAAATGGCCAAGTGGGTAAGTGCCACGGAGGCCGCCTGCTAGGCGCGGAGGGGGCGTGGCTGGCTGTGCCGGGGACGCCAGCAGGAGGGCGGGCTCAGCAGCCAGGGCGCACTGCGCCGGGGCTCAGACACAGCCAGTGGGCAGCACTGCGCCCCTCTAAGGAGGGGCGCCCCCGTGAGGTCCCAGAGCCCCCAGGGCGGGCGGGGAGAGGGCCCGCAGCCCTTACCTCTGTGCTCGAGCGCAGGGCCGTTGCCGCCCCAGCTCTGGTAGAGAGAAGCAAAGTCCTTTGGAATGTGCGTCTTAAAGATACTGAGGATGTCCAGGCGCTTCTCGGGGCCCTCGGACGCAGGCTCCTGCTTGATGTTGTGTAAGACGGGCTGGGCCTGCGAGGCCGCAGTCCCTCTGGAGCCGACCTTGGCGGGGGGCTCTCGGGGAGGTAGAGGGGGGCCCCCGTCACCTTTCCCGTGTGCTTGACCCTGAGGCTGAGGGCTGAATTTGGCTTTGGGCGGGTCCAGGGCACTGTGCTTATTTGGGGGACCGAGGCCGGCGCCCGCCGGGGGGAGGCCATACTTGTCGCCCTGCCTGCTGCTGGCCGGGGGCTGGGGAGCCGCCCGGGCGATGACGGTGGGCGTCGGTGTGGCAGTTCTGCTGAAGCCCCCGCTGCCCGCCGCGGGCCCGGGTCTCGGGCCGGCCTCCTGCTTGGGCTTGGACGGGGGCGGCGGAGCCCCGGGCTGCTCGGGGCCGGGGCCGGGCTTGGTCTGCCGATGCCCGTCGGGGCCGGCCGCCCAGAGCGCGCAGGGCCCCCCGGGGTGGCTCTCCTTGCTCCTGGGCAAGCCGGCGGCTTTCGTGGGCACCCCCAGGGGCGAGGGGCTCCCTTTGGGGCCCGGCGCCCCGCCCGGCACCTGAGTGCGGGTGAACCGGGAGATGGGCAGAGGCTGGCACTCTTTGCCCCCGAGGGCAGGCGGGGGGCCCGTGCGTCCGCTCCGGGTGAGGAAAACCAAGTTGTTCCTGATGCTTTTGTAGCCGTTGGGCTGAATCCACTGGGGGGCCATGGAGTGGCAGCTGACCCTGTGCCAGATGCGCTTGTGCATCCACAGAACCTCGGGGTAGTAGGTCTTGTGGCTGCAGTAAGGACACGGGTGGACGGCCAGAGCTGCCTGCAGGGAGGAGGCCCCCTCCTTGCGGCTGGGGTCGTCCCGCGTCGACCGCTCGCTCAGGTCCAGCGGGACCAGGTCTGGGGCCGGCGCCCGTCTCCCTCCCCCGGAATGCTCTTTATTGTGCAAATCAGACAGCTTCTCTTTCGGGTGGGTGGCTTGGCTCTCAGAGGGGAGCTGCACGTCTGCAGTCTGAGTGGGATGCGAAGGGAAGTCCGCAGCATTCCCGGAGCCGGGGCCTTCTTGCTTGGGGTGAAATGCTGGCATCTTTAAGTCCACAGAAAACCTAGGCTGCTCTGCTCTCTTGGAAGTGTCTCTGCTACTGCTTTCAAGTACGGACACAGCAGCCGTGATCCGCGCGCTGGGCTCCCGGGCAGCTCTTCCCGATGGGTTATTTCCAAGTGTGTGACTTTGGTCTCCGTTGGAGAGCGCAGCGGAGGCTACTTCTTCAGGAAAGCAGCAGCGGTGTGGCTTTGTCCCTGGAGGATCGAAATGGAAAACGTGACGTTACCATTTCTCTTCAGAACAGAAGACAGAGAAGCACACCCAAACCGCCACGTGCACGTGTGGAGGGAAGCGTGTGGGTCTCAGGAACGGTGCGATCCAGGACCTGGATCAACAAGCCCTGTGAAGAGCGGATCAACCTTGAGGGCAAAATGGCGCTATTTGGGGTGGGGCTTCTTTTCCAATTAGACGACTCAGTAGCCTACAGGGGAAAATAACATAGCTGCCTATCTAGTGACATATAACTACACTGTTGCTAGTCAACAGAGGGGGACTAGTTCTATCAAAAACCAGAAAAAAAACTTAATTCTTTATAACAGCATAAGGCTTTCCATGGCTTTCAAAGAACCCCTCAGCCCATGGTCACAGAGAGGCAGGGCTGGAAAACAGTGTGCTCTCCCCGCAGGGATCCTGCAGCTGCCTCAGAAACTACGGGCCGATTCAGGATGGGCCCCCGTGACTGTCTAGTAAAGTCCAACATTCAGCTTCAAAACCTGGACACCAACAGTTTCCTCTGGAGGCATGAGAGGGAAGGGGGTGAGTCCCACTCCTCATGCCCACGCCTCCCAGGGGGTATGCCCGGGAGAAACGGTGCTCCCTGGGTGGGACGCCCACTGCCGCTCCTGTGGCGTCTGCCTGGAGCCTTCTACAGGGGAGCTGGCTGGGCACGGGTTCCCTGCCACGGGGTGGCCTCGTACCCTCCCGGGTGAGTGCCAGCGACATCACCCCAAGTGCAGCCAGGCTCCCTGAGCTTGGGCACCGAGGCTGCAAAGCTTCTCCCCGACCAGACTGCACTGCAAGTGGATTCGACACGATTTAACAAAAAACCCACTTGAAGTCTGCCCTGACGACCTTGGGTTTATTTCAATTAGAAGGTGCACAAACGTTTCTGGATGTCTTAAACCTTTCCGAACTACAGAGCGTGGATTCTTCCCATCAGTACGAGCTCAGAGGTGTTTTTTCTCATTACAGGTATCATAGCGGGGATGGACTAAAATCTTAGGTTTTCTTTTATGAGAAAGCCCAATACTGTTGGTTTTTAAATAAGAATTTTTTAGAGATTTTAACATTCTCATGGAATGTAGGGATCTGTTTACACAGAATGTTAAAATTTTTCTATACTCAACGTTTTACTGTATTTCTAAACTTAGTATTTTACTATACTCAATATTTTGTAATAACCTATAAGAGAAAAGAATCTGAAAATACACACACACACACACACACATAACTGAATCACTGTGCTGTATACCTGAAACTAACACGATATTGTAAATCAACTATACTTCAATCAAAAACAAAAAATAAAACAAAACAAAATTTTTCTAAGTATATTTTTGGAGTTAAGACAGTAATCACATCAAATTGGTTAAAAAAAAAAAAAAAAAAAAAAAAGGAAGAAAAAAAAGTGTATTCCAAAGGGATCTTCAGGAAAGCAGGAAAGTGTCCTTCACAGAAGGCATTTACCAGAGATCTGAAGGAACACAGTAACAAATATTCATTTTCAATTAGTAGGTAGACAGCCACTTATAAGCAACTTTAAAGGATTACGTCCACATAAGAAATGTTACCAGTATGTAGTGATCGGCAGAATTGCTCAGGAAACAAGACAAAAGAGGAATACATTTTCTGATCCTATAGGCTCTGAAAAGGTAACAGTTAAATAAAGTTAGATATACCTGCCTGTCACGTGGGTACCTAGCGTCACTCAGAAAGCAAACCAGGCGGCCCTGGAAAGCTCGAGGATAAAAAGGGCATTTGACCTGGAATTAAATGCAGGGGATTGTCCTGGCCTTTGTTTAATTCAGGCTGAGGCTCAGTCTATCAAAGTCACTTTTACATTTTCAAAGAGAGTCAGGACGGCGGCTTGGGGGACCTAGTTTTTCCTGCATTAAAGGCATATGGATTTATGAGAACACACACCAAAGCCTATTAGTTGAAACAACAGGGCCACTGTACCTGACACTACACATCTGCAGGTGTTCAGAGCACATCTGTCAGAGCCCCCAGAGGTTATGCTCCCACAAAGGATTTCAAACATCACGAGAACCTCCAGTACCTCTGACCAAGACACCAAGTGAAAAATTACGGCAGGCCCTCCGTCACAGTACCGGAACTGAGAGACACGGCTCTTAGGACCCCCGCACCGCACAGCGGGCCGGCACACCTGCGTGAGGGTTCTGAAACGCCTTCCCTAGCTCCTCACCTCTGTGCATGGGTCTTAAATTGCACCAAGTAGCAAAGGAAGCAGTTTGTAGCCATGTTAACGCAGATCAAAACACACTTTTCAACTGACCTGCTGAGAAAGCAGATTAGATCAATGCTGTGAGCTTCGGTATTCTGGTTTATAAAACAGGTACCGTTTCAAAATTTTATCTCTGGTTTAGGGGGTAAAAAGCAATAGCACCGTAAAAGCCCATGATTCCCTCTTTTGAGAGGCTCACCACACTGGTCATTTAGGGGACAGAAGGACACACGGGTCTGGTGTCTCCTGACGGTCTTGGGCACAAGATGAAATGTGGCTGGACAGGGCGCACTGGGAGCTGACCCGACACCCCTGCCCAGAATCCACAGGGAGGAAGGTCTCCTAAGGATGCTACAGCATCGGTCCTCCCACAGCCCCACCATCATTTATTGGCGGCCTAGATGAAGAAATGGGACTGGACAAAGGTATCAGACCCAGGACTGACACTCAGCCAGGAGGGAGAGCCAAAACCTTCACCAAAAAAAAAAAAAAAAGACAGATTCAAAAGTTTTCAACAGGATGGAACAAAGGCTCAAAACTAACAAGAAGAAACAAGGTGCAGGAAGTGAAAGGTCTGGCTTAGGGGCTGTGCTGTGAGAGTCCAGGCTCCTAGGGGACCACAAGCTCAGCGTGAGTCTCCACGGCCCAGGGTTTTATTGATATATCAAGGTAAAGCCACAGCCACAGCCAGGGAGGCAAGGGCACCAGCAGTGTGCACCTAGCTGGAGGAGCCCAGTCTCAGCTCTGAGCCCCATACTAAGAAGAGTCAAAAGCATGTCCAGGACAGGCTCATGGAGGGAGGTCTCTGGAAACCAAGTAATGTGGAGAAAGACTGCAGGAACTGGACTGTGCCACCTAAAACAGAGGGCTGCTGGCTGGACCACCACAAACGCTGACATTCAGTCCCTGTGTCCTGAAGGGAGGGAGGGAGGGCTAGTTCATCCAGCAGCATTCTAGCTGCCCCCGGAATCATCTGCAAAGGACGTGAACCGTCGCTGGAAGAAAGACCCAAGGCCAGTGCCTAGACCGAAAACCAGCCTTTTGGGAAGAAGGGTCTGCACGTTTTTTGAAAAAATCTTTGGGTGATTCTAACTGTGGCCACGATCAAGGCGCGCTGGGGTCGACAGAGGACAAATCACCGGGAGTCACGGAGAACCGGATTTCAGGAGAGGCAGAGACAGACGAGCTGCCGTGGGGCTGGAGGTCAGCCCCCAGCAGGCGGGGAGGGGCCGGCCTTCCGGGGTCCACAGGCTGCCTCTCTCTCCCTTCAACTCCCGGGTGGGGAGGATTATGCAGAAGGGACCAGCGACCACCAGAAATGAACCGTTGGCTTCACAGGCACCTCAGTGGCCTCACTGCTTTCCTTTCCATTCAGTGGACTCAGATGTGGTGGATTCTGCACAGGTATGTCTGAGTGATGTAAAGGGAAAACACGCTTCTTTTTTTAGAAAACGCTCTGTCGTGGCTTCACGTATAACTTTCAAAGTAGCAAGTTAGCACTTCACTCTGGGGAGCGCGTGTTCAGGCATCACACATGAACGTGGGCTGGGCCAGCAGGGAACGGCTTCAAGTTTGGGGACTGAAGGCGCTTTCACAAGAAGAGCCTCATTTCTAAATCCTCGGTGATCATATGTCACCTCATCAGCTCATCTTGGTTTAGTCTGTCCACTTACTGTATGACTGTGGCTCTTTGCCTCTCTTTTTATGTTTATTATAATTTCTTCACTTCCCACCCTTGGTTAAAACAAAACAAAAAACACAGACACTCTCAAAACAGAAACAAAAACAAAACAGAAACTAACGCAGCACAAAACCCTGCATGCCTTACGGTGGGCCTTCCCCTGGCACGCGTGTCCCGACGGACCCTTCAGTAAACCTACGGTCACGGCAGGCAGCTGCTTCCTGGGTATGGAGGGAGAAGCTTTACAGACTGACTTGTCCCCGCCGTCAACTGATTCCTGACCAGTCTCCCCAGTTTCTCACCCAGTTAGTTACGCTGTGAACACAGATGACTCGTTCTGACAGGAACCTAAGCAAATCTCAGAGGATGTTATCAGCTACTAACGTCTATAATGGGATCGAGAGGAAGCAGGAGGAATGTGGGTCACCAGTCCCGCCTGCGAGACGCGGCTCTACGTCACCAGGGAGGGTCCACCGCTGCTGGCCAGGCTTGGTCCCCGGCGCCCGCCAGCCTGGTTCCCGTAGGCGAGCGGGATGTGATGCCAGACACCGGCCGCGGTGCCCCAGTCATGGCTGACCTCACCATCTGGCCAGCATCGCCCGGCCTCGTCTAGGGGTGGCGTGGCCCTGATGGGGTCCCCAGGCAGCAAGGGCCTGGCTCGCAGCAGGAACCACACAGGTAAAAAGCAATAGCACCATAAAAGACCATGATTCCCTCTTTGGACAGGCTCACCACACTGGTCATTTAGGGGACAGAAGGACACATGGACCTGGTGTCTCCTGACGGTCTTGGGCACAAGATGAAAGGCTGTTGCCCTTAAGGGGAAGGAGGCGTCTTGGCTCCCGCCGGTGAGCTGCCGTCCAGCCGGGAACACCCAGCGCGGGGCTGGGATGAGGACTCCCCCTTCCCCAGGAGCCAGCAGCCCAGCGGAGCCAGCTACACCCGCCATCACCTCTCTCAACACACCCAGGAGGTGAGGCTGCTCTCCCCCGCGTTGCAGGTAAGGAAACTGGGGCAGAGAACAGCTTCCACAAGGCCTCGCTGTGGCTGGTGGAGCCCGAGCCCTACCTGGCCATCCAGCCGTCGCCCGCCTGCCGCGTCCACGGCTGGGGAGGGTCCGCAGGGATGGAGGTGACCCTGTCCAGTAACTGCTGGGGAAGAATCAGATGCTGTGGTGGAAACCTAACTTGACTTTTCCAAAAGCTTACCCATATTTGGGCTGGGTGCTCGTAAGGTGAAGTACTGAGCCTCACGTGTGCAGCAAGTTTCTAGAACTTTGCATATTGGACCCCAGATGCCTTCAGGTCCTGCAATTCTAGAAGACGAACCTTCTCTCCAAAGAGGATGCACAAGAACTCGGTAATGCAGGAAAACTCAAAACGACGGCCAGGTAAGGCAGTTCGCGAAGTACTGACGGACCCTGGTCCCGCTGGAGAGGCCGCCTGGCTGCCTCGCAGGGCCTCCCCGCCCCCAGCGCCTCATGCCCCACGGCCACAGGACCAGCGCGTGGCCCCAGGAAGTGTGCGAGCTGCAGAGGAAACAGGAAGAGATGCTCTCCCCTACGGCCCCTCCTCCTGCCCTAGGAAGGGATCCGGGAATGACCTGAGTATGAGACTCCATCAGCAGCCCCGTCCCTGAATTAAAACCCGGATGTAATAACATCTGTAGTGATGACCGCAAACGGCAGCTGGCGCTCAAGGCTGAGAGCAATCTGCGTGTTCAGGTCATTGGTTCTCCCAACCCCAGCGGCTGTGACCATGAGATCGTCTCTTCCTGCCCCTTCCTAGCTGTTCCTCTTCGTTGAAAAGACCCACCAAACTAATTCCACACACGAGTGTATGAACGGGGAGTGGGGTTAAGGAGGTTCTCGAGACAGAAAATAGCCTGAACCCAAATTATTCTCGTGATTTGAGCCTTATATGGGACAAACAGTAACTCTCTCCCCAAAGATACAATATCCCAAGTACTGTAAGCCTGAAGAATTCTCACCATTAAGAACTCCCAGATTAAAAGTAATTTTGAGACTTCAGCGGTTATTTTTAATATTTGTGAGTTCCTAGTAACTTTTATAACAAATATTATCAGTTACCGAAAACTTGTGTGACAGCAAGAACATCCGTTTTTAAATAATGTTTCTCACAAGACCCTTCTTTTCTGATTTTTATTTTACCCTGTCTTAAAAAGGGACAGCTGGGGCACTTCCCTAGTGGCGCAGTGGTTAAGAATCCACCTGCCATTGCAGGGGACACGGGTTCGAGCCCTGGTCCGGGAAGATCGCACATGTCACGGAGCAACTAAGCCCATGCGCCACAACTACTGAGCCTGCGCTCTAGAGCCCGCGAGCCACAACTACTGAGCCCATGAGCCACACTACTGAATCCCGCGCGCCTAGAGCCTGTGCTCTGCAACAAGAGAAGCCACCGCAATGAGAAGCCCGTGTACCGCAACAAAGAGTAGCCCCCGCTCGCCGCAACCAGAGAAAGCCCGCGCACAGCAACGAAGACCCAACGCAGCCAAACTTAAAAATTTTAAAAATAAAAGAATTAAAGAAAAGGGAAAACTGGTAACAAAAAAAGATACAGGGCAGAATAAAAGGTATGATGTTTTAACAGAAATGAGAGCCATTATGCATCGAGATTTAGCTGAAACTTGAGAGTTAACTGAGACAATTAAAACACAAGAAATTAACAAAGAGAAAACTGCATAGGTGTCTGGGGGTGGAAAGAGTCCCTGGAAAGATATTTCAGCTAAAAGAATCTCAGAAACACTGAACCTCAATGAAATGTGATGAAGAGGATTATTATTATCATAGGATGTCTTGGATACAACGTAGAAATGACTTAAGAAAACGTTTTAGCTGCAATATCCATGGGGCTTTTCAATTAGCAAACACGGTTTAATAAGCTTTCTGTGCAAGTGAAGCAAAGGAAACGCTGAAAAGCACTGCCCCGGGCTGGTTCAATGTGGAAGTTCTCCTTCTGGGAGAATAAAGGAAAATAACCAAGGGGCAAAAGACGCTCTTATTATTGGTCCTATACAGAGGGACACCCAGAAAAGCACGTGACCAAGTGACCTACTTGCGAGGATGCTTTAGGAGGGGTTACAGCAAACAAGGAAATCACCAGGGCTTCCAGGCCCAGGAACAACACCAGTACCAAAGTGAAAGTCCCAGCTCTGCCCCACTTCACCCTTTGTAAAAGGACAGGCTTTGTTTCCATAGAGAATAATACAGAAACTGCTTCTAATGGCCCAGTATCTATCAAGGACTATTCAGCTCTATGGTCAGAAAAATCTCTTTAAAAGAAGTGTTTCAAAGCTCTCTCACTCATTACACATATAATATGAACTATAATAATTAATAATAATAACAAAGTTTCAGTAAGGAAACCAGACAGAACTAGAACAATGAGTGACAACTGAATAATCATGTTTTAAAATTTGTATAAATGAACCAATATTTTATTCCCTAAATCGTTCCTGCTTGTTTTTCTGTCTGTCTGAATACAGTATAGGAGTTTTCATTTTAAGTAATTAATCTGTTCACATAAATAACTCACAAAACTGTAATTTATTTGCGTTAATAGAAAAATATGTAAATATCTTAGCACTCTGGAAGCCGGATTTTGATTTCTGAAGAAAAACACTTACAGATTAAATACAGGACTTCTGACTAAACAGTGTAACCACCGTTCCACAAGGACACTTAAAGCTTGAAATCTGGGGAATAATGTTTTCAAGAACATTCCTATTCAGAGAGTACAAAACCAACATTTTAAAGGTTAATCAAATACCTCGCGTTTCCACTCAAGCTTCCAGTAACTAGAGGGTAGTCCGTCCTGCCATAAAACATAATCACATTCTAGAAATCTAGAACTTACTGCTTCCTCACTGATACAACCATAAAAATGTGTCACTCGGGTCATTTGTGTGTGTTTTTTAAAATCGAATCCATGCTGAAGTGAACAGAATTCAGGTCTATTTTCACAGCTACTGTCCACTTTATACACCCTCCTTCACTCCCCAAATCCTAACAGAAAGTATAAACTTGTCCACGTGACAAAATTCAAACAAATGTAAAAATGAAAAGGAACCATTAAACAAAACTTTACAAACCACGCTCTGAAGAGTAATGAACATTTCCACTTTACTAAGGCAAAGAGAAAGTAAATAGAAGTATGTTGAAGCCGAATTAATTGTTGAAAGAAGGCATTTATATAGCTTTTAGATTTTAAAATGTCATTAAAAAGGTGCAGCAAGGAACAGCCCAGGGAAGCTTAGCACACGATGCTTCTTTTGCGTCACCCTCCAGCCCTGTTGCTTCCTAACGGGCAGGACGGGTACACCAGCTCCTCAACCGCTACAAAAAACGCACGTCCCTTAAACCGTCTTCGTTTTTTCTTCCACAAGCTGCCTTTTAAGAGACCAAGCTCGGAGCAAGACTTCGGCAGAGAAGTCACCCTGTAAATCTCCAACGTAAAAACAATTACAACAGACACAAACTAGCTTTCACGTGGTTGGAAAGTTTGCTGCTTAATTATCCCGAGATACAAAACCCGAGTTCTGTGTATTTACAAACAAATTATAATGACCCTTTTTAAAGAAACTGGGACTCTTTATCAGGACAATCTTTCACATGTAAAACCAAGCACGTGCTGACCTGCAGAACAAAGGCCACTCTGGGGCACAGTGCTGGCCGGGCTGTCCCTGGAACCGCGGCTTCCGGCGCCGTGTGCGGACATCACCACTAGATGGCGCCCGCTCCCAACGCGAGACCCCGCTGCCGGCGCCTGCGCTCCGCGTGGCGTCCCGGGTTTCAGAAACGGACCGAGGAGGCATGACTTTTGAACAACAGGTACGTGTCAGCCAAAGAGGTACACCGACAACTTGCTTTAGGTGTGCATCAGTACAGTTGTGCATATTTCCGTTGAAAGGGCTTCGCAAGTACCGAATGTATCTGAAATGGGTAAGAGTCGTTCATCAAAAGCTCTTGATGTGTCTGTTCATGAGCATTTTCAGAGGTTAACATGTGGAGAGCTGTAAGCTAGTGATATACTTGGATGATCTGGCTAACTCAGGTGAAATGATCTGTCTATGCCATCAGACCGCGAGGGTTCGATTACAGGCAGCACCTACAAAGGTCCAATTTTGGGACAGAAAACCGGGGTGCTTCAAAGGGGAACCGGCCCAAGACAGGCACGACATGGCCTGATGTCCTTCCACACAGAACTCTGTCTACATGAAAACCAAAATTCTTTTCATTCGTGGGGCACTGTCGTATGTGCCTTCAGACTGAGGGTGGGCAACATGTTCTGGGGACACGATTTCTGAGCACTTGGCATCTACACGCCCGCAAAGTTAACCCTTTATTATTTCACGAAGCTGACCGTATACAGTAAGCGTCCCATCTTGCCTGGTCCAGCATCCCTCCTCCTACGGCGCCAGCTGATGTGCAACAAGGATGGTCCTGACCTCACACGGAGTTAACTGTGAACTAGGAAGCCGTGAGCCTGGGCAGGAACCACGGAGAATGTTAACTAAGCAGCACCAGCTTGTTGCCTAGTCATCTCATCCCCACCAGAAGCTGCTTCTCTAGCCTTTTATGGTTATAAATGTATAAGTGAGTATAAAATACAGAGATTTTCTGTATCGCTCACATAAAGAGTTCAAACTATTTTATAAATATCAAATCTCAGATGTTTCACTCCCCCAGAGACATTTAGTGGCAAGAATTATTTTATATTTTACTTAATAATTTAAGCAAATAGTCCCAAATCACGTCACTAAACTGTTTGACTCTTCGGCAGGCTGCCCAGGCCTGCTGCTGAACAAGGGGTTGTAGTTATACTGTTTTCCATTAAAATGCAAAAACAAAGCATACATACATTTCTTCTTCACGCACTTCTTCACTCTCTGGTTTTCACTTTCTCCCCCCCCCCTTTTTTTTAATAAAGAGGAAATACCTGTATTCCTCTTTCTTGCATATCTTTGGTTTTTCTCCTGACTGATAGCTCACCTTCAATTTATCCAGCTTTTTAAAAGTCTAGACAAAGAATTACAACCCCGATGGAGCAATGCCGCACAGAAAAATCGCAGGAAAGCCCCAATTACGAACGTTTATTTTCTCAGTCCTTTAGTCATATTTCTATTTTGAGAAGCAGTTGCAATATCGTATTTCTGTGACTGTTTTCCAGGAGCTCGTTGGCTAAGTGGGAGCTGTGAATCTATGAATTAAAAATGTTTAAAGCTAAGTAGAGGGTTTTCCGTCAAATTCTATCAGCTGAACTCAAAAGGGAAGGCCCTCGACCCGGCCCCTCTGCTTCCACGGGCTTGGCATCCCATCCGAGGCCGTCTAAGGGGAACTGCAGCTGTGGGATCCCTCCCGCCCACCCGCCTGGAGAGATATCTGGGGGGGTGGGGTGGGGGGAATCAGCAAACACACTGGTCACCACTGTCACTCAGCCCACGACAGGCCCTGCTGAACTCAGGCGTGCTCAGCATTCTCTGGGCACCGGCTGAGTGTGGGCAGCTCCTTGACAGTGAGGTGTGCACTTGCGTGTGTGCACATGTGCCTGTGCATGTGTGCACGCGTGGGAGGGGGCGATGGCCACTCCAGGGGTGGGGGATGGCTCTCGGAGGACATACTCTGAGGACACAAGTCACGTCTCAGCCCCATGTCTTCCACTCGCTAAAGGTGCCGTCTCGGTCAATACTAATTAACTTGTTCGCTCTTTGTATAAAACCCAGGCGTGACTGCGATGCTTCTCGCTGGACTCAGTAGTGAGCTGAGCACACACGTGGCCCTCACGAGAGCCTCCCCCGGCGACAGGCTGCTGCTCATCAAACCGCCAGTGAACAAGCGGACTCGCGGTGATGAACGCAGCGGCCCGGCCACGCGCCAGGGTCCGGAAGGCTCCCCCACGTCCTCTGCTCTGCCCGCCCTACCGTGCCTGTGACCTGCGTTCTCCCTCTGCACCCACCTCCCGAGGCCCCTTGGGGACAGGGACCCGGATCCTCCCCAGAACACTGAGTTTGGACTGGACAACAGCAAGACGTAAGATGGGAAGTGATCTGCAAAGTCACCACTGGTCTGAACGTCTAGATTCTGTGACCTAAACCCACTTTTTAAGAACGGCAGCCACTGACGCTCTCTCTTCTCTCTGACCTAAAAAACACTCTCAACAGGCTGCTGGGGTTCTAGCCCCCTTCATCTATAACCTCCACGTCTCTCCAGATGCCGGCAGCTTACAGTTTTATACGGGACTGAAAAGATGTACTGATCCTGGCGGCAGAGCTGAAGCCATAATAAAGCACATTCAAAGATGCAGCGTGCGGCTTCCCTGGTGGCGCAGTGGTTGAGAGTCCGCCTGCCGATGCACGGGACACGGGTTCATGCCCCGGTCCGGGAGGATCCCACATGCCGCGGAGCGGCCGGGCCCGTGAGCCATGGCGGCTGAGCCTGCGCGTCCGGAGCCTGTGCTCCGCAACGCGAGAGGCCACGACAGTGAGAGGCCCGCGTACCAAAAAAAAAAAAAAAAGATGTAGCGTGTTCATGAATGTGATGTATCTGCAGAGCTGCCAAGTCATCCCGGGGCTGCACTGGGAATCACCAGGCCCAGCCGGCACCCTCTCCTGTCTGTGTCCGTCGGTCCTGAGCCTTCGCTTCTTACAGGCACAAAGGGGACGCACGTGCAGACAGTCACGTGGCCACACACAGTCACGTGTGCGCAGAGGCACGCCCAGCCACAGGCATGTACGCAGGCTCACGCACACACACGGTTTCCCACAAGAGAACGGCAGTGTATCTGGGCTGGAGGGCCGCCGGGGGCAGCTACTGTCCAACCAGATAATTGCCCACGTGACCCCGAGTCCTGAGAACTCGCTCCCTTTCCCACAGCCAGACAATTACAAAGTCCAGAATTCAAAACCCAATGCATACACCATTCTTTAAAAGGAGAAAACGTGTGTGTGCGTTGGGGCTAAGTTTAAAAGCTGAGCGCATCAATCCACACCCTGAAAACCTTCAAGTGGCCAAGCTCAGCACCACCACGAGCCGCACAAGCAGGAACCCAGGGTCCCCGCTTCTTTCCTCCACTCAGACTTCGATCGACGTCTCGATTTCTAGAAAACACATTCACCAAACCTAAGACACGTAACTGCAAAACACGAAATGGCTATTATCTTTAGAATCTGGGAAACAATTACACAGCCACTCGTCCTGGTCGCTGTGTCTTCGGAACCACAGCTCCATGGCGACACATCCACACGGGTCACCTCGGGTCTCTGGGCACCAGTCAAGGCTACCGCTCGGCCTGTGTGCCACGAGTCCCCTGGACGCAGCCGGGGCACCAGCCCTGGGGCCGAAATCGCCCCATTTCCGCTCTGCGCAGGGGCAGGTGGCCAGGCGAGGACCTCGGCCTTCCTCTCCCGCCCAGCAGCTTCTGCAAAGCACCCAGCAGGCACGGACCGACTTCTGGGCCTGAGCTGGATGGCAACACAGCTCAGCAAATGCCGTGAGCGAAGCAGGGACCTCGGAGGCCAACCACTTCTACCTGACTGCCCGCTGGGCACGGGGGATGCTCCGTGTACGGCCTCACCGCCGCTCCAGGGGACCCTCGGTCACCGTCCCTACTACCCCCTCAAACCCCAGTGACCCCGTGATCACCCCCATGTGCATGTGCTCGTGCATGTGTGTGCCCCTGGGTACATGCGTGTGCACCATGGTCCCAAGGAGACCGTAGAATCCGTTAAGCCATAGGAGACGGTGCAGCCACCCTCACAGCCCCCGGCAGCAAACTCTGCGATACACACCTGCCCCCTGCTCCTTGCGAATCTTCCGAAGCCACAGCTCAGGCGGGAACAGGGTCAGCGGATACGAACTTTCCTTGGAAGCGCCTGGTGAAATGGCTTCCCAGCGCCACAGCAACGGCGCAATCCATTAGGCAACAGGGGACGCAGTCGCCCCCAGGAGCAGGGTCTGCACAGGCACCACAATCAAAGGCAGCCCCCCGCGGTCCCTCATGCTGGACCCCCCTCGGACGCTCACGCTACGTCCCACGGATCAGCAGCCCAGAGGCTGCAACGCACCCCCAGCGCCCAGGACAGCCTGGCCACGAAGCGATGCGGCCAGCGTCACACACAGAGGCTGAGGGGCCCCGGCCCCAGCTCAGACTTGACCCCGGCCGCATGTGGAGCCGCTGCAGCCCTGTGTGCAGGGCAGGAAACCCAGGAAAGACTCAGAGGTACGACACGGATGGGTCTGGAGATAAGGAGGGGTGGGACGCCGCCGGAGGGGTGGGAGATGTCGTGGGGGGGTGACGAGGACAGCCTCTCGTCCCCTTTACCTTCCGGACACTCGAGGCTGTTGTGTCCTCACGGTTCATTTAAAAACCACAATGAAGCGTCCACCCACTACGGACAACCCCAGTCATAAATCCTTCCGTATTTTTACATATCTGTCTGTTAGTCTGTGACTCACCCACACGGCACATGAGGAACACGTGTCACTTTAACTGCAGAGACTCATTACTGGGTTCACAGAGGAAAAGGCCTGTCACGTCCCTGGGGTCGAAAGACCGTTCCCCGTGGCTTGGAATCCCACCTGCAGTCCCCTGGGGCGGTGGGCACACATCGAGCCTAGTACTGCACCAGGCCAGGGGTCTGCTGACCGCCAGGGCTCCATCAGGATGACCGGCTTCCACACCGGCCAGCAGGCACAGCGCCACGCTCTGACATGTCATCCCAGTGCCACGCCACGCCCTGCCACGGAACGTCCACAGAGGAGGCGCGCTGACATCTGACATCGGCGGAGCAGGCCACGGGACAGCAGCGTCCTCGGCGGCAGCACGGCCTCTGGGACCTCTAAGCCAGCTTCTCCTTCAGGGCCCACATTCGCGGCCGCTACGTCCCGATCTCGGTCATCGTGAGCAAGCATCCCTGCCCGTGGACACCGGACTCCTTCACCACTGGGTACCTCCTGCCTGCTTCTGCACCTGAGGCCTTTCTGTTAATCGAATTCTTCTTCTTAAAACAAACAGCAGAGCCTGTGAAAGCAGCTTTCACGTCTCACCAAGGCCTTCCCTTTCCAGGCTAACCCTTCACGGTTTTGCTAACCTGTCGAAATGGGTGAGGATTTCTGGGCTTCTGCTGAAACTTTTTTGTCAACCCAAGAGACGTACAAATGCCCAGGTGTCAGGAACACCCTGTTTTTCACCATCAGCGGCGGGTCCCACCCGAACCCACGGACGATCCTGAAACAGACAGGGTGTCTCTTTCTCAGAGTCAGACGTGGAGCTCTAAGTGTGCAGGTGAGACTGCAGCCCGGCCGCCTCCCTGCCCCGACCTGGGCAGCCTCTGACACCCAAACCTGGGAGGGCCCCCCCGGCAGTGAGACCCACCTGTTGGAACCCAGGCTCTCTTGGTTCCGAGCAAGGGCGCTCAGGTGCGAACTCAGAGTTGCGCTGCCCCCCTATCAAATGCGCTGACGCCTCCGTTGTGAGGGGCTGAGCCCCAAATCAGCAGGACACGAGCCCCTGACGGCCGTCCCCTCACAGGGCAGCGGACACCAGCCGAGCCCCCTGTCTACCGTGCCGTCCCAGGCAACACCGCCATGCCCCCCGAACTCTTTGAGCCTTTTTATGGTAAAATAAATCAGAGATTCCGAAAATACACAAAACCAGTTCACGGTTCAATAAGTTACTCTAAGGCGATCGCTCTCGTAACCGCACCCAGGTCAAGAAGCAGGCGCTGCCACCCCCCAAAGCCCCGACCGTGCCCCCTGCACACACGCACGGAGCCTCCGCCCCGGGCTCTGCGGCGCTCGCTCCCGCGCCACCACGTGCCTCTGCAGGTCGGGCCCTCTGGCCCCCAGCTGTCCCCACCCCGCCCTCCTCCTACCCCCGTTTCTACCGGGACACCCCTGCCCTGCGGGCGGCTCTCCCGTCCTCGGCGTGGGTGCCAAGTTGGCCTGGCCGCCTCTCCCACGAATTCACGGGGTGACGAGGACGGAGGCGTGTCACCAGAACTGAGACGAGGCCTCGTGTTCCGGGGGGTGAGGAGTCGTCTGGGTCCTGGGGGACAAAACTGGTAGGAGGGGAAAACGCGTTCCGTTTCGCATCACACGTCAAGATGACCTTGCTGTCATCGTCAGGATGTGCGTCCCTAACCACACGCTGCTGTCCGAAGCGGATGGCGGATCCTGGCAAGGCTGTGAGCCGGTGACCGGGACCCTCAGCCCTGTGCGACCCGCCCCCAGGGAACTGGGTGGACCCAGGACCGAGGGTGACTCAGCTCACCCTGAGATTTAAGGGGTGGCGTCAAAGAACCCGTGAAGTGGAAAACGCCTCACGATGGGAGGTGCGGACGGCTGCCGTCACCACGAGGAAGCCCACAGGGCACTGGTCACAAGGCTGCATCAACGTCATCCCCCAAAACCCAGAGGGACCAGGGCAGCCGGGCAGGGCACAAGAGAAGTCCGAGAAGAGGCTTCAAAGCTGACAGCTGTGCGTGCTTCCAGGCTGACCGTCTCTGTTCGCTCATCGCTATAAAACAATCTCTAAAGAGCTGTCCTGGGTAGCCCTGTAAGGGGCCACCTCGGCAGACAGGTTTTCCTATGAAAGATTAGCAACAGCGTTTGATAATCTATCTCCTTAACACCTGGAAATAAGGTCACCATGAACACTGGTTCCCAATGCACTGAGAGAAGCTCCGCTAAACAAGGCCCGGCCCCCCATTCGCAAGCCAAGGTAAAATGCATGAGCAGGGACAGAGGCCCTCGTCTGCGTAACCTTCAGACACGAGAGCGCTGCGGATACTACAACTCAACTCGAACCCCAATGTGGAGCCTGAGAGCAACAGACACACACTACTATACATAAAACAGATGGACAACAAGGTCCTACCGCACGGCACAGGGAACGCTATGCAGTATCTTGTAATAACCTCTAATGGAAAAGAATCTGAAGAAGAAGATGTACATAGATACCTCTATCTATATATACACAAACACACACACGACAATCAATTTGCTGTACGCCTGAAACACTGTAAATCAACTATACTTCACTAAAAAAATTAAAATTACAAAAAATCATGACACATTAAGTGAGAATTTTTTTGGCCACAGACCCTGTGTCTTACAATTTCCCATATTCTGTAGTTATATCTTTTCACAATCAGTTGGCAAACATTACTGTGACCATTAAAAAAAAATTTTTTTAATTCATAAAAGTTGTGATTTCAGAGGAATAGACAGCAAATGAGTAGAGATATATATACCTATGTCTACTTCCAATTTAAGCAAATAAAAACAAATACACAGCCTGAAGAGGAGAGTACCGAGAGAAAAGATTTCAGGACAATTAGGCTGAAGCTCTCCTTAATGGGGCAGTTCACCCGTTTCCTCTGCATGGGTGTGCACTGTGTAAAAATTCTATGCTTTGTAGATCAAGGATACTAGAGGAGAGCTCCGATGACCAAATTTTCATGACCGAATTTAATGACAAAAATTTCATTATCAAAATTAATTAAAATGTATAATCAAAATGAATAAAATTCTCTCTCCTCAGAAGACTATAGTAAATGCCACCACTGGCACAACTCGTTCGCCAACGGAAATGAAAAAGGAAAAAACTCTAAGAAGATAATTTTGAAGTTAACAGTATTTTGAGGGGGAAAAAAAAGGCAGGCACTTGAATACCACCTGAGGAGAAATTATTTTTCCGGTAGCAACAGTACATTCACACCAGAGTGAATCACACCCAACAGGACACCAAAAACACCCCCAAGGGCCAGTCTCCAAGAGCCACACGGCCCTGCAGCCGCGTTTGATGCTCCAGGTCCCCAAATGAGAGGCCCCGGCGATCTGGAGCCAGTCTCGGGCCCCCGGGGCAGGGGGCATCTTTCTTCCAGCAGAGACAATCCTGGAATGTCTGGGTGCCATTGCAGGAGGCCTAGACCAGCCCCTCAGCCCACCCAAGGATCCTGGGACTCCCTGTACTGGATGCCTTCCTGCTTGAAATATCTGGTGCCGTTTCTATGTCCTGCACTGAGCCCTAACAGGTAAGACTGCCTTGCTTTGTTGGGGGAGGGAGGAACCTGTGACTCTGAAGACTTCAAGTCATTTTGACACAAGGGAAACTTTTCTCGTGCAGATGAATTTCTGCAGTCAAAGATACCATCAACCACCTGTAGGCAGCCGTCTGTGAGTCAGGACAGAGGAGGAGAAGAAATCCTCAACTCAGATTCTCACACAGGCTTCCTCTCCCCCAGTTCACCATGTCTCAGGGCATGCAGCTCACACCCCATCAGCAAACACCCCCCGGAGGAGCGGATCACAAGTTCAGCTTGTATCCATTTAAATACATCACAGAGCAAACATCCATCCACCCGACCCTCTAGCGACTACACGGCTGCAGCGTGCTCATCTTACCTCCAGTGACGCAAACTTGGGATCCTAAAAGGAGAGAAAACTTTCAGGGGTCAAACGAGAGATAATAGCAGCTGGAATTCCAAGACAGTTTCTGGATTTTAGAGGCCGTGTCCCCGGGACAATTGAGAAGCACGTGGAATCCCTCAGGCCAGCACCATCCAACAGAACTTCTCCAATGATGCAAAGGCCCGACCCGTCTTCCCGTCCCGCACGGCAGCCTCACGTGGCTGGGGGATCAGCGTAGGGGACCAAGCAGCCTTAGGGGTCACGCGCCCTAAGGAGAAAACCTCAAGCTCAGCCACCTTCCTAATACGCCCAAGGCAGACACCCCCCAGCACACTGGTCGCGGCCTGGGCCTCTTTGCTGCCTTATTCTAGACAAATCCCCCCCCAAATCCGAATTCAACAGACTTGCATCAAACACCTCTTATTTCAGGCAAGAAAACTTCCAAAGAGTTAAGCAAGTGGGACGCAGCTTAAACTAAATATTCCTTAATCGAAAGACTCATTCTAAATTCATCTCTTCATTTAGGATCGTGATATCAGAGTTTAGAAACAAGACCGTGCTCCCCGACATTAGGAGACCGGCAGCAAAAGTAAGGAGGTAAGGCAGAATCATCACTGTTGAACACGTGTCATGCACCGTTAACCCCTGGACACGATGGAAATCAGAAGTGTTAGGAACTCCAAAAGTAATGACAAAATACAAAAGCCAAAAGCACCAAACTCAGCAAGTTCTAAAATTGTACCTTAGTCACAAAGAAAGGGCCGCTCTGGACTCGGGAGGCCTGAAACCCAGTGTTAACCTTCCGTCCATAAAAGGAGAAGACAGCTCCAGAGCTCTGAATCTCCTGTCTGCTCTGAGGATGCGAGGCGGTGGCCCTCCTGTAATATCCAGGCATCTTCTGCACTCAGGCAAAGTGGAAACCCATCTGCACACCTGTGCCACCTCCAGCATAAAATGTTTTTAAAAATATGTTACGTATCACTTTGTATTATCAGGTACTTAGATAACGAAGCTAGCAAAGCAGGTAGGTCATCTTAACCTTAAAAGAACCTGAAAAATCCCTTAAGATGAAAGTGTCTGAGACCCAAGGAAGTCAAACCCAAGCGGGTTGGAGACAACAAAACACACTGTAGCCCAGAGGTGCCAGGCGGAGTGGCGGATGGGCACCGTTGCAGTGGTGTCCTCAATCGTTTTCAGAGTGAGTGACACCGAGGTTCACTGTCCCCTGATGGGGCCCCATTCCTGAGAGCAGGAAAAGGGAGCCAGGGTCCTCACACTTATTGCTCTCAGTGCCTGCAGGGCAGGGAACTCTAGCTCCACGTGGTGGGTGGAAGACATGGGGGGAGGGTGAGGGGCAGGGGGCCTTGAGGGACACCCCAACAGGACAGGAGGAGGGCCACTGTGCCCAGCCACTGCCTGCACTCCTGGACTGTCACCCCACCGTCCACGGCACGTGTGTGGCCTGGTAACCCTGCCTCAATCTTCAGGAGAACTGGACTCTGCAATCTGACCTGGTGACCCATAGGGTCAGCCCGGGCTGTTGCCGGAGCTGCTGTATGCGGGATTAGTAAGGGGATGAAAGAGGGGGACCAGCCGAGAACAGGGAGGGCGTGGCCCCTGAGGAGAAGGCGAGAGGCCAGCCCACTGCCAAGATGCGGCCGCAATGACAGAGGTGACCCGTGGCACCTTGGTCGCTCTAGACCCAAAGTCTTCTGAACATAGTTGCAGGCAAGTTGGAGGCCTAAAGCACACTCAGTTCACTCGTATTCCAAGAACCTGGGTTTCTTTCTCAGTCTTCTTTCTCATGGTGTCTTAAAAACCCCGAGTCCACCCTTCCTTATCCCCACGCGCCCCCAGCCCGGAGCGCCATCCCACCAATGACACCAGCGGTCAAGCCCGGTGGCCCCCGCCGTGTACCCCTCCTTGCAGAGTCCCTCCTCTGACACCAGATTCCACATCTGGGAAGAAAGAACCTGGAAACCCAGTCTTCGTCCGTGAAGAACTGAAGGCAGAAGCCAAGTGCTGTGGTTTGGAAACATGACGTGCTGTGTAAATGACCACGAACAAGGCAGGTTCAGACTCAGAAGGAAAGCTTTTCTGTCTCTGAAGTTGGCTCCGTTCTCCGCCCTCCCCCAACCCCAAGCACCCAAACCTGGCCGAAAAAATGTAAAGTTGTTTCTGGAGCACCTGAAGTGGAATTTAGTACCTAAATCTTACTAGTCCAGGACTTCAAAATTATATATACACATACACATACCAGATGTACGTAACATACGTTGCGTATTTATGTCTGGATGCACACGCATGTTTGTGTCTGTGTGTAAAATTTGCGGATAAGTACTGACATATCCCTAAATTCTGAACATGCTGAATAGAAATATACTACATATCCTTCTCTGCAAGACCATTAAACTCCTTAACAATAAGCATCCCATGTTATTGGTCTTTAATTCCTTGCAGCCCCACAGCCAATAAACGTTTGTTGAATGAATACATCAATCGAAAGACAGATAGCAGGACTACAGAAATAAAAGGACCCATGTTTTCTATGCAACCACATAGGAATCAACCAACTAAGCCCATTTTTTAGAATTGTATGAATAAAGGGGGAGGGGGAAGCTGGGACAAAGCGAGAGAGTGGCATGGACGTATATACACTACCGAACGTAAGGTAGATAGCTAGTGGGAAGCAGCCGCATGGCACAGGGAGATCAGCTCGGTGCTCTGTGACCATCTAGAGGGGTGGGATAGGGAGGGTGGGAGGGAGGGAGATGCAAGAGGGAAGAGATATGGGAACATATGTATATGTATAACTGATTCACTTTGTTATACGGCAGAAAGTAAAACACCATTGTAAAGCAATTATACTCCAATAAAGATGTTAGAAAAAAAAGAAAGAAAAAATGCTACATGCTTGGTATGGATTATAGCATGATTTTGATATTCTAAATAAAATATTCTCTAGCCAAATTTTGAAAAAAAAAAGAATTGTATGAATAAGATAAACTGCAAATTTCTAAAAAAAATTAAATGGTACAATACTGGAATTTCTAATTGCTTAGCTTTTTCCTCTTATTTTCTACTATTTTTGAGGCGTTCCTACGTTGTTTATTCTATCATACGACCACGATCTGATTTTACTCTCTCAAATAATCAGGCCCCCAAACGCCCCCCCTTTGGCCCCCCCCATGGTTCCACCCCACAGAAACTGATTTTATGCTAAGATATAAAATGTTTTCTCAATCTAACCCACTTCTGGCATGGGTTAAGTGTGACTGGATCAAACTAAAACTGAAACGGGTATTTAAAGAATGATGTAATATTAGTGAACGAGTTAAAAATCTTCATGAAATCCCATGGACAAAAATGTTCCAACACAACATTTATGTATGCGAAATTAGTGAACATCTGTTCCCTTAAAAGGTTTTGTCAAATGTTTTCTCAAATTGATACACTATTTAAACAGCTTATATAACTACCAAGTAGCTTAAGGAATTTTATTTAACTTTTATATTTAAAAAAATTAAATATTTGAACAAAAAGGTTTTCTGAAGAAACTGATATCACCAAAACCACATTATCCTCTGCCCTTACTCTGAACCAATTCACTTTAAAACTGTACTTCTAATAGAATCTGAAAGACTTCCACGTACATGTACACACATACATTCCTAAGTACTTAAATAAACTATATCATTTATGGCTGCTTGGCTTCTGGCACTACTCATTGCTCACAATCCCGCTGTGGGATAAAAACCCTGTTTCTTCTGAAACGAGGCATTTCCCTTTTTATTCATGAATAGCACGCTAGCATGTACTTAAGTAAGATTTCATTGAAAAAAATAATCTTAGGTAAAGTTGGCATACCAGCTTTGATTTTCTTCATTCAGGGAGTTTTTTAAAAGTCTGCACCCCTCAAGTTTAATGTGAGGTTTTAAGAGTCAGCTGAGAAAACCAAAATTCAAAAAGAGTCATGTACCAAAATGTTAATTGCAGCTCTATTTACAATAGCCCAGAGATGGAAACAACCTAAGTGTCCATCATTGGATGAATGGATAAAGAAGATGTGGCACGTATATACAATGGAATATTACTCAGCCATAAAGAGAGATGAAATTGAGCTATTTGTAATGAGGTGGATAGACCTAGAGTCCGTCATACAGAGTGAAGTAAGTCAGAAAGAGAGAGACAAATACCGTATGCTAACACATATATATGGAATTTAAGAAAAAAAAAATGTCATGAAAAACCTAGGGGTGAAACAGGAATAAAGACACAGACTTACTAGAGAATGGACTTGAGGCTATGGGGAGGGGGAAGGGTAAGCTGTGACAAAGCAAGAGAGAGGCATGGACATATATACACTACCAAACGTAAGGTAGATAGCTAGTGGGAAGCAGCCGCATAGCACAGGGAGATCAGCTCGGTGCTTTGTGACCGCCTGGAGGGGTGGGATAGGGAGGGTGGGAGGGAGGGAGACGCAAGAGGGAAGAGATATGGGAATATATGTATATATATAACTGATTCATTTTGTTGTGAAGCTGAAACTAACATACCATTGTAAAGCAATTATACTCCAATAAAGATGTTAAAAAAATAAAAAATAAAAAAGTCAGCTGATCAGCGGCAGGTACCCTGGCAGGGGATGGCACAAGGTGGGCACCCAACAGCCTTCCTGGGTCTGGTGACTTTTTTAAAGCTCAGTGTTTGAGCCCCAACCTATATTCCGACCTACTGAGAACTGTTAGTCAAAGTTACCTTTTCTTAGGTTTTCTTAGATTGTCTTCACCAAAAATAAGGTTTACCTACTACATGAGCTCCGAAGCTTGTTAAAGTGCTCTTCGTCTTGCCAAACTGCCTTAGAATCATTTAATTATGTGAAAGGTAAAATAAGTCAGTAAATTCTAGTTTTGTTCCTAAGTAACGGTCTTAATTTTTTTAATGGCGGGTCATGAGAAGGATGATATAAACGTGCGTGTCCGTTCCTGTTCCCACTAAACATTTGACACTAAACACACAGAGAGTCCGGCCTTGAATCCTTTTCTCAAAAGAAGCGATACACATACACACACACAGATGTACACGCACACAAACACTCACACACAGACACACACCAGTCACGCTCACAAATGCACACATCACACACCCCACACACGCACCGCGTGAGCGCATCCTGAAGACACGGCTTGTTTCGGAGCTTCTCGCTCCGGTCCCTCAACAAAGCATGCTGGGAGAGTCAGCGTCAGCCCGACTGTAAAAGGTAAGATCTTCGCAGCCGTTTCAGTTCCAACCAGCAAGGAGCTCGGTTTGCAAAGGAGTAAATGCGCCGTTAGCAACCTTCTCCAACACCTGGAAATTCCTTGCTAACTTCCACGAACAGCGCGAGCTGTGCCAGCAATAATCCCTCCATACCAGACACACGGACACTGTGAAGGAAAGACTGACTTCCCACACCTTGTGCTGAATCACTGCATCTCACGGAGAGGGAAGGCCAGGCCCACAGGAAAGACAGACAAAGCTTGAAGGATGGAAACCACAGGGCACTAAGACATTTTATGAAAGGTGTGAAAGCTTCATAGTTGGAACACACTTCAGTCCGTCCGGAGGAGGCCAGCTCCACAGCGAGAGAGGTCCCCTGTGTGTCCCACACAGCGCAGGAGACGCACGGCCTTCTCTCTTTCAGGCGGAGCTGGGAAGCCCCCCGGGCCCAGCTCCGTGGGCACCTGGACAGTCGGTCTGGGAAGGCGGCACATGCTTCAGACCACGTCAACGGCCCTGAATTTGCCCATGAGTGACCAAAGCCAAGATCTGCAAGTTTTCCAAACTTACTGTTTGGGGCTTTTTGGTCTTTAGTCAAATATATAACCCTGTTTCAAATCATAAGATGTAACCCAAGCCCAAGTATCAGATTAGGAAATTGCGATTCATATTCTCTATAGCCCTTAAGAAACAGAAGGCAACGGTTCCTAGACGACTTACCCCGAGATTTCATCTGAAACATCTCTGAACAGTCAATGTAGAGCCATCTTTGATGGGAAGTAACTACACACGGAACCTCCACAGTAGTGGAGACCAAAGCTTACAGAGCCATAGGAAGGAAAACTTGGGGAAAGTCTTCGTCTTTGGCAAAAAGTATTTCTGAAGATACATGTTTCCCTCCGTCTTACATACTGCCTCCTTCCCAAGTTGAGTCTAGATAAAAAAACATGTACTCCATTTCTCCACTCTCCTTCCTCCAAATTTATCTCCAGTTTCCCATCAGCAAGCAAAGAGGGAAGAAGTATGCAGGCAGGGATGTCCACCCAGCCATCCCCACGCTTGGCCAACACAGCCCCAGAGACCTCCATAAAGAACCTGGAGAGCACAGGGTCAGGACGGCCTGGGATACTGAGAAATGAACAGATTTCCACAATGCTTCGCAGCTTGCCACCATCCGATGGTTGCTGTAAAGTTCTGAAATGAAACTTGGCACAGGGTCTCCGCGAGATGCCTTTGAACTCTGAATGCTTCCACTCTGTAACAACTTACCCAGTGGTTCATCTGGTCCCTGATTCCTGACTTCAAAGAACAGGCTCGCGCTGTCCCCGGCAAGGGCAGAGATCTGGGAGCACAGTTTCAATGTTTCACTTCACGACGCTCCCAGCTCTTTCAGCATTTTATTAACCCATGAACACGTGGAAACCAAAGCCGTCAGGACGACTCCAGGAATCCGGAACGTTCAAGACCTGAAAACTTTTCTGCCTTCACCCAATTTGAAAACATTCATGACTTTTTGTCTTTACCGAGATATCTGCAAGCGGTGTCTCCATTTCTCTAACTCACGCTCTGTTAAATATTTAAATAAGTGCATACTCCAAGGACAATTTTTTATGACTTTAACCTATCCCAGTAAGTAATCCTCAGTGAAAACCTGTTATCTCAGAATTCACATCTGACACTTTTCTGCTATTTAAAGCCAAGAAGTAATAAAACTTGAAGGAATTTTTTAATCCCTTTTTTGGATGTAATTAATTATATTAACTTGGTAGCTTTCAATGAGAGAAAATACTGCATAGGAGATTTTATGATTCCTAAAAAGGAAAGAAATGCATAGTTCCTTTTATGGAATTACTGCTGTCACTGAGTTTCTGCATACGCTTCAGAAGCTCCTAGGTCAATATTTACATCTCTAAAGAGAAATGCTATTTAAACACTCAAAGGACAAAACGGTGCTCACCTATTAAATGTGAAATCCTACAATTTTGCTAGTTTTCAAGTTGTAAGTTTCTCCACTTAGGGGTCAAATACAACTGTGAATTTTTTAAAGTAAATTATAAGCAGTCTGTTGGTATCAATAAAATAAGTATGTCAGTAAAATACAGTCTTTTAGAATTTCTCTTTCCCAATGCTTTTGGGGTCCCCAATGCATGGTTTCACCGCTGAGAAGGACATCCTCCATCAACAGTAACTCACTCAGATCCCCGCCTGAAATAAACTGGCCTCATATGTGGGAAAAAAAAAAAGGAAAAAGAAGATTGTGTTTCTTGGACTAGCCTTACATGTGAGAGTTAAGGTGAAAACAACAACGCTTTAGCAAAAATTTCATTCAAAATGTAATTAGGGCTTCCCTGGTGGCACAGTGGTTTAAAGTCCGCCTGCCGATGCAGGGGACACGGGTTCGTGCCCCGGTCCGGGAAGATCCCACATGCCGCGGAGCGGCTGGGCCCGTGAGCCATGGCCGCTGAGCCTGCGCGTCCGGAGCCTGTGCTCCACAACGGTAGAGGCCACAACAGTGAGACGCCCGCGTACCGCAAAAAAAAAAAAAAAAAAAAAAGTAAGTAATCTCTATTTTCTCTTGAAAACCTGTAATATAGTGCTAAGCAAGAGAAAAAGGAACAATCGCTTTAAAAATATAAAGAATTTAGTTGTGTGTCAAAAACTGAACAAAGGATGACAGACCCAGTTTGCTACTAAGTGAAGATACAAATGTCTTTCTGCTTGAGGCAACTACAGAAATGTCACACAGAAGAAGCAGGGGCTGCGGAGAGGGGGTCTGGATGGGACCCGAGGCCTCGTTTCCCAGGTAAGAAAAGAGACACAAAAAGTCTGTGGAGAGCCGGTGTCCAGGAGGGGCTGGAACCCCGTTTCAACAGAGCTCCTGGGTATCTCACGCAGTCTCACAAACAGAGCCCGTCAGCTGGGAGAAGACCCGTTAAGTCACAGGCTGTCCCCTCTGTCTCTGAATGCCACGAATGAGTTACATCTCCAGCTTCCAAGACCCCGCGGGCACCAACTGTCCAGAATTGTACATCAAACTGTAAACAAAAGCTAATAATAGATCAAGTTTTTAAAAACGGGTAACAGAACTATTATTTGTCAGATGCGTGCAAGTGTATGCGTATACGCACTCCTGTAAGATATAAACGTGTTCGTGTATAAAGAGTGTAGCCAAAGGAGATGCACAGGAAGGCACAGCTGGACCAAAAACTCAACCATAGTTGCCTCTGAGTAAGGATGGCACTGTTTTTTCCTTTTTCCTTATCTGCATTTTCTACAATGATTACACTGTGCGTAACGTAACAATCCAGGAATGTTCATCAGAATATACGTACTAAAAATACAAATCATCTCGTAACCATAGTCTTTTTACATTCGTTTGTGCCCAAATGCCAAGGAATCGGGGCTGTGCGAGGCCCCGTGGACCAACAGCCCGGTAACCTGGTGCCCAAGCCTGGCAGAGACAACAACAACCCCGGCCAGGTCAGCACGATGGCAGCCAGGTACCGCAGTGGCTCTGACACCGCCAACAGCTCCAGGGGCGAGGATGCTTTTTGTTTAATATTTGTCTAATACCTGCGTTTCTGTAGTTTTTCATTCTTAGGAGTCACTTACTGCTGCTCTCATTTCCTGAAGATCTCTGCTGGGCTTGAGATTTAAGGAAGCTGCGCATCCCATCTCCAACCACAACTGCTCAACTGTCTGACGCTGTGAAGCCCTTCAAAGCACCTCTCACCTACGGCCCCCCTCCTATCACCATTCCACCCCCTCATCTAGGTACAGGGCACCTTACCACATACCCGAGTCCCAGAAAAGTAACCTGTCAAACTGCTAGAATCGGTAAAATACTAGACGTGGGAGAAACCCAACCAGCTGAAGCTATGGTCATGTAGATTTCTCATTTTAAGGGCATACACACTGTTTGGGGAACTATTTACATGTGGGGAAGGTGGAGGCAGGGGCAAGGGTTACACTATTTTATGGAAAACAGCAGATACCTAAAGAAAGTAATTTCTAAATCTGAGAGATGATCAAAAGAGCCTGGACACAAAAGCAATTCCTGTAGCTATAAAAGTTTACGCTTCACATGCCTTTATGCGTCTTAAAATGCTGGGGGGTACACCCCCTGAAAGTGTTACATTCTAAAAAACAAAGTACATATAAACCGGTTGTTCAAAAATAAAATTGCATTTTTTCTCAAAAAGTTTTATGTGGGGCAGTTAATTCCCAGAGTCTCCCCCAAACGGGTACTTGACCTGACAATCGCTGAAGGTTACTAAACTTCCACAGATTACGGCGATCTTTTGAAGACGCTAATAACAGACCCCAAAAATTTTGGTGATTCCCTGCCCCCCACAAGAAAAAGGATAAATAGAAGAGAACAACGAGGCAGGAGACCTCCGAATTCTGAAGGTCAAGTGAAACACTACCAAGGTCAGTGAAACACTATTCTCACGGATATTTCCCACCGTCAAGGGAGACCACGGACTCAGAAATGTTCAAAAGTGGTGACAGCTTAGGAGTCACCCTGAGTTTAGGCTGGGGCATGTCGGAAAGGGGGACGGAGACGTAGCCTGAGGTGACGTTCAGGCTGCCATAAGCCCTGAGACAAAGGAAGGGCCAAACCCCCGAAGAGCACAGCTCTGGCCCGGCTGCCACTGCTTTCCTGGCCGCCCGGTCAGAGGGCCTGGCCCACGTGCCGGCTGCATAGGAGCAGAAAGTGGAGGGATGGACACAACCCTGGCAGGTCCCAGGTCAAGGCTTCCTGATTTAAGGGACAGGTCACACGTCCGGGGCGGGGCACGCCCTGAGCCCTCGGGCTCCACCCCGTCTCAGAGCAGAACAGAATCCAGCCCGAGCCCCTGGTGAGGTCTGTGCTGGCGAAGCTGCCACCTCGTCCCTCCCTCTGCCCTCACGGAAACCTGCCGGATAGCTCAAGGCAAGGGCTGGCTTGAAGGACACACGGGGCACTGGAGTTCCCTACTCTCCAAACAGCCAGTGTCTTTTCAAAACACCCGAGCAGGACCGATGGGTGACATCATCCTAAAATAAATCCGATGAAACTTTCCCAAGCCCCCGATGGAGTTACTATATAAGAACTACTCTAAACTACAGAGGGATGCCTATATTTTGGCAACACTTCACCTTTCTTTGTCTTACTTACAGTAAAAAAGTATATACAATGTGCCACAGAACATGTATTTTCAAGAGAAAAAGAAGTTTTTGAAGACATTTCCATAGGTCTTAGTCACCAGGCAGGTCTGGCACCCAAGCCATCATGGGTCTTTCTGTCTCATGCATGGATCAATCTGGATCACTTTGGCCTTTTGAAGGCAGGGTTGTTTTTTTTTTTTCCTCTTAACTGATTAATGCACCAGAAAATCAATGATTATCATTGCTTACTGCTATTTTAAGTAAAAGTACGGCTACTTGAGCAATTTAAAGTAAATCCCAACCAGACTGACATATACACACTGCTATGTATAAAATAGATAACTCATGAGAACGTGCTGTACAGCACAGGGAACTCCACTCAGTGCCCTGTGGTGACCTACATGGGAAGGAAATCCAAAAAAGAGGGCATATATGTGTACACAGAGCTGATTCACTTTGCTGCACAGCAGAAACTAACACAACATTGTAAAGCAACTATACTCCAATAAAAATTAATTAAAAAAAACAGAAATGCATGAAGAACATGCTCTTTCAAGAGAAAGAAAAAGCCATCGGCCATAGGGAAGCAAGGACATGCATTTCTTTGGGCATCTGTGACAAGACTGCCAGTGTCCTGACCTCCTATGGAATAACCCTGTCAAATTGATCATTGAATGAATACCTTTCTTTCTTCGTAAGAGAAAAACTCATAAACCACAGAATTTTAAAATTAAAAAAAATAAGATAAAGTAAATCCCAGCCAACTTCAGCCGAGCTGTTATACATGCTAATCATGCCAACCTGGTCTTTGGTGGCGTTGATCGCCGTCACTGCTGTCAGCTGCGGGTGTGGGGGATACGGCCCAAGTGAGGCCGAGGCAGACACTTCGTGGACAGAAGCCAGGGGATGATGCCATCCCGACCCCCTAGGTGGTGTCTGTCCACCCAAAGGGCTGCGGCTCCAGGTGGCAGGTCTCAGCATCCGCCCCTTCAGGAGTCAAGGGTGAAGCACGCGCGCGCCTCCCCCCGCCACCGCCGCTCAGCCCTCAGGGCCCGGCTGTGGACCCAGGCAGACACTGGGGATCAGACACAAGCAGGGCTGTCCCTGAGACCGTGAGACTGGGGACCAACTTTCTGGAAACCGAGGAATCAGAAGTGGAGGTCAATGCAACAGTGGAAACAAGTATGGTCTCGAATTGAAAGGACTAAGTACGAGGCAGTTCTAAGACTACAGGAGAAGTGTCTCCATGTTTATGGCGAGGTGAGGACAGGAGACACCCAGACAGCGACTAAACGGAAAGGAGTCGTGGACCAGACACACCTGCGCAAACAGACCACAGTGAGGAGGGTGACCTTAGGAAGAGAAGGTGTGTTTCCAATTCTGCCAAGAAAAGGACAAGCCAAAGAGTTTAAATTGCAGGCAGTAAAGGCGAGAAGGAAATCTCAGATTATAAAATACATCAAACCGGAAAAATAAAACCATCTAACGTAATTCTCCTCTGCACAAATCTTGAAGATTCGCAGAGATAATTCACGTTTGTAATTGGTTGGTGGAGTTTTACCTAATGAAAGAACACAAGCGGTCCTCTCAAACCCGTACGCAGTCCTGCAACCAAATGTTGCATCATCTTGCAGACTGGTGTCGGCATGGAAACCCTGCGCTGAGCGCATCTCAAGGCTTAGACTGGGATACACTCAGAGATGCCAGGAGTCCCCTTCCGAAAAGGTCAGCGAAAACACGTTTCCACACCAGGGCTCACGTGCGCTCTTTCCGAGGGAAGAATCCCCAGGAGGAAAACACCCACAAGCCCTTTTACGGGCTGGAAAAGGAGAGGTTACAGGGATCAAACTCTGCAGTTCTCAAGTCCCTCCGGGAGAGAGATGCAGCCCCGTCCTTCCTGCACGTTCCCACAAATGCTCCCCTGATGTGACCTGGAAGGACCTCGCCTCAAACACCAGGTAAGCGACACGACAGGACGAGACATCTGTTGGCAGATGTCTGGATGCTCACCTCTGAACCGCATTCAGGTGAGTCAGGACCTTCCGCTGACTCAGGAAGGCCTCATCTCAAGGTGACATCAGACTCCAGAACCTTCCATTTCAATTACAGACCAATCTTTTAAAATGAACTCCAGAGCTCTCTGTATACTCTGTGACGTCAGAGGGATGGGAGGAACCCACTGCTTTGGGGACATTTCCATGTGCATCGTGGAATCTACAACTGATAAGTCAGTAATTCTTCAACAGTTCAAACCCGGGACAAAGGACTCTCAAGGCAGTGGTGATCTGCCAGATTTTGCTTCACATATTTACGGAATATTCTCTTAACCAAAACTAAATAAGGGTAGATCACACACAGGCAAAATCAATTCAGAATCAGAAGAAATACATCCAGTAAATAAACCACTTCAGGACTAGAACCGAATTCCTTATGCTGCTCTGGGGGAGGGGTAGTCAGTCATCGGTCATTATTGACTATTATTTGTGAAAATCACAGGCTACAGATCACAGACCACTGAGATTACAAGACACATCTCTACATCTGGAGAGCCCAGGTCTAGAGCAGGATCTAAAGGAGTCTTGGGTCTCTTTTTATTTTGAATTAAGGAGATAGGCCCGTGTGTGTGAGCTAAGTTTCAGCGGTTAAGGTTGGAGTCTTCTATTTTTACACCTTGACTCTTAGCAGATTCTTTGGGGCATCTGCAAGGGTCCCACAAAGTCAGGGCAAAGCTGTGACCCCAATACCACACCCAACACGGAACAGTGACACCCCACCACGGAACAGAACTGACCCAAGAGACAACAGCCAGCTTCAGCCCAGAAGCTACCAAATTCCAAACAGAACGGAACTTCCCGTCCTGATGACTGACGTCTGTGCCAGAGAAGCAACCCCTGCAGTATTCTTCTTCTCTAGGACGCGTTTCAGTAGCTTTCAGCATCACGGTTCCCCGTGCTGTGTGGTGCACTCCAATGTGTCACGTCATTCTGGCTCCAGGTGCTTTGTTGAACATTTTGTGTTAGAAAATGCTAAGATTTTTTTCATCACACAAAGAGACTAAAGGCAATTGTTGTTTTCTCTTGAATCTCTTTTTCCACCAGCATTGTTTTGACCCTCAACATGGCTAATGCACGTGTTTAAAGTATTAACGCGCGTAAACAATAGAAAGAGAGGTATCTCTACCAGAAGGCCCTCCCCTTTTCTCCCTCAGCTAATTATCCTTCGAACATTCACAGCCTGAGGTCCCAGCATCTCCATCTAGTAGTAAACAGAGCTGCTAAACAGGCCTTGGTCGGCCAACGAGCAGGCCAGGAAACAAGACCAGATGTTTCCCGGGTGCCCTGAAATAACCACCTGCCGGAAGATTCACCCAGAGACGGGCACCAGGTGACACACAGGCTAGCCAGGTAGTCTGAATTTCACACCGAGGACAAGTAGCTTTTAGCATATGTCTCAAACATTACGTGGGACGTGCCTATACTAAAAAAAAAAAAAAAAAAAAAAGTATTCGATGTTTATCTGAAATTTTTTAAATTTTTTATTTACTAAACCTCTAACGTGTTCTCAACTAAACAAATACTTTACTTACATGAATGACTTCAAAGGAAACACTTGTGTGAATTAGACGCACGGTCCAAAAACAACGTGTGAACGCTGATGGAGACACCAACGTTATGTATCACGAAGAAAATTACTTCTCATCTAGATGCAGTATCGCTCATTTACTGAGAAGAGCTGAATGTATGCATGGAACACAGAGGAGAAGCCAGTACTACCTTCAAAGGACCCAAACCACAGGGCAGGCACTTAACTAATGACTGTGATGGGGCCTCTCGGAGCCTCAGTGACTCCAAAGGTCCCTCCCGTGCAAGCGAGGGCCTACCTGCAGCCCCTCATTCCTGCACCTTCTCTGGGCAGGTTGCCAAGACATCCCACCCCCAGTCCCCGGCCCGAGGCCCTGCTGCTGGGCTGGGCTTCGGGGCAGAGCATGGCTGGGAAGGGGAGGTTCAGGACTGTCCAAGAGCGAAAGAGAGAACAGGCACGGCTCTAGCAGGTGCAAGGTAGCCTCCCACCGGCTCCTCCTTGGTCCCTCCTACCTGCCTCTGCCCAGCCAGTGCAAGCAGCGTAACAGAACAAGCTCCTGACGTCTGGAGTCACTTGGCTTCAACGCTTATAACTGTCACGATCCGGAGAAAGCGTCCTTGAACCTCCACCTCAGATTCCCCGCTAACACCCACACCCCACTGGGTTAGGATGGTTTACCAAGCCTCCAGATGCTGGGTGAAGAAGCTAGCACGTGGACATTCGTGTGTAATAGGATATTTCAAGCCAGTGGAGGAAAGACTGATGACAGAATAAATTATGTTGGAAAAACTGGAGAGCAATATGGAAAAAATGTGCAAACGTCTCACAGAATACGTCACAAGTCCCACGTGATGAGCGCAATGTGTAATAAGGTAAATGTCATAAGGCAAACTAGCTTTATTCAATGAAAATATTTTAACAGTAGGGTAGGGGGTGCCTTTCTAAGTGGTGTGTAAAACTGAAGAACCGTAAAGGAAAAAACTGCCAATCCTGGCAGCTGTAGAACTTCTGCAGTAAAAGACTTCATAAAAAAGTCTTTTATTAAACTAGGAGACAGTATTTAAAGCAAACAAAGGTTCATATCCACAATATATGAAGCGCTCCCATAACATAATAAGAAAAGGACAAACAACACATTATAAAAATGGGCAAAGTGCGTGAACAGGTATATCACACAAGAAATACAAATGACCAACAAACATGAAAACATGCTTATTCTCACAGAAACTATGAAAACAGAGATCAAAGCAATAAATGTATAACATTTTTCCTTTGGGGCAGCAACTGTAGTACCTTTATAACACCCAGAATTGTTGAAGGTCTGGGACAATGGGCCCAACTCATAAACTGCTGGTGGATGTGAGGATGTTACAACCTATCTGGCAAAATCTTCTGAAATATGAAATGTGCAAACCCCTCAAACCAGCAATTTCATTAAAGAAACCGATCATGAAATTCTCCTAAGTGTTATCAGCACATTTACTGCAGGCTCTACTTGTAATGAAAACTGGGAAAAAACTTCCATGTCCATCCACAGGCAAATAAATTACGATCACGTTCTGTCTGACGCAGGTCAGGAGACACTCCATGGATGTGGCCGACTCCCAAGACATGCTGTTGGCTAGAAAAGCAAATCACGCAACAAGTAAAACGATCTTATTAAGTATCAAAACGAGAAAAACAATGGCGCACGTGTATACACTGTGTACGTAAATATTCTTTAAAGACCTGAGGGTACAAAATAAACATCTCCTGAGTGGCTGAGGTGGGGAAGCACGGCTGCAGAATGTGGACTGTTCGCCACGTGTTCACCAAAGACTTGTCCGTTTTGCAAAGAATGAACAGAATTCTAACATCAGTTGCACGTGCCAGCCGGGATCCGGCCCGTGAAATGTTAGCCCTTGCTTGTCCACCTCCATCACTGCCCCCGTGACCCATGGGGCCCGGGGACACAGGCTCTGGAGGAAAGAAGCAGAGAAGAGTCAGTCGTCAGCCTGGGCACGGGGCTGGACAAAGGTAGCCTTGGCCTCTCCCCTCCTCACTGGGGGGCAGGAGAGCTGGGGTAGCGGTAGGATCAGTCCTCAGGCAAGAAGACCAGGTCTGGGGGACCCTAACCTTGCCCTGGAAGGCCTCCCCCCACCAAGGGCATCCGAGGGAGCTGAGAAGTGACACGCCCCCTGCAGCCAGGACAGAGGGACAGAGTTGGGGGTGGGGATGGCAGCAGTGGAGGTTCCCAGGAGGAGGCCTGTGGGAATGACAAGGGCAGGGTCACGGCGATCTGTTCCGGGCGCACTGGTCACAGTCTGGGATTCTGTCTCTGGCCTTGGGACACAGCCAAGACAACAAGCACAGGATCCTGGGAGACTGGACAGACTGCCACGTGTGCCCACTGCTGCCCTACATCAAGTCTGGTCGTGCATGCTGAGCACTGGGTGCGAGCGGATGTCCTGTTTCCTCCCACTTCCTTACTCCCCTTTGCCCATCTGATAGGAAGAGGAGCGAGGGGGAGGAGCCTGAACAGGATGAAGCTGACCAGTGGCCAGCTGGGTGGGTGCGGCTGACGCTGGACCAACAGATGGCGGGAAGGAAAGAAGGCCCCTCACCTGCCCTGTGCACCTGCTCTGGGAGGCTCCCAGATGCGGCACTGCTCCAAAAACTTCTACGAACTTGTACTACACCCCCCATACACCAGACCTTTAAACTCAGAGGAAAAGATCTTCAACACAAGAAGGAAAACCCAAGAAATTCGGACCCAGAACAGAAAAGAAATGTGGACATTTAAAAGGGATCCAAGAATCACGTCTGCCCAGTGCTGTCCAGCTCACCGGGCAGCTCCGTGTAAGCGATTTCATCTCTTCCCAGCTAACTTTCAAGCACGATGCCCTTTTGTAACCGGGGTTTCAAAACATATCAAGAATTGGTTTCTGACTTGTGAGCAGGCTGTCACCATGGAAACTGCAGAGACTCTTTTCTCTCGTTGGTGTTGACACACAACCTGTCCAGAACCTCGTGTTCAGAGTTTCCAAAATTTCCCAAGTCAGGACTTTGCAATCCCTTTCTTCACACCTGGAATTCAGGAACTCTGTAAGTCACCTCCCCAGTGCCACATTTTAACTGCACTGTAAGGCTAGTAATGACACTCCTCTGTCAGCCAAGGAGCTTTACAAGAAAAACAGCTTTTAAGGGTTTAATGCCTGTTTTCAACCTCATGGCCATGCCCTACCAAATTTCATCATTTCTGAGAAAACAGCCCCAAATCATATTTCTTAAAGATGAAAATGTTCACTCCACCCCATTACTATGCATTTCAAGTCCAATACTGGATTAATCTGTATCAATCATATCTCATGAATTCTACAGAAATCAATTTTAAAAAGCCAAGAACATCATAGACAAGTTTTCAATCAAAGCAATTACGGTACCTAGGAGTCAGACTGGGAAACTGACCATCATTCCAACGTCAAAAATGGTGTTCTCCAACGGGCCAGTCCACTGACAGACTCTTCAATCACTGGATTACTGTCTGCAGGAACAACACGACTTCGTGATTTTGGAGGAAGCTGCCATTCCCCAGCAGGTTTCAGAGATCAGGTTTAGGCACACGCGGCATTTTCTACAGGATGACGAACCGGGCATCAGAGGGTACCGCTGGTTATCATTTTAAATGATATACTTCAGTAACCAATCAGGTTATTACGTGAACAGAGTAGTCATAGTAAAACCGGAATACAGTTTAGTCACAGTGCTGAAAGTAATTATTCTGGAGTTCTCAAAAAGAACATGAGTAATACTCAGATCTCACACATTGTTAGGGGAACATATTTGGCAGCCAGAGTCAGCCCAAATGTCTTACTAATCTGTGAAAAAACTTCTCTCAAATCAGTGGCTGCCTTTGTAAATAAAACAGAAGACAAGGCATCCTTTAAGCGGATGCGACTACACTGACCGCACACACAGACCGGTAAAATTCCAGTAATGAAGGTGGGACCTTCTAATCTTTAATCCAGAGAAGACTATCCCCAGCTTTTTCAATTCTAGTAAAATATAGATCTGAAACCACAATCTGTTTTCATACGCAAAGGCTTAGACAAACCGTGTAGGCGAACACTGGATCCGATCAGTAGCCTACGAAGGTTTCATGAAAAACCAGCCTCCGAACAGGCCAGGCACACAGGAAATTAAGAACTTAAAAAAAACAAATGTACAAACGAAAAAATTAAGAACGTGTGCCAGAGACACGTACACAACAAAAACACTTACCGAATAAAACCTAAATGCTTGAGAAAAGAGAATCTCAGCTAACTAAATGATTCACTGTACCCACAATGAACACGCAGACCACGGATGATACAAATGGATAGCGCCCACGGTACAGAGCTGGCTGAGCCAGAATGTGCCACGGGAAGGACGGTACATCCTGAAAGAAGAGGCCGCCTGAGCTCTGGGCGGGGCTGCTTCCGAGGTCACGGGCACTGACTGTGAACTTCAGACTCCCCGTGGGCTGGGCCAAGGCAGGAGCAGGAAAGGGATGCTTGTCTCAGCAGGAAAGACCCCAGGGCTGGGGGCGAGGGCACAGGGCCTCTGCAGCTTCTCAGCATCTGCACACCGAGGACTCCCCTGGAAAGACACCAAGGACTCGCCCAAGGGCTCCAAGTCCCAGCGCCCCACACCATCCCTAGACAGTCCGCAGGTCCCCGCTCTGCCTCGGTCTTGGGCCCTCAAGCGCCAAAGCTGTGTCCGCCACCGACTGCGCACCAGGCCCACCCTCCAGTCACAGCCCCAGCCCGGGTCAGGGATCAGCCCAAGCGCACGTGTGGCACGCGGACCCTGAGCCCCAGGGCGGTCGGGTGGGCGAGGCGTCCAGCTCCCGATCCTTATACGGCCACCAGGCACGGGGACCCTGGCAGTGAGGTGGGAAACCCTCGGGGACCTGAGTCACCACATCCTGGGAAGCCAGCCATGACCGCGAGCGGGGTCAGAGCTGACCGCACGCACACCAGCTGCCGCGCACTCGGCCGTCCAGCATTGCAAACGCTGAGCCCGCTTCTGCTCCTCCGGTGATAAAGGTTCACAAAGAGCCCGGGACGCAGACCCCAATCACGGCGCCCACAGGAAACACGCAGGATCAGAAGTCGTGAGAAAGGCTCCTTGCAGAATACCAAACTCGCCAAAAATCACCCCAAACATAACTAGCTCCAGCCCATCCAAAAAGGCCACGATATTATTTCATGTTGAAGCGGCTCTTTCAACTTAAAAACTTTGCAGGATCACAAGAAGTTCATGTTAAATACTGTTGGTTAATCCATGGCTACTATTACTAGTCGTTGCCACTGTTCCGGACACGTGGCGACTAGACAACTTGGTGAGCATCCCCGCTGCCCCAGGGCTCAGCCCCTCCCCGGAACACACCATACCTCTCCTGGGAGTTCACCGCGGACGGAGGATGGACCTAACCGACCCCTCCCGGTGGGGCTGCGGGCCACTGCGCAGTCAAGATCACTGCGGGGCGCCAGGACGAACACCTGGGCCCTGCCCACCGAGAGCACAGTTCCAGGAGAGGGACGTGCCCACCGTGTGAGGCACGAGGCCGACGCCACGAGACTGCAGAGACGCAGCAATTCCAGGAACACAGTGGCTCAGGGTTGGAAGTGAGAGTCCGGGCGGGAGGGACTTCCAGCCTCCAATGTGCTCGCCGGGGAAACGGGCTGCTCGGGCCCCCAGAGGGTGAGTGGGGAGCTCTGGGCAGGGCATTCGGGGTGCAGAGAAGGTGCAGCGGGGGAGACAGGGAGGAAGGTCAGGGCCACGGCTGTGGTCCCAGGAAGCCAGTGTCACGAGCGGGAACTCCTCTGCTTGCAATGACAGCATCAAAGGGCTGAGCAGATCAGCCACCTGTGCACTTTCAACCAACGGCAGGAAGCAGGGGTGCCGTCAGGTGTGCCCCACCACAGGTCCAGACAAACATTATGATCACGCTTCTGATCACAAACACGGGCAGGGGCGTCAGTGCTGGCTGGAATGACGTGTCTACAACAGCAGGGACAAGGCACCGTCTCGGGGGTGACACCCCGGCTCAGCAGGTGTGAACCTCACTTCCAAAGCCCAGGTCATCCCCCTGCAGAGCTGCCCGGGACACACCCCCACTGATCAGCACCTGATGGTTCAGAAGCAAAATCAGTTCAACCCACCTCTCCACATGGAAGGCCACACCTCAGGGGACTGGGGTGAGAGACCCAAATTCCGTTGTTTCTACTCACCACTGATGGGTCACATCTACCAAGAGGGCTCTCATGCTTCACACGAGAGGTCACAAGCGCCTGTCTGAACTAGAGGAGACCAAGCTCCTCTTCCTGACATGTGAACCACAGGGAAAGAGCGGAAAATCGTAGCCAGCATCACCCATACCGCAGACTGGGGAAAACTAAGTCCAGCGGGGCAACAGGACAGAAATAACAGAATTTAGGATGTGAAACAGAGATGGAAAAGACTGAAAAGCAGGCACATCAAATAAGACTCTGTAAACACAGTGCAGGCATTTTTCCTGGACTCCAGGAACATCGTGAATTTTGCCTTCAGACAGCACCCACTCGATATTTACCGCAGGCAGGCAGCCTCCTGGTGACAGGGTGAAGCCGGCACCCCACACCGCCAAGCACGGGCTTCCACAGAGCTCGGCAGGGCTACCTCCATCTCCGTCGCCTCCAGGGTGGGTGGGAGTGGAGACTGGGGATCTGGAGCCCTGGACGGGGCCTGAGCCATCCTGGGACCACACGCTTCTGCCCCTCAAGTGACCAGCCAGGACACACACCCTCTCCTAGGCTGGGAGACGGACCCTGTGGACCCTGATTCTGGTTCTAACTCTTGTACCAACAAGAGCCGCGTGGACAGGATGTCCAGGCCATGCCGGGCACCTAACAGGGACACGGTGGCAACAGCCCTGCTGGTGGCGATCCCAGCCCCCATAGTGCCACCCAGGAAGCCAGACACCCAGGGGTTGAGGACTGAAGACACACAGCTACTTCGTGCGAAAGGAGAACCGTAACCTAGGCGACCCCGCTCACGTGCCTCCCACCACCATGCTGTCCTCGGGCAACAGACACACCTGGAGGCTCTGGGCAAATTACAGTGACTCCCCCTATGCCTTGGTTTCCTCTCTGTTAAAATGGGGGGGCAGACCGTTCCCGGCTCTAAAATTCTACGATTCTACCTTGTGTGAAAGAGAGAGATGGAGACAGAGAGACAACGAATCAAGCGTTGGAACTTTGCTAACAAACAAAAGGGTCTGCGTGGTGTCTGCTTAACGACGCTGAGGACCGTGCATCCCACGTGTCTGTCTCAGCGTCAGGAAGAAAATCCGGAATATAATCTCCAGAGTCTCACGCGTTTCACAGCATAATAAGTTCCTTCTGGAAGGTCGGGGATGCAGCGCTGTGTTCCAGCAAATTTGAACGTGCACGCCAGGCACAGACGACCAACGTCTGAAGAACCAGAATGTAGTAAGCACACCTCTAAGGCACTATTCTCATCATAACGCAATCTCCCTGGATAATTCGGAGGCATATCAGGGGACCACGGGGCCAGTGAATAATTACCGTCGTCTCCGTGCGCCTGCTGACGGAGACGCTTCCGGTTACTAAGATGCTGACTAAACCACAGGGCGCTCTGCCGTCGGCTGTCAAGTGCACCTGGATACTTTTCGTAAAGAATCCACTGCACTTTCCTACTGAATAAGAATTTAATAGGAGGGTTTTCAAGTCTCACTTTATTCCCAACTAAGTCAACTCCTCGATGTTCAGGACAGTAGAAAACACTAAGGGTGGTGTCACCCTCACATCTGGCTGAAAGGCATCCGTCTGCCGTTTACGGTCCCTCTTCTGTAATCTGGAATCAACCAGCTCTTCCTTGATCTCCACCTCTGCTGTCCGGATTCTCCTTGTCACCGGTCCCCACCCTGGTGCTGTGCTCCAGCCACTGGCTGGCACATGGCAGAGAGCATCCCAAGCTCTGTGGCCTGGCACCTGCGCCAGCATCACCACGGCCGGGGCACTTCCAGAGTGGCCGACCAGCCTGCGTACGGACATTTATTAGGTATCGCTCAAGATGCCTGTGTGATTAGGAAACTGGGCCCGGCGAGCTGGACTGAACGGTGTCCGAGGAGAGCTGACCGCCTGATTTCACCTGTACCAATTCCGAAGGCTCCTGTTCAGTGGGGGGCCCCGGTACCACGTAGGACTGACACTGCTCAGGATCACAGGGTTTGTAATTGTACAGGGTTGTTCCCAGATGTGCCTGCTGCTTTCCCCCAGTTACACGGATTCTATTTCCCATCCTCTCACTTTATTCATGTTCTCTCCTCCTTGGTCTCCTACCCCTCGTTCTTTGTGGTGTCATTTTTAGCCTCTTGGGCGGTGGTGGGGGGGGGGGAGGCATGGATGAAGCCCTGTGTTAAGATAAAAGTCCTTCCCCATCACTGAGCATCGGAGATGGGAACCAGGCGGGGCTGCAAACAGGTCCCAGCTTCCCTGCTCAGAACATGCTCGCCCTGCACCAGAAGGACGGTGGGGAGAATCCATCCCCTTGGAGCTCCTGCTCGATCGCAAAGTAAACGCTAAGAATAAGCAACAATAAAAGCCTCCCGTCCCAGCAGGCCCAGCAGCCACTGCGAACACCCCTCCCAGGCCCATCTCACACTCCACACTCTGACCTTTGTCCCTGATTCCCCCTAAATCCTGCTTCAATGGGAGGACGTGTAACATTTCCTCCCTAAGCTGTTCTGATGACCGTCCACGGCCTATCAAAAAAAAAAATAATAAGATTGGCCGGTTAACCTTTTGGAGAGCTGCATGACCACAGCCTGACCCGCCGCACACAAACGTGGACTGTCGGTCAGTCTCAAAGCACGTGCTCAACTAACATTTTATATAATCAAAACACTGTGGCTCTTCTTGCAATGACGACAGAAAGAAGATGAGCTCTAACGTCCGAGACTGTGGCCTGGTGGCAGCAAGTGGAGAGATATGAGAAAGTGGAGGCTTTCTGAAATAAATCCATGTCTTCCTTCTAACTGTCTTTTCTTCCCTTGACTATATTTTTAAATTACGAAAACTCTCTCCTTACTTCTTCCAACTACACGCAACACTACGGCGCTTGCTCTAAGAACGTTTTATTCTATTAGGTTGAGCCATAGGGTTTGTCAGTCAAAAACAATAAAACAGGGCTTCCCTGGTGGCGCAGTGGTTGAGAGTCCGCCTGCCGATGCAGGGGACACGGGTTCGTGCCCTGGTCCGGGAAGATCCCACATGCCGCGGAGCGGCTGGGCCCATGAGCCATGGCCGCTGAGCCTGCGCGTCCGGAGCCTGTGCTCCGCAACGGGAGAGGCCACAGCGGTGAGAGGCCCGCGTACCGCCAAAAAAAAAAAAAAGTCAAATATTGCAATTTCAAAACTTGGGGTTTTACTATCAATTAAGTTACAATCAGTATCCAAAGATATAGAGAGAGGGTGGGCTCAACAGACAATACGCTTGATGCGATAGAAATCAGAATAACAAAAAATAGTCAAAACCAAGGATATACTATACAACACAGGGAAACAGCCATTATTCTGTAACAACTTTAAATGAAGTATAATCTATAAAAACACTGAATCACTGTGTCGTACACCTAAAACTAATATAACATTGTAAAACAATTATACTTCAATTAAAAAAATACCCGGGGTAGTCACCTAACTTTTAGCCGAAACAGCATATATGCAGATAAACAGTAGGAATGGGTTCTGCGTCAAGGCAAGGCCCCCAGCACCAGGCAGGGCTTCTCCCAAGGGCACCACGTCTTAGAGTACAGGGACTTGATGCAGAGAGTCCTCTGAGACACAGTCAGCCGGCTTCTACCACTCCTAAGTCATCCTAACGCTTTATAAGCAGAATTGCGCTTTGGCCCGTTGACCCGTCTTCAGTAATAAATTCTGAGCACCATGACCCTGCTTTGTTTGAAAATGTTAATTTTTCTAAATTTCAACTAAATGCCCTTTCAGTGCTCCTCTTAATTAAAAGGATTAATTTTTGTGAACTCCAAAAGGGTCCTTTCTATCAGTGCCACGTCACTTTCTCAATAAAGATTGAAATCTAGCTCCGTAACACATTGTAAATTATTGGATTTTATTCACAACTTTGCTCTTAGACTATTTTAAGTCTGTAATGAGGGCTGCTGGGAGCCGGTCTTACGTGGAAATAAAGGTAATGGGACGATCAGAGCTTTCGAAAGGAGTAGACGCAACACTCGACAAAGACTATTTCATGAAAAAGCAAGTTTCTTTCAATTAACCTGATAATGCAAATGGTCTCTAGATCCAGGAGCGGCATTCAAACCCACGCCTGGACGTCAAAAATCTGTGGGGAAACTATGGCACAATGGGGGATTTACTGGAAGGGGCACAACGATCTGAACTCTAATGTCAACTTTGCTACTAGAAGTAGCGGGATTCATTCCTCTGAGAATGAGTATGCTCTTCCGTCCCTCAATTTCTACATGTTTCCTCTCGTCATTTTAACCGGTCATCCCACCAAGGTTCTGAGAATTTATTAGAGTCACGTCACTGTTTAAAGATCTAAATCATCTTTTAGTGACAAGAAAGGCAAGTATTTTCCAAAGCTGAATGCATTTTTTAACGAGAGCAAGGCTCACTGCAGATCAAAATAGAGGATTCAACGTACCCATTTGCTCTTGCAAAGTAACTGCTTCCAAGGCCTCGCCCATCCCTGCTAACGAGACTGCTCTGTGAGTATTAAATCCATATAACACATCTCTCACCTTACGGGGCATCCATGAAGCAGCGATTTAATGCCAGCTAGAGCACTACAGGCCTGCCACGATATAACGTTTGTGTTTTTAGGAGGAAAGCTACTGTCCTTTGGGGCTACAAAAAGTGACCCGTGCAGACCTACAATGTTCTTCAACATTTTATGCCACTGTCATGCCATAAATTTCTTTTTCTAGTCTCTCAATAAGCTACGATATTCTGTTGTCAACTCGTTACATCCACACCATATATAATCTTGTTATGGAATCACCTGAGATCTCACATTTCTCAAAAAGTTGATTAATACAGAGAAAAGAGATACAATCTCATTAAAAAGTAAATGATAATCTCTAAAATTTAATGAACCTGAGAAGGAACAGAAAGAGTAAATGCCAACTTACAGTGAACGTAATTTGATCTTTCCCACACAGTGACATTAGAAGCACTACTGAATTAGCTTATTACTAACCATTTACCTGCCATCATGATAGATGCGGGCAAGGACAGCTTTTCCAAATATTAAAAATATTTGTCCTCAAAGTAGGAAAACAATCATTGGCAGCTTTAATATTTCCAATGTCCTCCAAAAAGTAGCCATAGTACAACTGGAATGTGACCAGTAAAATCCATAGTTGTCAACATTTTTTAAAAGGAAAAACAAAAATTAATCTTCCAAAATGCCAGCCGGGGGTCACAATTGGGTTCCCCACATCTTACGTGACAAGCTGCTAGAAGAACCCAAAAAAGCTCACAGAACTAGCACCGCATTTGCAGAGAACGGTATATTGCACTGCTCCTTTCCCACAGGTAAACGACTAAGAAACGAAATGCAAGATACGAGCCCCCGCTCGCCGCAACTAGAGAAAGCCCGTGAGCAGCAACGAAGACCCAACGCACCCAAAAATAAATAAATTAATAAAAAAAGGGTGGTGCAGTGGTTAAGAATCCACCTGCCAATGCAGGGGACAGAGATTCAAGCCCTGATCCAGGAAGATCCACATGCCGCGGAGCAACTAAGCCCGTGCGCCACAGCTACTGAGCCTGCGCGCTAGAGCCCGCGAGCCACAACTAGAGAAAGCCCGTGAGCAGCAGCGAAGACCCAACGTAGCCAAAAATAAATTAAAATTATTTTTAAAAACGTGTTATTTTCATTTGCCTACATACACACATGTGCAGATTCAGCATAGACTGATTGCCCTTATAGGAGCAAAGAAACAACTTTTTTCTACACTTTTACTGACTCCACATATACTTAAGTGTATCAGATGCTCACACAAAACGTTGTATAGACCTGGAATAATTAAACTCTGTTCAGGACAACTGGCTAAATCTTTAATAAGGGAAAGATGACATATGTTTGTGGAGTTTTTTAAGACATGCACAGGGGCAGTCTTCCTCACTACAGAATATAAAAAGCCCAGCTGAAGCACTTGCATCGCTATCGCCTCTGACCTGTTTCAGTAAAAGCAACATCCATTAACCAATTTTCAGGGAGAAGAGAAAACCATTCCTGGCTAGACAGAGAAAGTTACAAGTCTGTAACTGAAACATCACCTTACACTTAAAAGAATTACCCAAAACAAAAAAATTATGAAGAAAATATCAAAATGTTTAAAATTTTCTTTTAAAAAATAGGAAAATGATGAAAATAAAGTTGGCCAAGCATCTTTAAATATTTACATAGCTGCAGTTTGGAACGTAATCTGGTTCCAATTAGCCATCTCTAAACCCATAGGGTTACTTGAATCTGAGAAGATTAATTATGACTGCACACAATCCGAAGTTCCTCTTTCACTTGGCTGTCTGGTGCAAGGAGAGGGGCAAGGAAAGCACGTGTGCCCAGCTGACGGCGAGGAAAGAAGGGCACATCTTGGAGGGGGTCCATCACCTGTTCTTTGTTCAGAAATGTCTGATGCCCCAGAGAGACCATCACCTACATAGCCAAAGGTGTGAATTTATGCAAACACTATGGGCAGTCATCAAACGGGAGCCTCAAGTGGAACTGACACTGGGCGCAGACTTCCTGAGTACAAGTCTACCAGAGCCTGGGACGCCTGGGAAAAGGCACCAAGCACAGGGTTACCTGGCTGTAGGGCCACCTACGTAGGAGGCTACCTGAGCACCAAGACTATGTGGGCCTGGGAAACCAGGGAGCCGGGTCACCTGGCGGCAGGGCTAATTGAGCCCAGATTCCCTGACCATGAGATCCTGAGCAAGGGTTAGCTGGACCTGGGTCACCCGGGGACAGGGCTACCTGAGCCTCAACTACCTGGGCATGGCTGATGGGCGAACCAGGACCACCTGGCCTGGGCCACCCGGCAGCGGTCTACTGGGCCTGGACTTCCCCGGCTCAGAGCCATCGGGCACAGAGCTCCCTGAGCCTGGACCACCTGAGCGTGAGCTACCCGGGCAAGGGCTTCCTGGACCTGGGCCACGCAGCTACGGGGCGACCCAAACACAGGGCTACCTGAGCCCAAGCCAGCTCGACGTGGGATACCTGGGCAAAGGCGACCCAGGCACAGGGCTACCGGGACCGGGACCACCCGAGCCCACCTTACCCGCGCCTGGACCACCCAGGCGCACGCGCTCACCTGGTGCAGGGTGGGCCGCCCCCTCCTCTCCGCTCTCGTAGGCGGCCTCGTCGGCCAGGCCGGAGCCCGGGGAGTCGGCGGCGGCGCAGGCCGAGCCGGGGCTGCTGGGCTGCGAGGCCGAGTCGCCCTCGCTGAGCGAGCCGCAGCGGGCGCGGGGCGCGCGGTCCCCGGGGCCGTCGCGGTCACGGTCGCGGCGCGCGCGGCGGTGCACCCGCGAGTGCAACACCATCTGGTGGTACGTGCGGAAGATCTTGCCGCACTCGAAGCACTCCGACGACTTGCCGTGGCCGGCGGGGGCGGCGGCGCGGCGGCTGGGGCGCGCGGCCGGCCGGGGGTCCGGGGGCCCGGGCGCGGGGTCCCCGGGCGCTCCCGCCTTCTTGCGCGGGGGCCCCTGCGCGCCGGGCTCGGGCTCGCGCTTGCGCTTCTCCTGGCTCACCAGGATGAACTCGCGCCGCTCCTTGTCGAAGGCCACGTCCCCAGCCAGCGCCTCGTCCCACGCCGCGTACTTGAGGTACTCGGCCGGCTCGGCCACCCTGCCCCGCGTGGCCAGCTGCCAGGCCTGGTAGCTGTTGACCGGGTCCAGCTCGGCCACGCGCCGCCCGGCCTGCCCGCGGGCGGGCGCGCCGGCCGCCGGACGCAGGTTCAGGCACTGAAGGAAGAGCTGCTGGGAGTCGGCGGGGCCGGGCGCCGGGCCCTCCCCGACCGGGGCCCGCGGCCGGCCGGCCTCCACCCGGCGGTGGATGGCGTTGTGCGCGTTCAAGCTGTCCAGGTTCGTAAACAGGTTCCCGCACTTGGTGCAGACTTCGTAGAGGCTCAGGCCGGCCACAATCCCCTCCTCCTGCACCACGTTGTTGATGGTGGCGATGGGGTCCAGCTCGCCGCGGGGCCTGTTCTTGCTTCCCGCCTTCGGGCCGTGCGCCTTCATGTGGTTTTTCAGGAACCACGGCTCCTTGAATCTCCGGCCGCAGATGTGGCAGCCATGGTCGAAGGAGCCCCTGTGCTTCTTCATGTGTGCCTTCAGGAACCAGGTCTGGCTGAAGGCCTGGCCGCACACCTCGCAGGGGAACTCGCCGGGGGGCAGCTCAGGCTTGCAGTTCTCTGCGAAGGCGTCGCCGCGGGGCCCCTGGGCCGTGATGTGGTCCTTCTCAATGTGGCTGAGCAGGGACTCCTCCCGCAGGGTCACGTAGCTGCACAGCCGGCACTTGAAGGGCTTGTGCGCCTGGTGCACGTGCTGCTCCAGGTCCTTCCTGCGCTCGAACTTGCTCTTGCAGAAGGAGCACTGCCCCGCCCCCGCCGCCTTGGCCTCCTCCGCCGCGCACGCCGCCCCCTCCGCCTCCTTCTTGCTGCTCCTCAGCAGGATCTTGCCGCTGTCCATCTGGGTGGCGCCGTTCAGGATCCTGTTGCAGGCCGAGGTGCTCTTCGTGGGGCTGGCGCAGCCGTCCAGGCCCTCGGACACGCGCGTCTCGCCCGCCTCGGGCTCGTGGCCCTGGATCAGAGTCCCCGTGCGGTGGCCGCGGATGTGGATCTTCAGGTTGCCCTTCTGGGAAGCCCGGTGGTCGCAGTAGGGACACTTGTAGGGCTTCTCGCCTGTATGCTTGCGCATGTGCTGGGACAAGGAGCTCTGGAAGGGGAAGCTCTTGCCGCAGATGCAGCAGCTGTGGCTCAGCGCCTTGTCGCCGTCCGCCTCGGGGCTCCTGCTGGCCCTGGGTGGGCTGGGGCCCCTTCTCAGCTCCGTCTCGGCCTCTCGGGGGCGGTCCATCTCGACGACGAGGGCTCGCCCGGCCGGGGGGGCGGGGCACGGCGCTCGGTCACGTGGGCCTGCGTCTTATCTCTCCATGTTCAGGCGAGCCTCCCGCTTGCCGGCTGCAGAAGTCCGCCTGCCCCGCGGAGGGGCATGTCTTACCTGGAGAGCATGGCAGAGGGCAGCAAGCACCTGGAACAGAAAAGACACGGAGATCTTAGGAACCAGGTTTCCCCGCATAAATAGGGGCCCGGTAACATCCTCGGACCGCGATCTGCACGCTCCTCCTTCAGAAAACCAATCCCGTCCAAATTAAAGGAAGGAAGCACCCACGAAAGTTTAAACAGACGTACGAGCAGCTGCTTCCCTTTAAAAAATCAGTAATTAAACAATGACTGATAATAATTGTGTGCTAAATCATTAAAATAAATCATTGTAAATGACTGCACACTACAATAATTTTTTATCAAAGATATCCAGTGTTTAAGGAAAGACTATGGTGAGGGACTTCGTGGGAGTGTGCGGAACATGGGCGACGGGACAGGAGCGCGTCCGAGAATGAAGGACAGAGACCCAGGCCAGGCGGAGGATGGCAAAACGCGGGGGCACGTGCAGGACACGTGAGCTGCGAGGAGGGCGTTCACAGCCGGAAAAGGCGCTTTACAAATGCATCTTTGTATCTTGGTGAAGCACAGATGATTTAGTGAAAGAGAGGCAACGAAGGACAGGAGCAGAACCCTGCGGTCCTTCCAGAGCTGGGCCTGAGCTGCTGCTCCAGCACCTGGCGGCCCACGGTGGCCGCCCCGACGGACACCACTCCCAGGGGTGTGTGACCACCGGGCCGTTGCCACCACAACATAAAGCCCAAACCCCTCGGCTGGCCTCACTGTGCCCTTCCCGACCTGGTCCTGTCCCTTCTCTCCTGCACTGGCCGCAGGGCCGAGTCCCACCCCAGTGCAGACACCCTCCCGACCCCGGCAGGTCCTCACATGGGAGGCGGGGTCTGAGCCCAGCAGGAGCAGGGGTCACACTGTGGGGTCACTGTCGCTCTTATGCTTATCCACCCTCTGGAGAATGAGGGGCCGGGGCTGCTCCTCCAGACACCTGGGCGCCTCCCTCACCTGTGCACAGGCGAAGGGGAAGTGGACGGGTTTGCCCAGCGCTGTGCCGGGCACGGGTAGGGCCACGATCTGGGCTGCAGGGAAGCCAGCCCAGATGCCTGTAAACGCCAAACAGGCCCAAGACAGTACACACTGACAAGCAGCTATCTCAGGACTTTCCATCTGACTCAGCGATACGGAGAATAAAGCAAACAGTCCAGAAGGGATGTGAGAGGTAGAGTGTCTTTCTGAACTGTATTTTGATGGGTATATTTATGTATAACTGAGTCACTTTGCTGTACAGCAGTGATTAACACAACACTGTAATTCAACTATACTTCAGTGAAAAAATTTTTTTAAAAACAAGCGGGGGTGGGGCATTGGGGAGAACAGCCGCGCACACAGGCCCCTGGGGCCCAGTCTGTTTATCCTTCTTATCTCTAAACAGAAGTAACTGAGTTAATGATTCTGAGGGTCTCCCTCCTGGGGGCTCCAGACTTGCACAGAGAGGCACCCAGATGGACAGATGTTCTTTTTTAAAAAAGCTATAACATGTAGAAAGGAAGCCACATTTTTTACAAAGTTTCAACCTCATGCACACTAAGAACTCATGTTTGAAAAGCAACAAAATGTGAAGAAGCTATGTGTTTCTGGTTGTCAAGCAGACAGTGTACAATGCACATCGTTTATTCAGAGAGGAGGCCAGGCAGCAACGCGTTGTTTGCTCTGGGTGGTCCGACCTGCCGTGTTTTCCCCGGAGCAGACTCAGAGAAGAATGCTGACGGTGGAAGGCAGGGGGCGGGAGGGTGTCACCCAAACATCCCCAGGGGTTCCAATAGATGACACTCTATTCCTCCACTCACCACGAGGGACAGATGCCTTCTGAAAAAACAACACAACTCCTGTTCTCCAAATGCCTCCTCCCAGAGACCCACGCCAGAGGCAGAAATCTCATTTAGATGATGTATTCTCAAACTTCTTTCGAGAAAGCCTCATGCTAGCAAGTTTCCCAGGCACCTAAAGAAACCAACTCAGTCTGAGCAACAAACTCTGGAAAGCAGCAGGAAGCACAGCTGCTCAGATATTCCTTACTCTTTACACCTACGGGTACAGAGCCACTCCCACACCCCAGGAGAGAGAGAGAGAGAAGTGAGACCGGAAACTCCCAGTAAAATAAATAAACAAAATCTCCCCTAAACTTGGATAAACAAATGAGGTGAACAAGAAGGCTTCTTCATGACAATTTAAGCTAATTTGTTTTTTCAAGCTGTTTTGGTCTTAGACGGCCTGCATATTATTCATGATGATTTTATAAGACAAATGATTTGCATGCATCCCGGGCCATCCCAGGGCTTATTTCAGTCCCCCAAATGTTGAAGTTGATATATAAAAATATAAATGAAACATACTATTTACATTTAACGTAGTGACCTCATCTGGGTACAAAAATCTGCCGAGTTTAAAGAACCGTCTAGAATACATTTACAGAGGAAAAAACAACTACAACACCAGAAATTGGTGTCTCTTAAGTAATGTGACAGACTTCACTGGACCACTAACTTGGTTCATAAAGGATGTTAAATGTCAGAACTTCTCCAGTTCACGGGAATTAAACATCCGAAACCCCGCCAGGAAGACAAGATTCCGGGAGCATGAATGCTCAGCTAGCTAAGGTTCATAAAAGGCAACCTACAAATTGCTCCTGGAAATAAAATGAAATTGTCAAGAGAGAAGAGTTGTTCAAATCACAAAACCGCAGGCACTCTGTGTGGGTTTCCCTTCCTTCTCTGCTACTCTCCCTGCCATGTGGTGTGCTGCTGGGAGCCGTAGAAAGTTAAGGGCTCTGGAAGCCAAGAAGCTGCGCTGGGGATCCGCACAGAGACCCCACCTGCGTGCCGTCCAGGTGTGGCGCAGAGCCCAGCCCGGGAGTCCCGTCCCCCTTTTGCCAGCGTGTGAATTTCAGAAGGTGTCCTTCACACCCAGGCGTGCCCTCACCTGTCAGGTGCCGAGAGTCAGGAAAGGACATGAGGGAGCCGTGTGACACCAAAACCCCTTGCAAGGCACCTCCTCCGAGTGCCACTCAGACCCCAGTCACAGTGCAGAGCGAACAGTCCACGGACAATAAAACACCTGCCCAACGGGGCCTCGCTTCTACTACCAGGTAGCAGCCCGGCTGAACGAGGCCAGAGCAAAGTGCAAAGAGGATCAGATGTGAGCACAGCCCCCCTTCTTCCCGTGGGGGACCTCAGTCTCTTCTGCACATTTAAAAAGGCTTAGCGCTGCCATCTTTGCTACCAGAGAAATCCACATCCCATATCCTCATGACAGCCTTGATGTGTAAAATTTCTGATTCCCCAACACCCCCAAACCCCCAGCCAAAGCCTAGACACTTCCCCTCAAGAAACCCAAACACTAGAGAATATACTTTTCATTTCTTATTCGGGCTTCCTGCAAAACTTGCTTAAAAGTTCACAAAGGCAGCAGAGCCCTGCAATTTACAGGAAAATTCTCAAGCAACGGCCTTCAGGGTGCCCACGAATCAGCACAACCAGCTCTTCTTTCTCTTTTTTTCTCCGCTTCTCTGCCCACCCCCATCTTTCAACACTGAGCTCTGCTGTCAATCTCTGTGAGGATGACAGGAGATGTCTTTTTAAAGAACTTAAAAATATTTGGAGGGGGAAAATGGAACAATACCATAAGGGTAATGACCACTTAAACTCAAAACACCATTATCTTAAGGAAATCATAACATCAACACAACCGGCTCCACTTGAAAGAGGCCACTAAGTGGCCCCCTTCCTGAAGCCCACAGTCGACTGGCAAAGTTTCTTGCAAACCTTTAGAGAAACAGTCAAAAAGGAATTCCCCACAACTGGCTTTCCTTAGTCAGTGGCCAAATCAACAGATCTTCGTGATCATTCTTTTCAGCTGCAGACAAAAATTCTTTTCCCCAAAAGAACAAGGATGGTGTCCTCAGAACTTCCAATGTGAAAATGCAGCAGGGCAGCCGCCCCAGTTAGAAGACTTAGGGGAACCTTATTAGCCCCATAACCCACAGCACTGACTCTGCTATCCTTCAAAAAAAAAAAAAAAGCCCACCAGCCTCTGTGAGCCAGGGGGATCTCAGACGGTTTGTCAACATCGATTGGGGTCTCTGGTGGCGAGAGGTGGTCATCCAAACACTGCCCCGCGATAAAGTGTCACACTACCTGGTTTGAGCCAAATACATTCCGGTACCGAGCTGTCCCCATTTTATTCTCACAGGCAGACGCACGTCGAGTGAGACTTGGTGTTCCAACTTCTCCTGAAACACGTTAACCTAAAGATAACTAGCCTTACAAAACGTGTAAGTAAATGCTAGCGTTTTACTTAGACCAGAGCGACTAAGGAAAGTCTTCTGGCAACACAAATATTAGGAAGTAGAGGGGAGAGAAAATCCACACGTGTGTTTCAGCTGGCATACGACCCATGTGTATACACACATAGAGCACAGCCCCATTTGAATCATATCTTGCCCATAATGAACCACAGTTTTGTTGTTATTATATTACAAACTTTTTCCAAGGCTGTAATTGGGAACTTGCCAGACAAGCCTGTAATTTAATTGTTTAGGCATAAAAATGGCTTGCGGATTAGGGTTTTAAAATAGATTTCCAATGCATCTCTCCCTGTGTGTGTGTGTGTGTGTGTGTGTGTGTGTCTCACAGGGACGTGACAAACAGTTTGAAGCTACTTTTGTAAAATGCCTTCCATAATTTTGGAAATAAGTTTCTTTTTGAAAAATTTAGGTAATTTCATATTACATAAATATTTATATATATTGCCTATATCATTTTACGATAACAATTATAACAACAGGAAGAAGTAAAATGTTTATTACAGAAAATATAAATCCGCATTCATAACATAAAATGCATTATCATGGAGATGGGGGAGGGGTTTAAGAGGGCAAAATATAAACTTTTTGAAAATAAAATATGCAGCTAAACTTTAAGACATCAACACGTGAGGGCATAAATAAATAAAGCACCAGGTCTAAATGCATATATGGAAGGGCACTGCCATACCTAGAGAGATGCTTCCTTTTTGATTCTTTGTTTTCATGCCTGCACAGCACAAATGAAAAAAGTTGACTTTCTCAAGACTGCTGACACTCACTGGATTTGGGATACATTTAATCTGTGGGTAAAGGTTTCAACAAATAAATCACTTCTGTAAGTGAGGACCTGGGAACTGAGTCTTGGACCTAACAGAAGGCAGAAAAGTCACTTCCTGCAGCATCCCTGGTGACCTTGTGAAACAGCTCCAAGGACCCGGTTAACTCCACCTGCCGACAGTAACTCCTTTCAGAACAAGCCCTGCAGGGCTGGGATCCAGGACACACACCAGAAGGAAAAGCCCTGTGACGAAGCTGTCAGATCTGTAAGAACCCACGTGGGACCACAGTCCATCATTGTCCCGCATGCCCTCCCGTGACGGCTCCCACGGTGGAAGCCCCAGGGCACGGTCGTGGGGCGAGTTAACGAGGGTTTCATCACAATCTCTGAGAGCTACTGGACGCCAGGCCACTCATGAGGCCTAAGGGCTCGGATAACTAAGCAACAGTCTTGGCTTCGAGGGACCCAGGCGTCAGAAAGAAACACGTAACCACGCAGAGGACAGCAGCAGAGCACGGAGGGAAGCGATGACCTGCCCTGGCCAAGGGTGGCCGGGTCTCCCCAGGGAAACCCAGGTGGGTGTGGGCCCAACTAGCCTTTAGAGCAACCCCCAGCCCTTTCACCCACACCCAGGGGTAACCCCATCATCCTGTGGGCTGGACCTCCAATTCACACTTGAATCCACACGCTCCCCTTCATCTCAAACCAAGATCATCTTCCCAAATGCAGAGCTGGGCGACCTCTTTGAGGCTTCAACCTTTCAGAGGCTTTGCACACCCTGAAGATGAGGCCCGAACTCCTCCGAGGGGGCTTCTAAGGCCCTGAACCCCTGTACTGCTGGGGTCCCTGGGCCCCCAGCCAATGGCTGTGCACCTGCCCCGCACCCCAGCTGGATGTGCGTTCACTCCCACCTTGGAACCCTCAGGTATGCGGGTCCCACCCGCCGTCCACCTTCTCAGGTGTGGCCTTTCTAAGAGACCCTTCCTGACCCCCTTCGCCCTGTGACCGGGTCAGGCACGGTCCCCATGCCCCAGCCTTGGCCCTATCCCAGCTCATGCCTGGACATGCTTCTATTACCGCTTCTTTAACTGGTCACTCGTGTGTGAGGCATCCTACTCTGTGAAGGCAGACCCACCAAGTACCACTGAGTCCTGACACCAGCGCAGGGCCAAGCAGGGAGCGGCACCATGAGAGGTGGTCCAGACCGTGAGCTCCGAGGTCAGGCTACCCGAGATCCAAACTCGGTTCTGCCACTCCCTAGGATCAGCTGTGTGACTGGGAGCAAGTGTCTCAACCTCTCAGTTTCCCAGTCCATTTCTTCATTTTAAAAATGTAAATGATGGGACCTCCCTGGTGGCGCAGTGTTTGAGAGTCCGCCTGCCGATGCAGGGGTCGTGGGTCCGTGCCCCGGTCCGGGAGGATCCCACGTGCCGCGGAGCGGCTGGGCCCGTGAGCCATGGCCGCTGAGCCTGCGCGTCCGGAGCCTGTGCTCCACAACGGGAGAGGCCACAGCAGTGAGAAGGCCGCGTACCACAAAAAATAATATTAAATTAAAAAAAATAAAATGTAAATGATGGTAATGAGAACTATATTACAGTATTTTTGTGAGATTTAAAGTAATGCATGCAAGGTGCAATGTTGAGCACACAGCAAATGGCCAATATATGGTAGGTATTTTTATAAATTAATAATTGCTAAATAAATGAATGAGATGTCAGTGCAGTACCCAAAGATACCTAGTCACTCGCAGTGACACTGTTTGGTTTAATAAACTCAAAAGGAGGAAATAAGAGTTTAGGAAGCTATGTTAGAAATGGCTAAATAGTAACCCGTATGTATTCACTGGGCCCTAAAGGTTCACCACAGAAGTTGTCTAATACAATGACAAAGTATTCCACGAACAGCACACAAGTTCAAACCTGTCCCAGCTCAAGACTCCATACAAAGTCAGCTTTAATATAGACTGGGTATTAGACCATATTTGAGAATTACTATTACTTTCGTTAGGTCTGTAACACAGGAGACTTTCTTAGTTTTTGGAGATGTGTAATGAAATATTTTAGAGGTGGTTTACAAAAGAGAGAAGAAGGCAGATATATCATAATGCTAACAACTGCTAGGGCTAGATGGTGGGTGTATAGACGTTCATTAGTTACTCTTTCCATTTTTATGGGTTTGGAATGTTTTTCACAGAAGTTAAAAAATAACTCCCACTTGCAATTCCAGTAAGTAGCACGATGGGAAGCAGAGCTGCTCTGGGGCAGCCCGGTTGGCCCTCCCCCATCCCCATCCCTCCCCTCCCCTCCCCCTCTCCAGGCCCCCAGGAAGCTCAAAAGTCTCTAAGGAATGCACTTTGGGAAAATTACCTTTTGTTAAATTCTAGTATTTGAAAGTCAAAGAAAGAAAAATCATCTGAATAATATGAAAAGGTCCACATGAAAGCAGTATTTTAAGAGGTTGCTTGCTGGTGTTTCAGAGGCTTGCCCCGGGGACATTCAAGGGATCTCCCCAGAGCTCCATGGGGCCCAGCCTTGGTGCAGACAGTGCAAAGTCAGCCATCACAGCCAAAATGAAGCAGCCATGAAGACGTGGGTGCTCGGGGAGATCCCCCCATCGCGTCCCAGGGCAAAACTCCAGTAAGGCTGCCGGCGGCGTTTATCTTCCCCAGTTTAAACGATCATTTTCTGACCAACTAAATGTGGCGTTGTCAGGGGGAAAAGGTAGCATCCTGTATTTTTACACAGTAAGCATCGCTCTGACTGTACAGGAAATCTTGGCATTTTCTGCTCTGTAGAGTAAACCAACACAAAGCAAAAGCCAAACGGTTTTGTACTGATTCCCTCAAAACCATCGAATTCAGTTCTGTCGAAGTCATATCCTGGAAAGGGAATCAGAAGGCTGATTTTTTTTGAAATAACCTCTAATATTTAGAGTAATCTGCATAACAAAACAACTGTGCAAGTTTCTTTAAAGGCACCCAGATGAGACTGCAGACCTCAGCGGGGCACGAGGGGCTGCAGGAAAGCTGGAAGGGGCGTTTCCCACACTGGGTCTGCTGCCCTTCTGTCGACAGAAGCAAAGCCTGATGCGCGTGCTGTTTGTCAAATATGTCTCTTCAATTCTAGCTCATTAATTAACCACGTCACGATACTAAGAGATAGTTCGGCTTCCCTGACGCCCTGTGGTCTCTCTCCTTCTCTCTCCCTTGGTCACCGGGGGAGAGGGGGGCTTCCGGGAGTCAGAGGGATGGGAGCTGAGCTGAGCCCACAGGGGGGCCACTGTCCCGGGTGGGGGGGAAACAGGAGAATTCGGGAAATGTGGGGAATCGGTGCTGTGGGGAAGACGCCCTTACAAAGAAAACAGCTCAGGGCAGGCGGAAGGCGCAAGATATTTACAGGATATTCTGGCCCCAGAAGGCAGGTCATAAAATTTAAGAAGTGACCTCCTGAGGGCGGCCGTGAGGCAGTGAGGCTGCAGGGCCCGTGGGTGCTGCCGTCAGTTTCACATACTGCCCTGTCTGTCCTCCAGCAGACAATGCAACGGGCCTTCCCAGTGACACTGTGGTCTTATGAGCCATGAATTAAAATGCACCATTAACATCCTGCACAAGCTTATCTACTGCGGAGACAAAAAGCCCATTCTGTGAACAAATGGGGAGAAATTCCACAACAATGAGGAGTTCCTCTCCCCACTCGCCAATCTGCCCCAGATTAACAGTCCCAGGCTTATAGTCCCCAGACGGGGTCCGAGCCGCCCCATGAAGTGGTGCATTCACTGCCTGGAGAGCCAGGGCGCTGATGGCAGCGCCAATCAATAATCCATTATCGCGCAGACCCCGTTTCCATCTCATAAGGAGAAACGAACGCGAGCGACCAGAATCGCAACGTTCACGGGGGAGTCCGCCCCGCCTCCCTCGCTTGGGCAGAAGGACACAAACCCGCTGTCCCAGAGTATGGGGGAAGCTCAAGTGGACCCGGCAGACCTGTTTCCCAGCAGCCGGAGAACAGTGTGCTTGGACTTTTCTGCCAGAAGCACTCATTTTAAAGGTAAGCCTCAAAAAGGCTTCGTTCAGGACACAAGGTGATGTGAACAAAGCACGGACACAGTGGTGACAAACGTCCATCTTCCGAAACAAAGGTTTCCTTTCAATCATTTAGCCCCCCAGATAAATCAATGCGAGTGCCAACATGAGTCCCCAAATGTAACTAGCCGTCCATGATAAGGGTTTATTGCGCAAACTCCGCGATCATTTAAAAGCAAGACTCGCTTCCATTCTGTGCCTCAGACCACAGCTTTGGAATCATTGCTCCGTACATAGCAGACATGCAGAGAGGACCTAACCGTTATTCCACAAGTTGGTTATCTTTGATGAAGTTGTTTACCACAATGTGTCAAAAACCCAGTAAATTCCTGGTTGAGCAGAGAGAGAGGCCATCTTCAGCTCCAGAGAGAAGAACGTTTCCTCACGGTATAAATAGTAACCCGTATGTATTCACTGGGCAGTATACCGAGATACTTGCTCAAGAAAATATAAATTAACGTTAATATATAAGCTGCCCACACGTCCTTACTAAAATACAAAAACTCGTAGTCAAATCCGACCTTACAGGGGAACAAGGAAAGCAGATGCATACACAACTAGAATTCCTGATCACATTCAGAAAAGGCCAAGAATAAACGGGGGGGGGCGTGCGATTCCATATCCTGGAAAACCCAAAAGGGTATGGAGACTTAATGAAGAGGCATCCACGTGAAAATAAAGGCAATGGATTTTGTTTAATCTCAAAAGAAGATTTTTTTTTACTTGCGTTTACTTGCGTTTTCTCCTGCTCTCCAAAATGAATACATTACTGACACTTGTTATTTACTAGTTCCTAAGTCTCATATTAAGTAGTGGCCTTATCAATCTATTTGTCCTTACAAAAGGAAACTTCACAAAGCCGGGAAAAAGAGTCACAGGAGCAGGGGCTTGCTCTGAAAAAAAGAAAAATCACAGGAACAGGGGCTTGCTCTGTAATTTTCTGCAGATAGGTGTCCTGCTGGAGCCCTGGGTCCACCACAAAGAGCTGAGATCTGGCAGTAAATCCAGCTTCCTGGAGGGGCCAGCACTGCCGGCGTAGTTAATGATCTTGTCAACATTTCCATTAAGAGCCGCATTTCCAGAAGCTCAGAACTGCATCTCCCCCAAACTGGGCGGCTCCATGAAATCTGTCGTCACCAAGGGGCTTTACAAAACTAGAAGAAAATCACTTGCTATTCAGTACGGGAACCACAAAAGCACAAGTTTTTACTTTCACTCTTTTTCCATCCTGCACGAAGATGATGAAAGCCAACGTTTCCACTCATTCAGAAACACTGAAAACTCGGGAACGCCAGAGAAAATGAAGACTCATCAATTTCTTTTTTAAAACAAACATGGAGCACCAGAAGGCCTTAGATAAACGGCAGGGAGCAATCCCGTTTGAAAGTGGCTTATAGGTTTTTACTCAGCCTAACCTCAAACGTGTAGAAACTGCCACCAATTCGGGGTCCAATTTAAATTGTTTTTAATTTTTTTGGTTGTTTAGAAATTACCAGCAGTGAAAACAAAAGAGTCACGGGCAGAAACATTGCATTGCATTTCCTATGGAACACCTCCTTGAAATGTGTATTAGCTGATGGTAAATATATTTTAACTGAAATCTGTTTCTAGAAATAAGCTGTATTTTATTTCACGTAAATCTACAGCAAAGGGCAATATTCACCTCCCACATGCATCACCGACCTGTTCTTCCAGCCTCTTACCTAAAACCAACATTTCTCTCCCAGTATAAGAAAACAGATCGCAATTAACACCTATTCAATAGTATCTCTTTCTTCTGTGCTTTTTGTGAAAGCACCTAGAAGTCCCCACCACCAAGTGAAAGAAAGAATTGTGTCCAGGAATACAGAAGGAGGTAATTATGTGCAGTAAACCATAAACCGTTCTGTTAAACATTACCCTCCAAGGTACTTCTGTTTAGCAGAGAACTCAGGCCCCAGAAATCCCTTCATGAAGAGGAAACAGCAGATAAATACTTCAAGAATCAATTTTAATAAATGCTAAGCAGCAGCTTCCCAAACATTTCCTGTAAGAATACAGGGATTGACTGAATTGAATCCATTCTGGTAGGACAGCAGAAAGGTATATCATGCAAGAAGTTATTTAAGACTTTGTTTGCCATTGTACCAACACCAATCAATACTGTAAGAGGATCAAAATTATAAAAGGACAAATTCTTCCCCAAATGCTTTACTAGATAAAGCGCACACACCATAATCAGTTTAAATTTCCCAGATCCCTGACTAGCAATAACTACTGTAACATGACCTGGTTTATCACTAACCCAAGCAGCGCCTTTGAAAGCAGCTGGGTAGTTCAGCCTCTTAAGGAGAGTGATCTATCAGAGAATGTTTACCAAGAGCAATTCTTGACAAGAACGTGATAGCACATGGCTGTAGGATTTATTCTGCCTTGCTTGTCTAAAAATATATTTTCAAGCACAGTTAATGACACATCACTGCAAGTTCTAATTTCTGAAGATAAAAGACTATCTATACTTTCCTTGCAAAGATAAGAGAATAAACAAGCAAAATTCCACTTTCATTCCCCATAATAACATTATTGTGTGATTCAGCTACTAAAGCTAAGAAAATTCTGCACCTGAAGTGATCCTAAATGATCTTGCAAGAAAAGAGGACGGGCTCTTTCTAAGCCACAGCATCTTACCCAGAAACAGCTTTTGGAAACAGTAAATATAAAATAAAACCAGGCACATTTCTGAATTCCAAAGCTCCTAGCTCCTGGCCCCTCCGTCCCTGGAGAGAAAAGATATCGAACTTGAAATCGAATTTCTCCACCGGCAGCCCAGCCTGGATTATTTGGGAAGTGTCGCGCTTTATGAGCCCAGGGCGGGCCTGCGGTGAATGGAGAGGGAACAGTGGGCACATTTTCCAGGAACCCAGAGACCAGGACCCCGCTTCGGCGACCACAGCTGGATCATGTGTCTGGTTACGGCCCGGAACCAGGGCCGTACTAGAGGGTGCTGGGGACGCCCTCTCCGTCACACCGGTGCCCCCTCCCTCCCTTCACTCCCCCACCTCCACGGGCTGCTACACATCCAACCCCAGAAGCCCTTCTTGCCCCGTTCCACCAGGTGCTGTGAGCAGCCCTGCAGGCATCGCGGCAACAGACAAGGTGAGGGGCCGCGTGGGCACAGGTGGCGGGGTGAAGGCAGGTGACCCAAAAGCCAGGGCGGCGGCTCTCGTGTTCTCAGGGGCTGTGACATCCAGGTTAGGGACAAACCCTGCCAACACCTGTTTGGTGAAAGAGACAGTTACCCATAAACTTCGTGTCGTTTACCCAGGACACAGGTCAACACAAGTCTGTCGCACAACAGGGCCACGTGACTACACACAGGTGTCCCGTGAGCACAGACCTGGGGGAGAAAACGACGGGACATGCATGGCCTGCCCACAGAATTCACATGAAACGAAACAAAATGCAATTGCTCTGAAGTACGCGTTTCCAGCTCAGTCGTCTGAAGGAGCTTCTGTTATGTCACCAGACAAATACGGCTGATGATCAGAGGCCGCCCTGACCTCCCGTCTCCCGACCAGAGACCGGGCACGCGGGTCACTGAAGTCCGCTCCTGCCTCACTCGAGGAGGACGCAGGTCCCAGTGACCTGAGATGCCAGTCACAGGCCCTCGTTCCTGGAGGAAGATGCTCTGGCTCCCCTCCCCTCCGGAGCGGGCTCACAGCCAACAGCACGACTCCCTTAACTCCCGCTCTGAGCCAGCCTCGCCAGCCTCCATCTAGCAAAACCCTTCCGCCAGGGGCTTCCCTGGTGGCGCAGTGGTCGAGAGTCCGCCTGCCAATGCAGGGGACGCGGGTTCGTGCCCCGGTCCAGGAAGATCCCACATGCCGCAGAGCAGATGGGCCCGTGAGCCATGGCCGCTGAGCCTGTGCGTCCGGAGCCTGTGCTCCGCCACGGGAGAGGCCACAACGGTGAGAGGCTCACGTACCGCAAAAAAAACAAAAAAACAAACAAACAAAAAAAAACACCCTTCCACCCTTCTGGACCCGCGACGAGCAGCTGTACCATTTCAGGGACCGCGCTCCAAAGCCAGGTCTGGACCATCGCATGGGACTCATAGGCAAGAGGAACAAAACACATTTGGGGTCTCGTTCAACTACAGGCCCAAAGCTCGAGCCTCTTTCTATCCATAAATAGCCGAGTGCAAGCTGGTCAGCTGCAAAATCGAAGGACGATTAGATGTCTGGTGGCGAGTCACGTAAACTGCCAGGTTCCTCAGCTGCCGCCCCAGGCACCACCGCTCCCCTGAACGAGGGACCAGCCCGGGGCCTCGAGGCCCTCAGACACACAGAGGCATATCGTGACGTCAGCCAGGGGTGCCCCGGGATGTGCAAGCATCTTCACTGGGACCCTCAGAACCATGGACCAGTTATACCCTAGTTACACACCCCCACGCGGTCACCACTCACTGACTCACTGCGGGGTGGATACGGGCTGTGACTTCTTTTCTGTTTGTTTAATTTTTATTTATTTGGCCGTGTTGGGTCTTCGTTGCCTCTGCGCGGGCTTTTCTCTAGTTGCAGTGAGCGTGGACTACTCTTCGTTGCGGTGTGTCGGCTTCTCAGTGCGGTGGCTTCTCTTGTTGCAGAGCATGGGCTCTAGGCGCGAGGGCTCAGTAGTTGTGGCGCACGGGCTTAGCTGTTCCGTGGCATGTGGGGTCTTCCCGGACCAGGGCTCAAACCCGTGTCCCCTGCATTGGCAGGCGGATTCTTAACCACTGCGCCACCAGGGAAGTCGTGGGCTGTGACTTCTGAGTCTACAGTACTGCTGGCTTCTCAGCTCTACACTTAAAATCATATGAGCAAGTGATTCGTACAGATGTACACCATAAAACTGCTTTCGGTTTGCTTTACATTTACTCTGAGTTTTGTCTTTTATTTTTTTGCAAAGCGGCTTTGCCGCTCTAAGGGTGCCCAGTTACAGGGGCTGCAAAGGCCACGGGGAGGTAAAGCCACCACACTCGGGCCTTAGACTTGTCCTTCCGCTGAATTAAGCCGGCAGGGCTCACGGGAAGGTTACGGAGACCTGCCGGCAAGGTGCCACACACGCAACAAAAAGATGCTTATATTTGAGAATTCATAGGTAAGTGCATATTACACCATGGGAGGGGCGGGGCCAAGAAAAATCTGCATAAGTTCCTTGTACTTTAGAACTTTCTCCTTGGGAAGGTCTCAGTAAGGAGCTGCAGGATTTGTAAACACTTAAGCTTTTTCTCCTTAAACTGAACCTGCCCGCATTTTAGAGAAGCAAACCCTAACTGCTTTCTCAGTTAATGGGCGTTTTCTCAAACTAGTTCTTCAGTCTCTCAAGGGAAACTATACTAAAAAAGCTAAGTAAGTGACAGGAGACCCTTCAAAATTAGAACCGAGAATAAGACCATGATGCTCGCTTTAAGGAGTGATGTGCAGAAGAATAATCAACATGTTTTTTGTTTTAGCACAAGGAGGCTCCTTTCCTAAGAACAGCTCATCCTGTCCTGCAATCAATCCGGATAATTCCTCCCCACGTCACGCTCTGAAAACACGGCTCCGCTAGGAAACAAACAGGAAATCTCACTTTTCTTCTGAGGAGGTACACCTCTCACTCACCTTCAAGTCCCGACGTTCAGCACAGCTATTTGTTTGAAAGGATACCCACTGATGTTGGGTCAGTTTCACCCAGCACGTGTGCACCCTGCACTTCTCCACGTGTGCAGGACCGCATTCTCCAGATGCTTCAATCATAGATCATTTAGCGAATTATCCCTTGTAGCTCTGATTCCTGATGTCACAAGCACTTACGGAAAAGCCACGCCGAAAGAAACTTTCAAAAAGAGAATCTGCGTCGTGTTGAGTTACAAGGGTCCACAGTTTTCTCAGGGGCTCAGGTGCTTTCACCGGCTCCCCGCTGCGGGCCCACACCCTCACCCCAGGCACGCAGACGCCAGAAGGAACCTCCTCCCGCCCCGCCCCCAAGGGCTCCACGTGCAAATCCCACGTCTGCTCCCTCCTTCTCTGACACCGAAAATGCAGTGATTTCCCCCAAATCCAGAAAGAAACCGTATGAGCTCTCCCTTTCCTATTTTGCATCGTAGTATCTTTCATATTAAAATCACATTTAGTATTTTCCTTCGGGCTTCTAAACTTATAGCAGCGCCATCCAAGCTTCCCCGGTGAGCCTGCCGTGGCCACACGGAGTCACGTGCCCATCGCCACGCCAGGCACCGCGTGGGATCCTCCTGGGGGAGGAACGTCACCTGAGGTTTCCGTTCTTCAAACCCAGAGACTCCTTCGTACAAATTCAAATCAAACCATTTCATGACTTTCATCAAAGGACAATCCACACGATTACTGGAGAAAGAGGAAAAAGAGTGTCACCACCGCACATCTCCTTATCAGGAACCGCAGGCTCAACACACTTAAGTGTCTAGAATGTCTGTTTAGGTGGAAACACCGAAGCCACAAAGGCACGAGTCCACGCATGTCGGGGCACACAGGGTGCAGAGAAAGACCTACAGCTCCTCTCGTTAAAGACCACCCGAAAAACCAAAGATGGAAACAGGAACACCCCAAAGTCTACAAATGATCGCATTCTTGCTTTCCGCACTGAGATGGCTCCTCCCAGCAGGGAAAGGTCAGCTCTCTGCATCTCGGAAGCGCTCTGCCCAAAAATACCGTCCCAGGAGCAGCAAGCTGTGGAAATGTGGGCAAAAAAAAAATCTTACTCATATGCAAACTAACGTCCTTCAGCAACGCCTTCCCAGATAATAAAAGTGAAAGTCCTCATACGCTCTGCAGATCTGCTTACACAGCTGCCTCTCAGGGAAAACGTCTTGAAGAGTTTTGCTCTTGAATTGGTCCTAATAAAAAGGAGGTGATAAAAGGGCTTCGCAATCAGGTGTTCATGCTCAGTTACTTTTCTATTTACCATCAAACTCCTTTTAACACGTTTCCAGCTAAGCCGGGAAAAGCGGTCCCACACCAAGGTCAAAGTAACAACTCGGTGCTTAGCCTGCCCTCAATCCCAGGTCTGCGAAACGGAAGTCCGACGGATTAAATAGGAAGGAATTCTAATTGAACCAAATTTGACTTGCCCTGAACGTGTTAAATGAAGTAATAAGCCCCCTCATCTAACGCTGGTGCTCTGGGGAAGAGACAGGACTCTCCCGGCCTCTCAGAGTCTGAAATGATCAACGGTTGGTATTACAGTATCAATAATTTACCTTTTTAAGAAAAGTTTGCTATTGGTTTTCTTTAAGAAAGAAATAAACTGCTGCAAATGCACAGGGCCTTTCATTTCCTAACCTTGACTGTCCGCCGATGCAGGCTGTCACACATCACCAACAAAGACCCGAGGACGTGCTTTCCTGGGCGACACTGTGCTTCCCTGCAGGTCGAGCCCCACCAGAAACACCGCACCCGGGGGGCTGCCTGTCCTGGACCTCGGGTCTCAGGGCATCTCCATACCTCATCCTGCTTGTCTGTGCTGATGAGGCAGAGCATCGGATCGGGAGTCTGACTGGGGTGTGCTACTGTCCTCACTGCATTCAAAAGACCTCTGCAGTAGGTGGCTGACAGCGAGCTTTAAAAACAGCACTCGCAGACACCTTTTAACGTCTAAAATGAGGTATTTCTGCTGCATGAGCTACAAGCAGTGCATGCAAGTCGATCTTCTTAACCATAAATTAAACGTACTATTTTATCAATGAAAAAAGGCAGGCGAGGATCCCTGGAAATAAGAGCTCCTGGTAATTTCCCTTTCTTTACATGATCACGTAACATGTTGGCATCTCCGGGCTCAGGGGAGCTAGCGGCTCCCTGAGCTAGCGGCTGGCGTCCAGGAAGGGCTGCTGGGAGGCACCAGGGTCCCGGGGGTCCAGGAGTGCAGAGCCCTGCAGCAGGGTAGGTGATGGGGGGCCTGCAAGGCCGCTCCTGCACCCCAGACCTGGTCATTTCACTCATGAAGAGGTTGAGACGTTTCCCTTCCTTTCTCCCCTTTTAAAGAAATTACTTAGTGGACGTATCTTTTAAGACCTGAGATGTATCTTGGGCCCCTCAGGACGATGCAGCAGGGCCAGTGAGAAAGGATGATATCATCTAAGCAGCATCAGCAATGCAGAGAAGCAGCACGGGGTGTACGAACGACATCCGGTGGTGAATTCACTGCTGCCTCACCATCAGGGGATCTCCCAGAGGCCCCGGCCAGGACCAGGCTCTCTAGGTGCCCAGAGGCTCTTCATTATCTCACACCAGCTGGATGACTTGTCTTCAACGTTTGAGTTTTTAAAACTAAGCATGAACTTTTTTCTGACAGTTTTTCCTTGACTGAATATCTCAAAGTCACATGTGTTCAGAGACAACTCCCTGTTCCTGGACACAGCAGGTGAACAGGGAGAGGAAACAGAAAAGATTTTACTCTTTGGCTGTAATTCATTAGTCAAGGAAACTCAAAGAAGAAAGAGGCCGTTTAAAAACTCTATTTACCGTCTCCCTTGGGCCAAGGGAGCCAGTCCACATCGAGGACGGCTCTGAGACTGTGATGCCCCGTGGCACCTGGGAGGAAAGTTCCAGATTCGGCTGAACACACGGTCAGAGGGGAGAATCTCAGGGCCGGCGCCCTGACGGCAGGCGCTTTGCACCCTCAGCTGTAGATCCATTAAGCAATAAAAGACAAAGGAAGCAGAGCCGGAAAGACCGTGAAGCATGAGTCGATTTTTGAAAGACTGACCCCTGACGTGCTGTGATGTTAACGCCTCCCCGGCTCTAACGGGGAGGAGGAGATCAGAGAAACCCAATCAGAGGCACAAACGACGAGACAGCGGACGGGTCCTCCTGGAAACTGCCAACGCCAGGAGAAACGGAGGAGGACCAAGGAACCGTCACAACCGGAGAAAAGTGACCACCAGATGCGGTAGGGAACCCGGCTGGGGCAGAAGGCGGACACTCACGGAACTGTGAATCCCAACAGGGCCCGGAAGTCAGCCCCTAGTGACACACCACCGCAGGTCCTGCCCTCCTGACAAAAGCACTGATGTTGTCTAAGGTGTTGCGTCAGGGGAAGCTGGCTGAAGGGGAGATGGGACGCTCTGAACTATTGTCGCAACCTTCTGCAAATCTAGAATTAGTCCAAAATTTAAAATAAAATTACACTGTCTTGCATGCTGTGCAGAAAACCATTTAATCACCCATGAAAATCAAAATAAAACATTTTAGTAGAGAGCATATGCTTTTACAAAGGCTGTCTCATTTAAATGAAATGTTGTCTATCTGCAAAAAAAATAAATAACTGAAACAAATTAGAGAGAGAGTAAAGAGAAGGCCAGCATGTGAGAGGCGGAAGACACAGGTCCCTCCAAACAAAGGAAGATGCGAGCACCCCTGGTGTGGTCCAGCCAACCACACGATGGACCCGCCTCCACGGAGCAACATGAGGGCCCCTGTGGCTTCTTTCCGAGATCTCCCTGCAGGCACCTGAACACCACCCCACGGAGGCTGCCACTCAGTGGACAGACAACAACAGCTAACATGTTTTGAGGGCTTGCCAGGTACCAGGCATGAGCTCAGCACATATTCCATCTCCCCTGTAATTATGGTCATTCTCCCCACTTTACAAATAAGGCAAGTAGGGCACAGAGAAGGCAAGCACATTGCTAACGTCACACAGCACGGAGGTGGCCAGGCAAGGGCTGGGCGGGCAGGGAAGCTGGGGGTCTCGCTCTCACTGGGGAGAGGCAGAGGGTGGAGCTCCACACTGGGATATTGAAGAGGACACCTTGGAAATAAAGACGGCAGAACAGAGAAGATGAAACGGAGAAGACAGGTGTGGGTGGGAGGGCGAAGGCCCACGGAAGACCAGGCGGGGAGAGGCTTCCACAGCTGGAGGCACATGACAAGCTTGAGCAGCGGGGAGGGCTGCAGAGACCCGGTTCTGCCTATACTTTCCTGTGCTCACTGCACCCTGGATTCAAGCTTTAGAAGCGCAGAGGCTTTTTGGATTCAAAACAGACCCGGGCTTCCAACCGCTGCTTCTCGGACTTTCCCTGTCCCCTGTGACTCGTCTAAGCCTTGCTGAAAATTGCCGAGGTCCCTTGGGAGCGAATATTAATTCAAGCTCCTTCCATATCCTTTTTGTTTGTTTGTTTGTTTGCTGTTTTTTGCAGTACGCGGGCCTCTCACTGTTGTGGCCTCTCCTGTTGCAGAGCACAGGCTCCGGACGCGCAGGCTCAGCAGCCATGGCTCACGGGCCCAGCCGCTCCGCGGCACGTGGGATCCTCCCGGACCGGGGCACGAACCCGTGTCCCCTTCATCGGCAGGCGGACTCCCAACCACTGCGCCATCAGGGGAGCCCTCCTTCCATATCCTTGATGTGTGACACTGATTACATTAATTGCTATTAGGGTCCTGCTGAAAGACAGGCACAGTGCACGTTTGTGTGGCTGCCCCCCCCCCCCGCCCCCGCCGGGGCCCTGCTGCCTCTCAGCTGACTCAGGGACGGTGACATCACCCGGGGGACACTCCTGCCCTGCGGCTCCAGGGCGCAGCTGGCCCCCGCCCAGCCCAGACCACCCAGTCTCCTGCACGACGGCCACCGTCCACAAGTGGACCCTCCCCCTCACACGGGCTTCACCCTAAGAGCCCCGGGCAGCGTGAGGAGGACCCGAAAGAGAACCCCGCCCGGTGACCTGCATGCTCAGGTGCTCAGCGCACGGGAGGGCGGAGGCGGGGCCGTGCATGCGGTCGGTTCCAGGGAAATCAAGACCATGGCGGCAGGGATGGAGGAGGGGCTCCCGCAGACGCCCAGAAGGAGATGCTGCGGCAGAGCCAGAGGCCGCGGGAGACATTCGGGGTGAGCACCCCGAATCTGGGGAACGGAGTTGGCAAGGCGGCCCTGGCAGGGAAGCGGCCCCCGGGGGAGGGGACCATGATGGGGAACAGGGGGCAAGTGGGCAAACAAGGCAAAGGTGATGAAGGCCCTCACTGCCGGCAGGACCTGAGGTCAGACTCTCGGGGACACAGGAGGCTACCATGTGCTGCGGCCATGGGAGGAGGACCAGGGAACCTGCAGAGCCCGGCCCGTGGACCCTGCAGCGACACGCCAATTGGGCAGACGGGGCAGGGCCCGAGGACTGGATTTCCAAGGAGAAACTAAAACAGAGGCCAGTTCAGGGCCTGCCGGAGGCTCAGACGTGAGGCCTTGGGGTCCGGGATGTAGAGTCCATGAGAAGCAACCTTGGGTCTCGGGGAGCGTCACCTGGAACCTGGGGCCGGGAGGAATGGAAGGACCGCTGCTCCCGCTTCTCTCGCCTCAGAGAACAAACAACTTCGGTGAAAGCAAACATCTCCCACCAGTCTCTCTGCCCAGGCCCACCCCTCTGAGCACCGGGGGCAGAAGTGACCCCTCTCCGCCAGGGACTGCAAGCTACAACTGGCTCAGAGAGGGTGCTGGCCAGGGGACGTGAAGCCAGGTCCTGGCCCCGGGGCTGGCTGTGATCTTCAGAAAGACACGACACGTCAAATCAATTTGGAGTCTGAGCCTCAAAAGTCTTTTGCAATCTGATGGGCAGCCTCGTTTTCAAAGCAGAAGTTTAGTAACTTCCTGCATCTGCAGACATGTTCAAACTGTAAGTACCTTCAATTCCTGATTTTTCTGTTACCAGAGAAATGCATTTCCCTGGATAAGGTAACCACATGCATCACAGACCCTCAGGGCAACGACAGAAAAGTAAGAACAGATGCAGGGCGGTCTGAGTGCTTCTGGCCACTGCCAGGTCATCTCTAGCTCCCTCTGTCCTGCCGGATAGCCTCTCCCCAAGAGGCACCATAGCCTCTTCCAGACCTGAGCTTGAGAACAAGGGGACACCTTGAGTAACCCTGGACGGCCGTACGCGCAGCCCAGCCCGTGCCCATCTGCACATAGAGGCCTCAGCGCCACTTCCAGACATGCTGACAGGCAGCTGGAGGAGGTCTCCTGGTGCATATGTGACGACACTGAGACTTGCTCTTGTGGACCAGAAAGGTCGAGAAACGGGCCATCGATCTCCGCTTCCCACTTTCGCAGAAATGTGTTCATTTATCTGAAATTAGAGACGGCAGAATTAAGACTGGCGGCGTCCTTCAGCGTCTGGGACTGGGGACAGGCCCACGTCCACTTAGTAAGAAAACCCACCACACTAGGTATTTGTGAGACAGAAACTCTCACTCGGGGGAATAAATGGAAACTTCGATCCACACTCCCCTGTTACCTACCCTGTTTAGACCTCAGCAAAGGGCCTGGGGTGTACAGATTGCATTCAGCAGTGCTTCACATTTTCTATGCTTCCCCAACCATGAAAGATCCTTTACCATCAGAGTATAGCACTGCCAAGGAGGAATACAGCGCTGAAAGAAAACGTCCAGGTCTCACGCCTCCAACCTCCCATATCGATTTTAGAGGCATTTAAAGTTCATTCCTGAATAGTTTTTCTTAAATGAAGTTATAGTCTTTCCACAGGTTTAGCTCCGTCTGCCTGAATAAATAGCTGATGGAGTCAAGTCAGGCTGTGCTGAGGTTCCCTTGCCCTGGAGAAAGCCTTTACCTTCTCCCTGCAGAATGTAAAATTAGTAAACTGTGCAGCACAGTGAGGCCACCGGCCCAAAACGACACCCAAACTTATTATTATTAGGGATTTGCTGTCCTGTTTTTATGTTACTAAGAAAGCTACACTCATTACCTCCTTCTAGTTGGAGGGCTCTTTAAAAATAAGTTTTAGTACAGGTCTATGAATGTGTGTATTGTACAGAGCGGACAGTTAAAAGAAAGTACTCACGATTTCAGGTTACATATTTTCCCGTCCACACTGAAATAACCAAAAACCTAGTAATGGTTTCCACGACTGCATTCAGGGTCAAAGTGCTTTCTTTCAATGTGAAAAGAAATTAAATAAAATTACTGAGTTGGGCCAAGGGAGGAGATTCGCTTTTCAGATAAAAGGGATTTTGGTAACTTTAGTCTCCTGGCCAGAAACTTTAATATTTAAAGAAATATAATTTTAATGTTGGGACTAAACAGAGACTTCACTGTCTATTTTTATCTTCTTTTATTCTCAAGCCCTGGAATCTGAAAGGTTAAGTCACACTGTACCTAGAAACATCACGGTGTTGTCTTATGTTCCTTTCAACTAATATTCACTAATTTAAAAAACCAACGTAGGCACTAACTGTACATCTAAAAATCGTTACAATGGCAAATGTTACCTTATATATATTTTACCACAGTAAAAAGCCAAAACAATGTGGATTTTAAATGCTTAAAATCACTTAAAATGCTTGACTATTGTACTCCCTTAAAGATCGTAAGACAAGACATAAGTGAATAATATTTACAGGCCTTATGAGGTCAATAATCCATTGTTAAAATTACTTAAAATACGTTGCTCCGGAAACAGTATTATCTCAAATGAGGATTAGACCTCTAGATGTCTGAGGTCATCACTAGAATCCACCAACTGCTTACAAATTTTTTTTCTAGACGAGGCAGCCAGTTTTCATGGGCTGAATCTGGGACAGCCTTAAACTCCCTGTTACACTTCATGCTCTCTGCTGAGTTGTCTGGGCCAAAAACTTACAGAAAAGAGTCCCTTTCTTCCCCCCCCCCCAATTTTAACTTAGCTCTGGAGCAAATGAGAAGTTTTCAGAATACAATTCTAATTCGAATATGGAAAGAAGGGCCCCATAAAGGGTATATTTCTATCCAGCACAATATGCTTCCCACAGTGACTCTTTTTTGCACTAATGGCTTGAGAAATTCCAAGTTCAGGTTATTTTAGATGCGGCATTTAACTGACACTGTGCAGTGTTCTGATCCAAGGGGCCCTTTTATAAGTCAGCTTTGGAATGTCCCACTTCTTCCTGGGCTGGAAATTCCATACGAATCCTCTTCTGTGCTCTCTGGTTTATTCTGAGAATTTTAATCCACTTCATTTTTTGGTAACAAATATTTTACAACCATCCTCGGCCGAAAGCACTGAAGCTCTGACCTAATTCACATTAAGAACTTCTTCTCTGCGATTTTATGTAAATCCTACACACTGCAACGGCTTACCCTTCCCTTGACAGTGTTTCCATAAAGTTCAATAAACCTGATTTTTAAAATTCCTTCTATATTCCTTTCTCCTTCCCAAGTAATTTTCTTAAAAGTATTCTTGCAAGCTGATTAATTAAAAGACAACTTTCAGATGCTTTATTCTACCCACATCAAAGACATGACCTACAGTCTCCCTCACCAACCTGCTGGCCAGAAGAAATTAGAATCAGATAAAAACACTATTGCTATTAAGAACTTTTAAAGAATAATTCTACAAGCATGCGCAATGTATCATCAGTTCAGAGGTTATGACAGCCGTCAAACCCTCAACCTCCTGAACTCAGAAGGCAGGCGTGCTCTGCCACCAGCATCCTGGTGGGACAGGGGAGAAGGCTGGTCTGCATCCCCTCCGCCACCTGGCATGAGACAGAAGCAACCCCTCGCAGGGAGCTTTCCTGGGCCTCAGCCCCCTTCTCTGTACCGGGATGTGTGGCCTCTGCATTATTTCTCTGGCCCTTACTGTGCCCGTGTGTGGACTGAGTGCTTTGTCACCTGCCCACTTCTGTCGGGGCAGCAGGGAACACAAGTATCTCTGGGATCCGGGAGGCCCAGGCCACTGCTGTCGAAACATTCCCGCAGGAGCAGTCAGGCCTCTTCCCGAACATTTGATGCCCTCACAGATTGTATGATGTAACTGGACAGAGATCCTGGCCCAGCGCAGGAGACACTGCCAGTCTTAGGAAGCTGGACCACACTGTCTGGGTGCAGCCTCTACCAGGGCCAGACCTGGAAGCCCGGGTCCCGCACTCACCACATCTACACTGGGCCTCCTTCCATCTCCCACTGGCCCAATCCGTCACCACGTCTCCAGGACCACACCCTCCAATGCCCCTCTCGGGTCCCCCTTCTCCAGTCTCACAGCCACGGGTCTGGCCCCAAGCACCACCCTCCCTCTGCACTGCCCTGCACCGTCTTCCCTAAACAGCCCCCTCTTCAGTCCCCCCGCCGGCGAGCCCCCTGCTGAAGACCACTGAGGGGTCACCCAGAACCCATCACCTCACCGCTGGTGAGAGCCCTCAGGACGCCCACTACCCTGTGGACAGAGCCTAGCACCCTCAAGGTCACCCACAGCCCCTAACAACCTCTCAGACGTCACCTGCCGTGCTCACACACGTGCGCACGCGCGCGCACACACACACGAGCACCTCGAGGCTCCCTCCTTCCCCAGCACCCTCTCCTGCTCAGGAAGCTAACTCCAGCAAGGACGCCTGTCCTCCCCAGAACCATCCTTTCCCATCTACTTGGAAAGGGAATCCGGCCAAACAAAAGAACATTCAAAGAACTCACAGGCGAAAAAATAAAAACGAAAAATATCTGGTAATGATCACTAAACCCAATAAGCAAAGAAATAAGTGTAAATAAAATCAAGTCTAAGTAACTGTGACACACATATAAACGTGTCATTATTACATTGCTTGCAAGACAGCATATACAATGTAAAATAATAAATTAACAATAGACTAAAACAACATCCAAAAAAGGAATTACAATACCGTGTGGGGAGAGGGGAAGAGATAAAGAAAGGGAGGAAGGTAACAGAAGTACTCATTTCTTCACCCTTCCCAAAGAGGAAGTCGAATTACATTGTTACTGAAGTGGATAATTGAGAAACAGGGGTTTAGGCAAAAGTTATAAATATAACCACTAGTAAAACTGAAAACATTGGACTTTCTATCTACCTTCTGATTTCAAGGATTAAAGGAGAGGAAGCATAATTCATACACCTAGAAACAGAAAACAAAGAAAGAAAGCGTAAAACAAGGTAAAAGTTTTTTTAAAAAATTAGGAAAGAACACCTAAGAAATCTGTTTCAGCAAAAAATATAAATGAATCTACTTATTTAAAAGACTCAATGAAAGGGTTAAAAACTAAATCCAACTATATGCCCTGTGCAGAAGACACCCAAAATGAAGGAACTCAGAAAATCTGGACACACAGACAAAATATACCAGAAAAATGCAAACAAAAACAACAGTGAAGACAGAAATATCACGAAAAGTTTAATTCATGGTTCAAAAGGCATTCACTTGCACAAAAGGCATTCAATTGCACAAAAGTCATACTATAATGATTAAGGGTAAAAAAAAAAAAAAAGAAATCACAAAGAATAAAATTGTCCTACACCTTTAAAGTCAAATAACAGAGAACAAAATACACAAAGCAAACACCCCAGTGAATACATGGAAAGATCAAAAGAGAGAAAATGGATCTGGGAGAATTAACAAATCTCTCTTAAACCTGGCAGATTAAAGAGGTAAAAACAATAGAAGACTTGAATTAAAAAGTAGAGTTCAATCTAGTATGTAAGTATCAAACCCCACACCAGCCACTTTGCTAAAGTGACAATAGGAGGTAAGGTGGCTGCATGCTTACCACAAAGATGGGCTCTAACAGTTCCTTAAATCAGAAGCAGCACAGCTCTCCCAGGCTCCATACATAGTACTGTGATACCAAAAACTAACAAGCGAAAGCAAAAACAACGCTAACGAAAGTCCACCCATTTGGAAAATTTTAAACTCTCTGTAACAACTCCTGGGGCAGGACGAGATCACGGGGCAATTGCAAAATGCTCCTGAAACTCCTCTGTGTCAAAATTTATGGGACACACAGAAAGCTGAAAGTATAACCAGCTGCAGGATTTAAAAATAAAGAAAATACGTCAGTGAAATATTCAAATCAAAAAGTAACAAAGAAAAATTAAAATCCTTAAATTTGAATTTTAAAAGGTAACCACAAATCAGAAAAAAACAGCAAAACTGATAAATGAAGTCCATAACTGGCTCTTTGATAAGCCCAATGAAGGAGAAAAATGACAAGCTGGCCTAGTCAAAAGAAAGAAAGGCAGGGGCTGGGGAAAATTAGGTCTACTGACCACCAAAGGAAGGAAAATTAAAAGAATACAATGTTCTTCAAAACATTAACAAGTGTGATAATATTGAAAGAAATTACTAATTTTTTAATAAAATATAAATGCCCAAAATCTATCCAGGAATCAAGAGAAAAAGTAACCATTACAATAATCAGGTAAGAAATCAAAACAATTGTTACACACTCCTTCACCCACTCAAATGCAAAAAAAAAAAATCAGTTTCAGTCACACACCTTTTGCGAAACAACTCAGATGTAGGCCATTTGAATGTTTGGGGAGCAACAACAAAGCACAAAGCTACTGTCCTAATAAACAAAACGTTCCTACAAAGCAGCAAATCATGAATAACTCAGTGGAAAAACCGACCGAGTAAGTGAACAGGTGGTTCACAAGAGAAATAATAGTCAACAAACGTTAAGAAACGCTAAATGTGGCTTTAAATTTTTAAAACACAATGCGGTGTTTTCCCTATCAAGTTGCCCAAGACTTAGACTGATAACACCAAGTGCTGACAAAGAGAAAGCCACAGGTCCCTGACTGCTGCCGGGGCTGTGAAATGGCATTTTGATATCCTGTTGGGAAATGCGTCCACATCCATCCATGAAAATGCCCCTTCCTGCCAAAAATTCCGTTTCAGGGAACTAAGCCCAAAGAAACATTCTCACACGCGCACAAAACTGTGTATCACAGAGGTATACTGCACACTAGGAAATGGGTAGCAACACAAAGTCCCCCACGGGGACAAACACAGCTCAGCTTCCCCGGGGCGACATCCACCTGGCGGGAGCTGGCCCGCTCCCACTGGCCGATGCTCACCCCAAACTCCCTTCTGATGGGTCAGACTGGACCACACTGGGTACTGGGCATTTGGAAACCACAGACGGGGTGTGCAAACATCTGTACTCCACCCATCCCTTAAAGAGTAAGTTGTGAGGTTATGTTAAAAAAAAATAAGTTGCAGGGACTTCCCTGGCGGTCCAGTGGTTAGGACGCTGTGCTTCCACTGCAGGGGGCACACGTTCAATCCCTAGTCGGGGCACTAAGATCCCGCATGCCGTGCAGCGTGGGCAAAAATAATAAATAAAGATTACAAAATAAAACACTTTTTAAAAAAGGACTAATTTGGGAAAATGATTTTTTTTTAAGTTGCAGGAAAACTCACATAACATGGTCAGATTTTAATTTTTAAGTTAAAGTTTATATATGTATATTAAAAATCTACATATATTGATTAAGCTATTATTGGATTTAAACGCCTAATACAGCAACTGGCATCTAGAAGGCATTCAACAAATCGTAGCCTGCATAAAATAAAATTACATTCATGTTGTGAAACCTCTCACACGTTCTTTTTTCTCAAAATGCAGTTTCCTCTTTGGATGGTAAATATCTTGCCGGCAAAGATGATGGAGTCTTTGCAGTCTACGAACTTTGCATTTTGTATACGTATCTGAAAAGGAATAGTTTAACTTAGGCAAGTGGAACGCTACCCTAAGTATTTGGCTATAACTCAATTACTCAACTATGTGGTTGAAAATCAATTAACGTGTTATCTGCCGTGAATTCCACACCACCCACCCCTAACGGAAAAGTGCTGTGTCTTCGTAGCATTTTGTGAACTTCTACATAATTTATTTCTGAAAATCTCTATGTCTTCAAAGTGAAGTACTGTGTGTCTTTACCCCCTTATGCAAGAGAAATACAGTATAGGACCTCGGGTCCCAGCTGTCCACATTTAATTCTGGTTCAATAATTTAAATGTATAGCTTCATATTAATTCCCTGGAATAATGACATTCAGATCAACTCCCTTCCAGCAAATGGGATGGTACACAAGAAACAAAGTTAAGGGGTAACGGGAAAGGAACCCCACTTGTGCTCAGCTGCTACAATTCCTCTCAGTTAAAAATAGGACAGGGCTTCCCTGGTGGCGCAGTGGTGAAGAATCCTCCTGCCAATGCAGGGGACACGGGTTTGAGCCCTGGTCCGGGAAGATCCCACATGCCACGGAGCAACTAAGCCTGTGCACCACACCTACTAAACCCGCGAGCCACAGCTACTGAGCCCGAGAACCACAACTACTGAAGCCCGTGTGCCTAGAGCCTGTGCTCCGCAACAAGAGAAACCACCTCAATGAGAAGCCCACGCACCTCAACGAAGAGTAGCCCCCGCTCGCCGCAGGTAGAGAAAGCCCTCACGCAGCAACCAAGACCCAACACAGCCAAAAATAAATAAATAAATTTATTAAAAAAAAATAAGACAGAGCTCATATTCGTAGTTCCAACTTCAGACATCTTAAAGTGAATTAAACAAAGTGACTTGCAAGTGAACAGGAAAGAAATTCTGCCCTGAGTGATTCAATGTAAGCCTGCAGTCCTGTGTCTGTTTTCCACTAACCTCCAAACCCAGCCATGGTTTGTCTAAGAAAGGGATGCTTTAATCAGAACACTTGCATTTATTGTCATACTGAAGTCCATCTGACTAGCAGATCCCCAGGCAGATGAATACCCATAAATGTCACGTGCCTGGGTAGAAACTGCCTAAGCTCTTGAGTGCCCCAGCTGTACGGCCAACTTGGGGTGACTGGCTCTGGGGCCTTCAATCATTCCCTAGATAAGAGCCAACTTATGAAATCCAACTCGAGATGCATGTGAATTTAGAAAACTCTGCGAAGAATGTCAGGCCCACACACTAAAGAACGGTGACCCTAAGAAGTTCTCACTTCTCCTTGGAGTGGAAGCATCCCTTTGCCTAAACGTGCACACATCTCCAAAGCACTGTTCTGTTGGGCCAGTGAAACAGAAAAAGAGAAACAGTGCTTTTTATCAGAGCTGAACAATGTCGATCTGGACTTTGTTATCCTACCTGAACGCTAGTCGATCTTCTTTTTTTTTTTAAAGTCCGGTAAGTTTCCTGAACACTGATACTACGAGTCCACAAGCAAGAGAGTAAACAGAATTCTAGCCTGTCTCAACACCATTTAACTATCCAAAGAAGCATTTCAGTGATGGATAGGGCAAGATATGGAACGTGACCTTCACTCTAAATAAAAAACTTGCTGACCTGAACCTGGATTTACAGGCAGGAATAGCAGGTAAACCGCAGCACCATGGCAAAGAACAGGGCCAGCCCCAGGATGAGGAAGCAATTCCACCAGGTCTCACCCTCAAAACGTGACAAAACTTAATAACCACACGGAACAGCAGTCTTGAGACACATGGGGATACAGACTAGCTTTGCGCCGTCTTCTAAAACGGCAGGGTTTTGTGCCTACCTGTGGCAGGTAATAAATATCCCAACACAATGGGACTCCCTTGCAATTTTATACCTAGAAATCCCCTTCCAGCTGGCTGGCAAACCATCCCCAAGCGTACTCTGCAACACTCACAAAATGGCCCACTGTAAAGTCCTCCAGGGCAGGACCTAACAGCACATGAATAATATACAAATCATAGTCAAAAATACTGCTGACATGAAGGAACACAAATTCATGACACTGTATTTAACCCTCAGCTCCTTGAAAGAAGCATCTTTTTTTTTTTTTTTTTTTTTTTTTTGCGGTACGCGGGCCTCTCACTGCTGTGGCCTCTCCCGTTGCGGAGCACAGGCTCCGGGCGCGCAGGCTCAGCGGCCATGGCTCACGGGCCCAGCCGCTCCGCGGCATGTGGGATCTTTCCAGACCGGGGCACGAACCCGTGTCCCCTGCATTGGCAGGTGGACTCTCAACCACTGCGCCACCAGGGAAGCCCAGAAGCATCTTTTAAAGGAGATCATTTGCTTTGAGTTACTTACTTTATTCTTCCCTCTGAGAAACACCTTTTCTGAACATTATTGTTACCCATTTGGGGGGAAAGAATCTTCATTTTTCTTATTATTAATAGTATTACATGGAAATGACCTACTTTAAAAAGACTGATGAAACACGCTGGTTCCAGATCCATTTTGAGGAAAAGAAGTTTGGCCTTTCCATCCACACGGCCCTCCTAGGTGAAAACCCCCTACGTCAGCACTTTCACGAGCTTTGATACAGAGCTCAAAGTGTACTGAGCTCTCATCCAACAACCGTATTTCACATCCCCAGGACCTGGGAGCAGAAATGAGATCGGCACGAGTTCATCCATGAAGAATGCAGGGAGAGGCCCTGCAAAAGCATAATCTCAGGAAAATATTCTGTTCCTCCAACAAAGAGCATTTTGTTGGTGTCCTACCGTCATTGCAACAACGATGTACAAAATAATCAATGAACTCTGCCCAGGGTTTTCACTCCAGATACACTTTAAGCCCCCAAGCGAAGTTAACAGTTTCTATATTTTATAAAGTTGCTTTTTATATTGTGAGGCTAACAAAGCAAAAAGGTGGCAAATGAGGATAAAACAGGTTTAAGGTTTAATATGCTCCATATAAGGTACATCGATCTAATTGAATGAGACCACAATTCTCACCTCCTTTGTAACATAAACAGGTGATTTTTTTTTTAATGTGCAAAAAGTAGGAAGAACCAAATGCTTTTTTATGCTGGATGTAAAGTTTATACGTTTACATATTACCACTAGATGTGACAGAGAATAAACTGGAACCATCCTTCCGTGCTCTGAAATTCTCGGGTAAGTGACCTTCATCTGTAATTTAGTCTGCTTTCCGCTCCCTTTCTTTCGGGTACAAGGCACATCGTCCTTTAACTGGCCCTCGGAGGAGGCCAGCATCTCACCCCATTTCACAGATGAACAAGTAAAGGCATACCGGCTCCAGAACTGGCCAAAAGGCACCACGACTGGATGTTGGATTGGAAGCCAGAGGCTGCCTCTTACTACAATTCCTTCCCACACACCTGCAAGCCGGGATTAACACTTCTGAGTTTCTGGATGCTACAGCAGAGGCGGGGCTCGGCAGCAGGGAACAGGGAGACAGGAAGGCTCCTGATTCCCAGCGTGCTGGGCCAAGTTACCAGGGACTCGCCAAGGGACGGACACAATGCGGCGTCAGGCCCCAGCCTCCCTTCAGCGCCCAGCGCCCCCCGACCCCGGCTCCTGGCTTGAGAGTGGTAAAAAAGAACTTTTCTCCCTTAATTAAGCTGCTCGGATTCGACTGAGATATTTCCAAAGTATCGTATCTCCCCTTAGAGTCCTTGTCTACAAACAGCTGAACTGGAGGAGTGGAGGTTCCTCGTGGACCTCAGCAGCAGGCCCTGGCTGACGGCAGGGGCGCCTGCACAGGCAGCACCTCCAGCCCCGCAGCCGCGCATCTCCACGGGGGCTGAAGGGGCGAGTCCACGTCGGGCTGAGCCCTAGTGTAAGATCCGCGCCAGATGTCCGAAGCTTAGTGGGAAATAAAGAGCGAAGACTAACTCAGCAGTAACTTTATGTCATCTACGTGTTCAAGGAACATCTTGGACCTACTGGGTTAAATAAACACATTACTCATTTTACCCACTTCTTTAACCATTTTCCCTGGGGTAACTGGAAAATTGCAAACGACAGCAGCATTCCATCTACCAGGCAGCACCATCTTCACGTGCTGGTCAGCCTACGGTGGCCCCAAGGCCAAAGCCAGCCTGCCCGCCACCTGTTTTGTGTGGCTGGTGAGCTGAGGATGGTTTTTACTTTCTTAAGTAGCTGGAAAAGAATCAAAGGGAGAACAGTATTTTGCGACACATGAAATGACATGAAATTCAAGTTTCGGTGTCCACAAAGGAAGCTTGTTTCCTCACTGACGTGCTGTCTGTGGCTGCTTCTATAACTGCTACAAGGCAGAGTGAATTAGCGCTAACAAGAAGTTCTGGCCCACAGAGCCCAAAATATTTATTATCTGGCCCTTTACAAAAAAAGGCTGCCAGTGGGGAGGGATAAATTGGGAGATTGGGACTGACATATACACACTACCATGTAGAAAATAGATAACTAATAAGAACCTGCTGTACAGCACAGGGAACTCTGCTCAATACTCTGTAATGGTCTATACGGGAAAAGAAGCTAAAAAAAGAAAAAAGAGTGGATACATATATATACGTATAACTGATTCACTCTGCTATACACCTGAAACGAACACAACATTGTACATCAACTAGACTCTAATAAAAATTTTAAAAAAGAAAGAAAGGAAGGAAGGGAGGGAGGGAGGAAAGGAGGGAGGAAGAAAAAGGCTGCCGACGCCTGCCCTAGAGATTTGCAAATACAGACCCCTGTTTCCCAAGCTCAGGCCCCTCTGGGCTCTGGTGCAGGCTCCCTAAGCCGACCAGGAGAGAAGGCAGCTGAGGTGGGCCAAGCCCCGCTAGCTGGCTGGACGGCTGGATGCTGATGCAGGAGTTTCCCTGCTTCAAATCCCCAGACCACCCTCTTCCTTTTTTTTTTATTTTTTATTTTTGCGGTACGCGGGCCTCTCACTGCTGCGGCCTCTCCTGTTGCGGAGCACAGGCTCCGGACGCGCAGACTCAGCGGCCATGGCTCACGGGCCCAGCCGCTCCGCGGCATGTGGGATCTTCCCAGACCGGGGCACGAACCCGTGTCCCCTGCATTGGCAGGCGGACTCTCAACCACTGCGCCACCAGGGAAGCCCCACTCTCTTTCTTGATGGATTGATTACTCGAAGCCTCCGCTCGCCTTCACAGCAGACATGGCCATGTGCTGAGCGGGGGCCCACACGCTCAGGTGGCCGGCCCCAGCTCAGGGCACCCTTGACACTGGCTCCCAGCTCCTCCTGGGGATCCATCAGTAACCCCGGCCGCCTAGAAAGGGGGAGGGGCCGGGAAGAGGAACACTGGCCTTCCATGACATGATCTCCACAGTGACACAACTCCGGAGGGCGCAGACCAAGACTCAAAGTCTCTAGGCTTCAAGGAGCATGAGGAAGGTCAAACTCAAGGTGACTGCCCAGAAGATGCTCTGCTCAGATAACCCCAGTTCCTTACCCGCGAGAGTCTCAGTGGTTAAGGAAGTGGGGGGAAGGGGACCAGAATGACTTCCTAACTGTTATGAATACTAAACAAAATATACACAGAATGTGCGAGCCTTGCTCACAGCGGGTGTGAGATGGATGTTTGTGGAAAGGAAATGAGCCTTGGTAGAGCATTTATGAGCTATTTATTTGGGGGGGCTGGTTTTTCAGGCATTCGCCCAATTTGATTCACGTCTATAAGTCCTTGGTAGTAAAACTTCAATTTCTAATACAGCGAGAACCTGTTAATGCTCAATACCTGGGATCATATTGTCATGGTGATTCAAAAAATAGCTCTCAGTGCAGGGTACTGCGTTCTGATGCCCTCGGCTCCTTGTACCAGGGCAGCTCCAAGGAACCACCTTTGGAAAGCCACCGCAAACCCACCCTAAGAGCATCACTGAAGACCGTCTACATGAAAACACGTGGCCTGTGAACGAGGTCAACACACAAATCAACGTGAGCAGTCTCCTTTAGGGTTCCAGGCTAGAAAAGGCTTCTTTTTCACAGAACCGGTGAGTTTTGCCTGTATTGTCAATTCGACATGTAAATGGCCCTGTTTCACTCTTGTTTTAGTGACCAGGAAGCTCAGATTATAAATTTTGGTCCAAGTATACCCACCGGAGGGAACACAACGATCTGGATATGGAATCCTATTTTCCCCTTGTCAGGACCTATGATCCCATTTCCTTGTTCTTGACTTTTATTTAAGTTTTACTCTATATTTAATGTAGACCTCAAGTGTGTACCTCACACCCTTTATGGAATGGGGATAAACAAGCAAACTCTTCCTACCAACAGACGAATAACAGGATTTCAATCACCAGATTCTCCACGTGCCTCTGCCAATATCCTCACAGAAGGAGGGTGATGTCCATACACCGATTAAATAAACCTCTACAATCCAAGTTTACATGGGCCGTTACGTATTTTGAGAAATGTCTAGAAAGGTAGCAAACTACCTAGGGCATAGTGTCAGGAAGATAATGAAGAAGTACTCAGCACTAACTTCTTCAGAGAATGGAAAACAGAATGCAAAATCTGGGTCTCAGTTTACTGATTTTTCCCCTTAAGAGAAAACCTAGAATGTTGGCTATGTTTGCCCACGTGGAGAACGCAAAGGAGACAGGTTTTCTAAGCGGCTCTTGCATGATGAAGACAAATTCACTGCACCCTGGCCCAGCTCCCAAATTTGCCGGAGCAGGCAGAGGGAACGGATCCCCTATACAGCATCCAGGAGCAGAGCAAGACCCCGCCAGCCCGTCCCATGGGTGCCGTGGCCACCTGTCTGAGCTGCCATCGCCAACAGGGAAAAGGGAAGTGTGGTCTCACCGAGGTCGGCTTGCCCCTCTCCCCCACCTGTCTTCCTCTTCCTTGCCATCTTGTCCACCTGCACCAAAGATGTGCACAAGGGAAGGTGCCCACCTGCTCTGGTCTCCCCTGTGGCTCTCCCCAGCCCACCTGGCAGTCACCCACTCCATCGCGATGAGAGCCTGGCCCTGCACGTGCCCTGCTCTGCACCAGCGTGCGCTTCACCTCTGCCGCGGCCTCAGACAGGAGGCCCACCAGAGACTGCGGGTCTATCTCAGCCACCGCTGGTCCTCGAGGACCCCTTTCCCTGCATGCTTTGCTGGCTCTTTTCTTCTAGGACTTTCTATCCCCTGCTGGTGATTTGCTTTCTATATTTACTCTCTTATAAAAAGTGATGAGAGTAGGGTGTTACCATTGGGTTTCCCAAGAAAATCTGTACCTGGGCCCCGTGCTGAGCTGGGAACGGGTGCCCACAGCTGCCAGGTCTTGGGTGACGATGGGGCTTCCCCGTTTCCTCCCAGTCTGAGTTCGGTGATGCTGGGTGGCCTTGAAGTAGGATGGTTTATCCAGTTCTCCCACTAACACGATATCCCCATGGAGAGCTGCAAAAATTTAGTCAACATTTTTTCTTCTCTCTGGAGACAGATTTAAGCATCAGAAAGTGAAACTGAAGTGGAGCCCTCTCCCTCCTGTCCTAAATAACCCACCACTTTGCTGGGTCTACATTCGCAGAGCTCGATCAGCCCTGCACCTTCTCAACAAGCTCCTCTTGACCTCAGACTGCGACCGCACTTTCTTCTGTGCGCTCAGCACGGGGTACCAGGAAGAGACCAGACTGTGACTCAGGAAACCTGGGTTTGAGCTCAGCTCCATCACTGTGGCCTCAGCGAATCACTAAGTCCTTCTGCCGTTCAGTAGCTGTAAAACGCCCAGATTCACCCCCAAATCATCTCTAAGTCAGCTGCAAATAACACACATATAACTCTCAGTATGAGCCTTTTTAAACAAGTCCAAATGGAAATAACATAAACGTACAAAGAAAGGTAAATAACCAGCAAAGTGAATTTTTCCCTTCATGGTCATCCTGTAGTATCGATTGAAAACTCCCGACAGACATGAAAACCCTACCCTGGAGCGATGCACCCCCGTAACCTGCTCGGGCCACGAAGGTACAGCTCAGTAAGCGTCTAAATGGTGCCTTTGTGGTCCCGAAGATCTAATGCACTTTCCAGAATAGTCTACTATTTCCATGGACACTGGAAAGACCTAATTTAACTGCTGGCTGAAACGCACACTCTCAACTGCCCTCTAAACGTCTGTAGCTAACTGAACACGGATGGTCAATGGACGCCCACACGCACAAAAAGTCCCAAATTCGAACTGCTGTAACCTCCTTTCTTAACCAATCCCTACAGATACTTGAAAATTAACCTTCCTTTGTAAAGTTCAAATTTTAAGCAGCCCATAATCTTTCATCAACCTAGAAAATAACTGATAAGCCAGTCTTCCTGTAAAACCCTGAACAGATTCTGCTTTTCTGTCACCAGGGTAATTTACTGAGGCCAATTTTAATCCTACCACTAAACCACTAATCCCATGACTCTGCAGAACTGTCCCAAGTTTACGTTGCTATGGCAAGCATTCTTACATCAGGAATTCAGTTATTTACTCATAGTTGTGTTTTTCAAGTTGGTTTTAGAAATGAGATCATCGTCCTTGCCTCTTGTTTTAAAACATAAAAAGCCACGTCTGAACTAAGGAAGCCATCTGAGCACGTGGCTGGGTCATCACAGTAACACTAATTTAAATTACGCGTGGTGTTACTCAAAGGAACAAATTATCACCGTTTTGCTAACGGTCATGCTAAAGACACAAAAAGCTCCGGTATGATGAATCTCCATCTGGTGGGGCTATGGTTATCAATATGAATGATTTTCTCCAACTGGCACAAAAATCGCCCCGGGTCACTGACGGTGTCAATATACATGATGTCACCCAAAGCAGCCTTCATTCACACCACTCAGATTCTCTGAGAGGTACCTTCCCATCCACATATGCCCACATACGCTTTACAGGCAACACACATGCATGAGTATGAATGTGTTTACTCCTCTCCTTAAAACAGGAAACACTGTATGGTTAAAACGAATGAGACAGATTCAGCAGGAGACTGTCTGGACACACGTGAGCTTTGGTGGGCAACAGCCATACGGGACCTTAAAAATGGAGGCAGAAATCGTGATTCTCCACGTCCACAGCTTCCTGAGACGTGGCATCTAGCAGAGGAGCTACCCTTGTGATTAAATCCACATCTATCTGAAAATTCAAAATAACACATGTAAACTAAACAAGGTGAAAACATCTAGATAATCCCAAACAGCACCACAAAAGTTTAAATTATACAACAGGATCACCCATCTGTCCATTGGTTCATCCATCCATTTAAAAAAGAATAGCTAATTCTTTAAGGGGGGGAAAAAAAAAAACACATTTTTTTTTAGCTCTAGGTTAAAGTCACCAGAATAATCAGGAACGAAACAGTGAAAGTCCTGTCTCACTAGCCCAACTTTCTGCCTATTTACAACCAGCAGAAGTTTTAACTGCTCACTTTGGGCTGTGTGTCTTCCTGAACCAACACAGTCAGCCAACATTTAATGTCAAACTCTTTTCCACAAAAATTATTTCAGGAAAAAAAAGTGACACTTGCTCACAGCCCTCAAATATCAACAGAATGAGAAGCTGCTAGAGACAGGAACAGCCTCTCGGCACATCTCTGGTTGCATCCTTCACTGCCCTCACTTTCGAAGAACATTCTGGAATGCTGAAATGAATCAGTACCTCATGCAGCCCAAGTCAGCCCGAGCAACATAGGTTAAACAGTGCCATATGGCAAACACGGGCGCATGCTGCCCTTTTCTGAGACAAAGGACAAAAATTCCTAAACAAATATCCTTTCTTTTCACATGGGAGGAGGTGACGAGGGGAGGGTTTTTCAAGTGAGACCAAATAATGCCGAAAAAAGCTTTTTCTTTAATTCTTAGAGCCTAAGAAAAAAACTAGAGTTTTACCAGAGAACCTCAGTTTTTCAGAGTCTCCCTTCAACTACATCCTGAAAGCTAACACCACAAGTTAGCCTAGCTCCCCATACCCTAAATGAGCAAGAAGTAACAAGACAGCTGCACCCGAGGGCTGAGCGGACAACAGCGATCCTCCGGGTGCCAGAAACGGTGAGAGAGAAGCCTACCTGCTTTTGAAGGAATAAAACACCAGCTTACTTTAGTCTTGAAAATAAAGTACATTAATATCTCAACCGACTTTCAACACTCCATTGAGGAGGTGTCTGAACCTCACGATCACATAAAATACATGTCTCTTAAAGTCAGTTTTTGGAATGCGATGACTTGATTACATTCCTGACAGCAAAGCATCATCAACAACAACAAAAGAACAGAGAGAAAAAGAAAGAAAATCTACCGAATGAACACACAGTTGAAATACACTTGTAAAATATGTTTGTAAAACGTATATTTGAAATATATTTGCAAAACGTATCTAAACCCAAGGGAGCTGCTTTTTAAGTTTATCTTTTCGACTCACCGGTGTGGTGTTTTACTCATCATTTTACACATATTTACATGTTTGGGTTCTAAAAATAGTTGCGTTTCTAATGATTTCCGCTTTGTAACTTTCAGTGCCATTGGCACTGAAGACTACATGCCAACTCTTTTTCGGGAAACTACTTTTAAGGGATATTGAAAGCCACAGAATTATACTTCGTTACGATTCCGATGTATGCTACTGGAAAACATTTCATTCCGGACATAAATATTCCAACCAGCACTAGCTTTGGAAAGAAAAGCTTCAGCTGTTCAAATCACGTGTAGCCAGACGCAAGGGATAAAGAATACACAAAACAGACAGTTGCAACTGCTAATTGTTACCAGTCCGTCTGAAATATACTTGATATACCTTAGCAGATAGTGTAAGTTTCAAATACAAGCAATGCGTTTACAGTGCCTATATATGTATCCTCCCTACGACTATTTAAGTCATAACCCTCACAGTCCTCTCTTGAAGAAAATTAATTTTAAAATAAAGATGCTTTTAAAAGAACTGGATGAGACATTTTAAACTTATAGTGAAAGTTTTTCTTTATTTTTCCCATAAGGTTTGTTGTATTAAGAAATTCTTCTTAAATAAACATTTGATGTGACCCCTTTCTTAAAATGGGCTCGTGACAATTTGTCGACATTTCTGAAAACTGTAAGGTATTCATAGCTAGAGTCAGAGGATGAAGAGGATATGCCCTCCCATAAGTCACTCCCCCCTCTGGTGAGAGAGGTAGGGCGGGATCTCAGCTCCCTCAGGGCAGAGGTCACCCCCCCATCAAAGAGAAATGTCCCACCTCCCCACCGCCCCCCCCCACACACAATTCACTTGTTCCTGGGTCCAGAGAGGATGGCAGCGAAGGCATGAATCTAAAAAATGCTGTCACTCTTGTGGTCCCAAGGCACATTCAAACCCTAACAGGCTGCTGCCAACATACTGCTGGTCATCAGACAGAAAAGGTTGGGGGTGACATCCCCAAGGAGAAGACAGGAAGGAGAAGAGAGCCACCGTCACCTGTGTGACTCATGCCGCCAGTTAGCACCAAGCCCAGTGCAGAACAAGAGTCGAAAAATTGCTGGTACCCAAACTCCAGAGCAGACAGAATGGCAGCCCAGGGATGCACACCCACACTCCACATTCACATCTGCCTTCTCAGAGCTCCATCCTGCTAGCCTGCCTCTACACCACCACACATGGAGATGTATTCCAAACACCACCTGATCAGACTTCAGAACAAATCCACCTCCTGACACGGCGCTATTCATTGAAAAAAGCAAATCCAAATGAGATGAGGCTTCCTACCAAGAGCATAAGGGTCTGGGAGCTAAAGACAGTGATGCAATGAATTCTTCCTGTTTAGACATTAATAATTCCGGAAGAAAAGATCAAAGGTGCCCAGCGCTAAGCAAGCCAAGGCAGGTCCACGTGCTGGGTGCCAGTTCTGCCGGTGTAAGTACGGCGAGGGGGACACAGGCAGCGGGGCCAGGGCAATGCAGCACACAGGCCCACTAGTATCCTCTGGACGGCGTTCAGTAAGAAGAGAGTTAATGGAACTTTCCCCACAGCCTCTAGAGCTTTTGAGGGGGAGGGGTTAGGGCAGCAAAGAGATGCATTTTTTGAAAGAATTGACTGTGTCAGAATAAGTCCATCCAAGTGCTAAAAGGTATAAACATTTACAGCATGTAAGATGTCTGCTTTTGAAGAAGGAATGTTACGTTCAAATATTTATAACTGCAGATATCTGATCAAATACATTTCACTTTCTTCTGCTTTCTACCATTAGCTCTATGCCTTCAGCTGAAATCTATGCCTTATCACCGAGAAAGGTTAGCTGTCTCCAGCTAAATTTGGCCATCAAACGCCAATGAAAAAGTTATTTGTTTCCTGCACAACAGAGTTGCTTTATTCAGCTATATTATAAGCAAAATACCACTTTTAATGATATAACTGAAAGCAATGTCGAACATGGAATAAAAACCAAAAGAGTGCAGTCTCTTGCACACTGCAAACAAATATATTATGAAAGGAAAGTACACACGTCTGGACAAGCTCCTTCCCGCTGAAGAGAGTCAGCTTCTATTTCAGTTTCCTATTTCTATGCCATTAAGGTATAATGCAGCTGAAACTCTAAACACAATCTCCAGCCAGACTTAGAGCCACTCCCACAAAATTCTTTATAAGAGTCCTTCTGGTAAATTATGAATAAGACCAATACGTATCCTGGAAAAGGAATAAATAAAACTCCACAGCAACCCAATAAACTGAGCACTGGTTTTTCAAGAACCATCCATGACTAAACTCTACTTAAATTCCTAGGTCACATTATCATTTTTCCCTGTTTAGTAACGCTGAAAACCATCTGTTCGAGTTGACCCCACTTTGAGTTCTTCTTTAAAGAAGTCTCCTTTTCTTTTTCACATAATTGTTGCTAAACTTAATCTCCCCATTGAATGCTCCACCTGTAAGACTCAAATATCTCCACGTAGGAGCAAGTAAGGTAAATGAAGTTAAAGTTTAATTCACGGAAGTGGAGACAAGGTGATTTCAGCATCGACCTGTTTTCACAGACATCTCCCATTCTATTCACTCTGCGTTGGTCTCTGAGATGTCTCATCAAGTTAGAAATGTGGGGACTTCGGAGCCCCAAGGAAACTTTAGTCTCTAAATGAGTCAGTCAACTTTCAAGGTCCTCTACAAATAACAATGGGATTAAGACCAGTGATGAAAACTATTCTCAAATCATCACTGACTAGTATCAGTTACACGTCCAAAAGTTAAAAGTCCTTGATGGAGCAAGTTTCAGTATACTAAGCCATTTGGAAAGATTACGCTGACAACAAAAGCTTTCGGAAATGAAACGAAGCAAAACTCCTCTCTCTTTTTCCACTGCTGAATCCTGCGCCTACCAACTATGCTCCTTGGCTGTTCTGTTTCATTTTACAGACGTTCGCATTCTTCTCAGTGAGCTTTCTGGCGCATCCCTGGGGCTTGTTATTTTTTTAGAATGTTAATGTGCTCTAAACGTTTCATTTTATTCAAATTAGCAAATTTAACAAAATAAAGCCTTACTAATGAACTAAGAAAAAGACCAGACATAATATACTTGTATCTTAACACATCAAAATTCTAATTCCATTACCAAAATACTGGAGTCTCGCTCAGAGCTCAGGGTCTCCCAGGGTCCATTCAAGACAGCATGGGAATTGCTCTCGTGAAACTGTCTGTCCTTCTCCAAGACCCGAACTCCCAGACCCAGGCACGGCCGGCCAGCTCCGCACCCTCCAATTTCGCACACAGGCGGGGAAACTGCGCGGCAGTGGTATGTGGGATAGTTAATTCCGGCCAGTCTGTGTCAATATAAATAACACAGCTATTTTGACGCCACAATCAAAGAATGCAAGAGAAAATGAAGGAGGAACAAACAAATGATAAAACGAGCTCTTTTTTTTTGCGCGGCAGAAGAAAGATCCTACCGAATAGCATGCATGCCTAGTTCCTTAAAGTAGCACTTACATTCCTAAACCAAAATACTCCGATCATACTAACAGGAAGGCACGAAAGATAATCTGGCGAAGATCCTGTTGGGAGAATAACCACCCTTGCTTCTCCTCCGGTCAGACCTTTAATGGTATTTATCACACCGCCACGGGGTGGGAGCACCTCAATGTTTAAGTCATCTTTAATCAAGGCTGGAGACCTACGGGCAGGTTCATGGGGGAAATGCAGGTCTGTTGCACGTTTAATGAAGACTTTTGCGACCTGCCGTTAGGTCGGCGCGGTGCGCGGCCCAGGGTCCCGCAGCCCTGCCCTTTGTTACGCGGTGGACCCCGCCGGCAGGCCTGGCCCCCAACCACGGACACCCCGGGCTTCCAGCCGCAGCCCAGAGGGCACGCGGGGTCCCCACGGCCGACACGCACCAGGTCCCACGAGCAGGACGCAGCAACTCCACGCGCGGACGCCCCACACGGGGACGCCCGGGCCCGGTGCCCACCAGCCCCTCGCGCACAAATCCGCGCGCTGCCCGCGGCCCGGCACCAGGTCAGGTATGAACACTTATGTAATCGCCCGGGGGCCACGCCTCTCCCACCGCCCCACCTCCGCCAGGACAAAGTGAAGTTTAAAATAGAAACCAATTACCTGGCCTCCGCCGCGCCTCGGCCCCCGGAGCGCGGTCCGCGCCGCCGCGCACACCCCCGCCCCAGCCGGGGCCCAGCGCAGCCCGCCCCCCGCCCCGGCCCGGCCCGAACTCCCCCGCCCCGCGCCGACCCCGCCCCAGACCAGGCCCTCACCCCCCGGCCGGGCCCCCCCCCAGTCTCCCGCCCCAAGGCAGCCCCGGGCCCTGCACTCCCCACCCCCAACCTCATCCCCGCCCCCTCCCGCCGGCCCGATCCCTCCCCAGTTAGACCCTCTCCGGCCCGCACGGACCCCCGCCTTTGTTACGGTGCGAAGTTGGGCCGTGGGTCCCCGTCTCTTTCACTTCTTGGGTTACAGTGCAGGCGTGTGACGTCCGCTCCACATGACGGGGGCGGGGGGCGGGCGCCGGGGGGAGGGGGCGGGCCGGGCCCTCCCCCACCTCCCCGCCCCGCCCGCCCCGCCCACGGCCCTCCCCCAGTTAGCCGGGCCGCGAGAGGCCGCCGCCCCCGGGGCGGGCAGGTAAATGCCCCCGCCCCCGCCGGCCCCCCGCCTCCCCAGGCGCCCCAGGCCCAGCGCCGCACCAGCGGGAGAAACAGAAATAGGAATGATTTAATCTAGCGACGCCTCCCCCTTCTGCCCATTCCTCAATCCGCGAGCTCACAGAGATTGGGGGGCGGGGGGAAGAGAATCGAGTCGTACTCGGATTTAGGGGGCGGAAATGGCCCGGGCGGGAGGCGCGGGGCTCTGGACACCACCTTGTAACCGAGTTAGGATCTTGATGGAGAGGACGAAGGTCGCCCGGGGTCGCCCGTGGACCCTCCGGCAGACCTCCGCGCGGCTCTGCAGCCGGACACACCGTGCGTGGACCAGGTCGGGTAGGAGGGTGCCTCCCAGGGGTCTCGGGGAAGCAGGGGACACATGTGGGTCCTTAACCCGTTCCCTACAGCATTACCATCCATCCCAGAGCGAAGCAGCACAGCCACTCCAATACGGAACAGAGATGCTACATGGCTAGTAGCATGTGTCCACACACAACACTACCAGTATTCCTAGGGAAGTTGGTGCCGGGTTAAACCCGTAGGAAACGTGTGGCGGCCCGTGACGCGCTCCGCCCGTGAATGTGCCCATTGTGCGCGGGAGCCACGGCCAGCCCTTCGCATTCATAAGTCGGGTGGGCAGCAGAACTCTGACCATAAGCAGGTCACATTCTAGCCTTTGCCATGGACTAAGGATCAACTGCCAGTGAGAAAATAAAATGTGAAGTTGGAAGGTCCACGCTGCCCTTCACTTTTACAGTTAACACCAGTTTCAACAATCCTCGACCTGGCTACGCTTAGCGCCCGGCGAGTGGGCTCCCTCCCTCCGACCCCAAGAGCGCAGGGCGCGCCTGCCGCGTGGGAACGTGACGGAAGGAACCACACATTTCGATTCCCCAGTCTCTGAGAAGCACAATCGCATCACTCCTTTTCTTCCCCGTCTGCAGGTTTCGACTGGAATCCGAAAGCACTTCTTACGCCCATTCTTTACGGGGGGACACTCGGAGGATGGAGGGTCTCCATTTGGACTGCCGCGTGCCCACCTAGCTTCAAAGACTCAGAAAAAAGCGTGTCCACGTCTACAGCTCTCAACTGTGCAAATCAGGAGCCTGAGGACGCGTGGGGCTGGTCGGATTTAACAGTGTGCAGACACATGGGCGCATGCACGCGCGCGCGCGTACACACTCACACCCCAAATTACCTCCGGGATGGAGAAAGCCGCTGCGGATTGGCCGGGAGAGCCGTCACTCACACCCAGGGGGCAGGGAGACTTCGCAAGGCTGTTTCCTTTTTTTCCCCTTCCCTACCGTTTCATTTATTGGTAAAACAACAGCAGAGGTCTGAAAGTTAGCCATCTGCACCGAGAGAGAGTTTGCCTTCGTTAACGAGGGGGGGCGTCAGACAATATCCGTTTAAATATATTTTGTACTTCCTCAATGGATGAAAGGGGAAATTAGCAATCGGGGTGGGGGAGGACAGGGAGAGCGCGGTGAAAAGGAGGGGGTCATCCGGGAGGGGATGGACGCAGGGTGAAGCTGTTCTCAACACCCAAAAGGGACTCTGACCTTTCATTGATCTCGAAATTAAAAAATGTTCTTCACAGGTCAGATTAGAACAAACGCTGGTCCTAATTTATGAACTCATTATTTTAATTTTATTATTTAAGCATGCGCCAGCAATCGTGTTTCCTTAAGAAAGAACTGACCTATTTTTGGCTGGAGATAAACGATCATGTTAACAGATGTTAATCTTGTAATCTGTTTTTCCTGTAAGCACTTTACATACCCGGGTTTCAGACCTTAAAAATAACATCTTTTCCAAAAAGACCTGACGTCACAATTCACTCCCTGAAAAATCACTCCCCCTCTCCAGTTTTTTTCCTCCGCAATGATCTCAAAGACATTAAATCTTTTTCCACTTTATAAACGCTGATTTGTTCTGCCTCGACTCCCACAGGCTTTTATTTGCATTTCAAATTCCACAGGTTACACCAGTCGCCTTTTCAAAAAATGTAAACCAACAATGAAGCAGCAAATGGCTTTCTGTGCATCTGGATTAAACAAGGCACAGAATGAATATATTTTAAAAGAGGGCTGAGCAAGTTGATCTTTGCACACCCGGAGACCAAGTAATTCTTTATCAGTAAGCCCAGCGGAATGAGTAAAACACAGACACACAACCCCAGAAGCCCCTGGTCACATCCCGGTCTGCTGCGGGGAGCTTATTAACGCTGATAATAAGCGAGGCTGACTTACAGACCCACATTTTTCGGATCCAAGGCTCGGTCTCTCGGGTCCCTAATAGCAAAGCTCCACCGGCTCCCCAGCCCACCACGGCTGATTGTCACCGCACACCAACCTTCCTTCATGAACCACTGTTTTAAATGCCCAACTCGGCTGTCTTTTAACAAACTTATTCATACAAAGTTTCTTTAAAACTCGACGAGGCGGTTCGATCTAAATACTGATCTTAACACTCCAGTAGGTTAGCTCCCCCTGGAAATGGCAGACGAGGCGCTTCTCCACCACCACCACCACCCCCAAACACACACCCCAAGTATTCTTTTCTAGTATATACGCGGGTATACAGCGCGATCAATACCTCCTCCGCCCCCAGCCACGCCAGGCTGGGTGCATCTCCGAGGAGCCCCTGCCACGCAGACCCCGTCTCCCCACCCCGCCTCAGTCACTGCGAGAACCCTCGTCCCCAACCCCACTCCGGCCCTAACTTCCCTTCCGGGCTCTCACTCCTTTAATGTTAGGGTCACTTATGCGCTCCCAGCTGATGGGCACGCAGCCAGGGGAGGGGGGAAACAACGCCCCTCCCCGCAAGCACGTCCCCGAGGCAGCAGCGCTCGGTGCCCACTGGCATCGACCCCATCCACCAAACCCTTAATAACTGAAGCGGCTCCTCGGGCCCCGAGGCCCCAGCACCCACCTTCATTAGCCGGAGCGTTTTACTTTAAAGTAAGGCAATTTGCTCTTTGTCTCCTAATGGATGGAGAGCGCATCCGAGCTCCCCTCCTCCCGCGTCGCCTTTGACGAAGTGTACAAAGCCGGAGCCTCCTCCGCGCTCCCACCCCGCCCCTCCACTGCGGTAAAAGCCACCTCCCGGGCGCTCGCTGGGCCGCCCGAAGTTGCATCTTCCCTCTCCCGGAATTGCGGAGCGGAGCAACTAGCCACCGGGAAAGCGAACCGCCCTCCCCGCGCCCCGGAGTCCTTTCTCGGAGCCCCGACCCCCGCGGCGCATGCCGGGTCCCCCACACGTCGAGGCCTGGTCCCAGCGACCCCCGCCCTCCCGCGGGCCCCGCCGCGCCTACACCCCGGCCCCTACCTTGGCGGGGAGGCGGGCGGCCCGGGGAGGAGGACGCGCACGCCCCGCGCCTCTGAAGGTGAAGCCGAGCGCCCGAGGCGCGGAGCCGAGCGCTGCACTAGACCGACCGCGCCAGCTGCGCCCGGGCGCGGGGGACGCGCGAGGGCGCGCGGGGCCCACCACGCGCCCGGCCCCCTCCCCGCGCCGCCCGCGCGCGCCCCGGACGCGCCCGCCCCGCGGGGACCCCGGCGCCGGCCGGGCTCCGGGGGTTGCGCGGCGCGGGGAGGGGACCGGGCCCCAGCGGCCCGGCGCAGGCCCGAGGCTTCCCCCAGCCCCGGAATGGTCTGCCCTGTAGGAAACGCACACGCTCCACTATTGTCTCATCAGCACAAAGTTCTGCCACACTGCGGGGAAAGTCTGGAGGCTCGCGATGACTCAGACACTGATAATTCTTCCCCTAATAGCACTGAATCCCGATCCCAGCGGCTAGTTGTCGCCCCTTATTCCCAAGGACTAGCGCTGCCGCAGATCCAGTTACGGGAAGCTGTTTACGCGCACACACGGATACACACACAGGCACGCATCCATACGTGCAAGCGTGCCGGGAATGCATGTTCAGCCGGCTCGGGCACCTGAGCCCTAAGCCTGGAATCCAGATTCACAGGCGGGTATCCTTCCGGTGGTCCCAGCCGCGCGTGGTTTACAAGCCGCTTAGGGTGTGCGTTTCACCTAACTTCCTGATAAAGGTGCGGGGGTATTCGGACACAGGGTATCTGCAGATGAAGTCCGGAATCAAGATGGGGTCCCACTGGAAAGACTTCAGAACAAGATTCTGCTGTCTGGCAATTTAAAAATCCCTGTTGTTTTTTATTTTTATCCTTGAAAAGTTCCACTTTAATTTTTGTTTTTCAAACTCCACTTTCTCACCCCAATTACTACTCTCCGTGGGCCGTAGTTAGTTGCACTAAGTCGAGTCTGAGAATGGAAATCCCAATTTGACTCCAGAAATCTTTCACGGGGAGTGGGTGACTGCAGAGGAGAAGGGGCGGGAGGGGGCAGATGGAGGGGAAGGAGGAGAGGTGAAGGGGGGAGGCTGTGGGAGCGGGAGCCCCCCCCCCCCGCACGCTCGAGCCGGGGCTGACGTAGACCCAGGGAGCGGTGGCCTGCGCGGAGTAATGCTGCCCTCTCCCACCAGGCTCCTGGCCGTGTTCTGCTCACCTCGTGACGATCTGCAGTGGAGATGGATTCCATCCAAGACACGGCCGTGGCTCTGCTGTGGAGGCCGCGCTACGATCCAGGCCTTACCTTCCGCGGTGGCATTTCTCTCGGAGCCTAACGTTCGCTAATATTCACGGCTGCTGCAGCAGCTCGGGGGCCCGCTCCAGCTCAGGGCATTTACAACAGAAACCACTACGGACCAGCACCCAGGAAGGGAGTTGTGCCTGCAAAGCTGGACTCTCAGCCAGTGGGCCATTCTGCATGTGTGCAACGTGAGTGCAGGGTGTGTGATGTGTGTGCGTGTGTGTGCATGTGCGTGCGTTTCCACGAAGCAAGGGAGTGGGGGGTAGAGAGACAGGGAGGGAGCAAGACGGCCGAGAACCTCTGCGAGAAGGATTCCTGGTCATAAAATATGATTAATGATCTGCACTAACTCGGAGAGCAGGCATGGTAAAGGTCGTTGACGATTGTTGCTGGTTTCAGCCTGAATGCCTGAGTGCGATGTATTCTTGAACAATCAAATTTAAGCCCGATTCACAGAAAAGTATTGAAGTGCCCACAATTCTTTACAATGCAGAGTAAAAATGCACAAATAAAAGTACGCCCCTGTTGCAACTGATTACATGGATATAAATGTCATATAGAGACGCACTATCACATATATAGGTATGCGCCCCCAAAGAGATTAAAATTTGCCTACTGAAACTTTAATACTTTTTGTAGTATTTTGGAATGGATTTGAGTCCATGGTAAAAGTTCTTAGGTCTATTTAAGACTACAGGATTGCACTAATAACTTCCATGTGTGGAAAATTGACAAGTTAGACCAACAATCGGTGAGCAAAGCTTCCACGCTCCTCCACATAAAACTGTGAGCTTCATGACTTGCCTTCTTTCTCCAGCCTGCTTATCACCCACATGTGATTTCACTCAGGGCCACGCGGGTTCTACAATAATAGTGTGCTTTTCTTCCCTGTTTCTCTACAATGCATGCAGAATCTGAGAATGTAACTTGAGAGGCCGTAAGAGTTACATCCTGGGGAATGGCAGCTTGAGGACCAGCTCGGTTTTGTTACTGGTGAGAGCACCCTTCGTGAGCCGGATGTGTTTACATTACTGTTCGTTTGTCAACACACTATTTTAAAAATGGTATCAAAACAAAATATATGAGTTCTCGCACTACTCCTACAATATATTCAGCATGGTCAAAATTTCAACTGTTTAATATCTTCAGACATTTAAAGTCCCCATTAGAGTTTAAGGACACTGCTTCTGCACAAAATATACATCCCTGAAATCCCCCAAAAGAAGTCCTCCTATTTTGAAATGTTTAGGTAAATTACAATATTTGGGTGGAGAGAAATCAGCAAGACTGATGGATTAATGGTTGGATATACATTGGGTATTTATAATTTTATAACAGAAAAGAATTCTGGTTAATGAAATAGTTGGAGAAAAAAATACTTATTTTCCCCTGTTATGGTCTAATGAATTATCTGTTCAGGATTTGGGACTCTGTCCCTTCAAGCTAAGGAAAATGGCATTTTAATGAAACAGTGTTGAATGGCTTGTCTGCATAAGTCAGGCAATGGTGTGTGATTATTGGGCATTTAGATCAGAAAGGTTCCTAAGAGATTCCATTAAAGAATAGTTAGAAGTGAAAAGCAGATACCAAAAACAACAAGAACCTCCTAAAAGGCCTTGTCCGTCTGAAAGCTGGAAGTGAAACTCTCTAAACTATAGTGTGAAATCTGAGACAAACTAAAAATATTTATTACATATGCGCGCTCAAAATTTTAAGTGCACTACGTATCAGCAAATATGTAATGTTAAGTCTTTGTGTGAATTTCTTAGGATTTTCTAAATTATATCTGAGAAAGGAGAATGACATCATATACCTAAGTCCAGGTATAAAATATTTAGCCCTCTGAACTAACTTAAATTTAGAGATTTCAGAGTGGATTGGGGATACATTTGATTTAAATTGTCAACCAGTATCCCTAGGTAAAGGCTGTTTTAAGAGCAGCACAGCTGCTGCTGCATTTATACTGTCTGGAGTAGGTGGCAATCTCACGTATAAATGGAAATTGGCTATTTATTTAGTCACTGATGGTTTCAAAAACGTTACCGCAGTCCTAACTTGCCGTTCTTTCCTGAACTCTTTCCCTTCCTTAGAGCCTGGAGACTCAGAGAATCCGCTGTATTTAGATTACGGAGGAAGGGAAAACAGCCCATCAGCGTGAGCGATTCAGTATGGAATTTAACATATGGTGACCCCCTGCCCTGATGAGAGGCAAAGTTGTGATTATATTTTAAATAGTCTTTACAAAATGGTTTCAGGCTGCTTGAATCTGAAGTTAACCAACAGAATATTTTTAATCGTGGTGTAGGAAACTATCTCAGTTGTTTCTTAAATTTTAATTCTTATGGAAGGTGATGAATACTGTAGTAGTGAAATAGACACTATACGTTTCTTCTAAACACACACACACACACACACACACACACACACCCCATTACCTCTAATGTGATCCATGTCCAGATTCTCCTAGCTTCTCACCGAGCAGCTTTCTCTGGTGCCGTCTTTTGTGTAAATTTGACAATTTGGGTCAATCTGTCTGGGCTTTAGGCTTAGTCAGTCATGGTGGAAACCTGCGTGTTGTTTGAAAGACTTCCGTGACGATTTCTTCACCTCTCCGTGGCGTCCGAGTCTGAATACACCTTAAAAGCCATACCTGAATTTTTCAATAGTTTAATAATCAGCAAAGCGTCTCTTCCAGACCTGTGCAAAATGGACCCATATGCGCGACACAGAGAATGGTTTCCTCATTTTTCCCCACGGCAGAAACCCTAACCTTCCCAGGGAATCAGCCGTTTTAACAATCTGTCCTGGTTTTCTGCTCAGAGGAAAATTCCATGATGACCCCTACTCCTGTTCTCAACGCAGCACGGCTTCTCTTTTACTCTTGTGCACCGATTTTGGTTAATGACAAAGATATCTTTAATAACTTTCGGTCAGAGCGTTCGTGCCGATTCAGAATTGAGGCAAAAGCATCATGGGACTAACAGTCCCAGGGATTTGCAGGCACGTTTTCTCACCATTTGCAGTTTGGGGTAACTACGTCAGAACCTCACAGCAGGTAGAGGGCCCTCAAATCTGTTCTTAATATCAACTTAAGTGAAAGAGTCTCTGCAGCAGCTGGCTGCGGGACAGCTGATACGGAATTCCACAGATGCGGTTCCTAATGGCTGGAAGAATAAAAGGAAGTAGGCCGCAGAGCAGAATTCATTTAAGGAAAGACAAATTCAGGAAGGATTCTTCTTTGGAAAGATTTCCCATGTTCGGGAAGGGAGGGAGTGTTTTTCTTATCACAGGATCCCACAGTATGTTAATTACTTAACAGATAGGTTGTTACTAACACCATACTTCTTACAACAGCAAAACCAATGACTTTTTCTGCCCCCAAATCTCATTATGTTTCCCCATGCATAACTGATTACATGTGCGTGTTGATGCAAACTTTTCTAAGAGAACTGAAAATAAAATAAGGGAACCGGCAACATCTCTTTCACTGTGGGTAGGCAGATATACTTGTAATGAAACCGAGGAGGGAATAAATGCTCAGAAACCTTCGCGTGAGATCTCATTTGACACATCACAGAAGACAGTTTGAAGGAAAGCAGAATTTGGCATTTAGGTGGTTTGATGATATTAGAATCAGAACAATAAGAAAAGAAGTGGTCAGGATACGGGTGAGTCGTTGTCATAATTATGGAGTCAAGACATTTCGTTGATGAGGAAGGCTGGGTACAATTTTTTTTATTAATTTTTATCGCAGTATAGTTGCTTTACAATGTTGTGTTAGTTTCTACTGTACGGTAAAGTGAATCAGCTCTACGTACACATATATCCCCTCTTTTGGGGATTTCCTTCCCATTTAGATGACCACAGAGCACTGAGTGGAGTTCCCTGTGCTATACACAGGGAACTGTGTAGGTTCTCATTAGTTATCTATTTTATACATAGTAGTGTATATATGTCAGTCCCAGTCTCCCAGTTCATCCCTCTCCCCCCATCCTCCTGGTATCCATATGTCCGTTCTCTACATCTGTGTCTCTATTCCTGCTTTGCAAATGAATTCATCTGTATCATTTTTCTAGATTCCACATGTGAATGATATAATACGATATTTGTTTTCCTCTTTCTGACCTACTTCACTCTGTATGACAGTCTCCAGATCCATCCACATCTCTGCAAATTGCACAATTTCGTTCCTTTTTATGGCTGAATAAGATTGGGTACCATTTTTTTTTTTTTTTTTTTTTGCGGTACGCGGGCCTCTCACTGTTGTGGCCTCTCCCGTTGTGGAGCACAGGCTCCGGACCCGTAGGCCCAGCGGCCATGGCTCACGGGCCCAGCCGCTCCGCGGCATGTGGGATCTTCCCGGACCGGGGCACGAACCCGTGTCCCCTGCAACGGCAGGCGGACTCTCAACCACTGCGCCACCAGGGAAGCCCGGGTACAATTTTTTTAGTGACTTTTTATTGCAGTAAAAGAGACATAACACAAAATTTACCATTTTAACTATTTTTAGGTGTACGGTACAATGGCGGTAAGTACATTCACAATGTTGTACAACCATCGCCACTGTCCATCTGCAGAACTCTCTTCATCTTATAAAAGGGGAACTCTGTCCCCATCAACAACTCCCCATCTCCTCCACCCCGCAGCCCCGGACTACCACCGTTCTACTTTCTGTGACTGTGAATTCGACTACTCGAGGGAACCTCATCTAAGTGGGATCTCAGAATATTTGTTTTTTTGTGTCAGGCTTATTTCACTGAGCATAACGTCCCAAAGGTCCATCCACGCTGTAGCATGTAACTAGGTACGATTTTGCCTTCTTTATAAAAGATGTAGCAGTGGGCTTCCCTGGTGGCGCAGTGGTTGAGAGTCCGCCTGCTGATGCAGGGGACACGGGTTCGTGCCCTAGTCCGGGAAGATCCCACATGCCGCGGAGCGGCTGTGCCCGTGAGCCATGGCCGCTGAGCCTGCGCGTCCGGAGCCTGTTGCTCCGCAACGAGAGAGGCCACAACAGTGAGAGGCCCGCGTACCGCAAAAAACAAACAAAAAAAAAAAACCAAAGATGTAGCAGTTATACAGGCAGGCAAGAACTTTGCCAAATAAACTGATTAACAAGTGACTACAATCTCAATAAAAACAATTCTCAAGAATTTATCTTCTCTTATGATGATCTTATCTGGCTGTCTTTGCTTGTCTTGGCCTCCTTCTAAGTTTCAGGAGAAATATGAGAAACGCCCCATCTTCTTCCCAAATGGAAGCCAGTGCAGCTGAAACTACACAGAGCAAACCTAACGTTGAACTTGAGTTAACTACTCTGGTTAGTAGTTTCACGGCTGATTGATGACTTATAACCAAACTACATCCCCCCAAAGTGGAGGAAGCATATTAAAAATCAGAAAATTAAAAATTAAAATCAGTAAAAAGGAACAGTGAAGTTGACCTACCGGCACCTGAGATGTGTTCACGAATGTATCCAGGCACTAAGGCAACCCCAGGCTTCTGGCCCCAAGGAAAGCCTTTGGTTAAGAGGGTCCATCTTTCTCGGGATGGAACCAGGGTGCGTGTGTGTCTCTGGGGCCTCACTGGCGTACAGTGAGCAGACGTTCCATTCTAGGGCACGCGGAGGTGTTTTGGTGTGCCCGCAACAGATAGTGAACCCATGGCATGCAATTTAACCTGGGGGCCAAGATGGAATTTTTGAAAGAGACAAACGGCTGGGTCTCTACAATTGAGTCACTAAATTGTACTAATTGAGTCACCGAAAAGCTTTCGTTCTTCTTGTCAGCGTCACGGTGGCCAGCGTCACGGTGGCCAAGCTGAGTCGGGAATGTGAGGGAGTCACATTAGATCGCTGAAACATGTAGTACAATGAACAATTTAAAAAATACTTCAAGTAGGCAGTCATCATTTAAAGCAGACGATGACGAAAGTTCAAAATATTTTTAAATCCTAATTTTTCACAACTGTGCATTCCTTCGTTCATTCATTCCACATTTACTACTCCTTAGCCAGGCACTGGATTAAGCGCTCATTTAACAAAGAATATTTATTACATAAGAGCTTACATTTTATGTCATTTAATCCTCCCAATAATCCCACGAGGTAGGCGTCACTATCGTCCCATTTTACAGATGCTCAAGTTCAGCGTCCGTGGCCCCGTCCAGCGGGCAGAGCTGGCAAGTGCCAGGGAGGGGGTGGGAAGGCAGCCGCCCTGCAGCGCGTCACTAACCCTTACGCCAACCCATCCACCAGCCAGAGCACATGGCCTCGGCTGCTTTAAAGATGATTCTAAGGTGGACGAAACCAAATCTGTGTCTCCTCATAATAGCTTTAGGAACTTGTCATGAGCTCCAGTACCCACTTCCGGCTCTGTGTATTGGTGTTTGCACGTGCATAAGTTATATCACATCCTCTGCACTCACACCATGTGTGTCACCCCGGTCGGCATTCGTCACTCACCTCGAAGCACTGTTGTGTTCTGGACACCTGACGTGTGCTACATATTTGTGTGGGAAAACGTGCTCACTGGTGGATAGAGAACCTCTATGAAAAAATCTTTAGTTTCTCAAAGGATTTGAATTGGTTTTATGAGACATATAAAATACAAAAGGAAAGCGTCAGCAGTGGGAGAATTGGGTTAGGAAAAACAAGAGTAGAAAAACAATGAAATCAGGGTCGAGGTCAGCTCACCAGGCTTAAGATAAGCACACGTTGATCCCACATGCTGTCAGAGGTAGCAGGATCTTCCTCTGAGCTTCCTAGCGTCCAAAACAAAGAGGGAAGTACTATTCTTTACAAGATTTGCACTATCTGAAAAATGAGAAGTCCATTTTTCCACCAAAAAACATTATGTCCTAATACTGGTATCTAAGTGAAATTTCTCCTACAATTTCTCCAAAAGAAACGATTGTAGTCTGAAACGGACTGCATTTGCAATGATATTTTTACCAAACAAACAAATAAACAAAATCCAGACAGTGTTCCTCACTGTAGTTTGGAGGTGAAACTATCAACCTACAATTTAGTAACAGTTTACATTGATTACCTTATCTGCAAAATGGGAATTGCACTTCGAGTTATTAGGAACAAGAAAAGTGAAAATGTATAATCACCTGACATTGTTTTAATAGTGTATTTATGTGGACAAATGTGAGTTCCTTTCTGAATATTCAGGTTCTCCCTTACCATATAGGGATGTAATCAATATTATAAAATTATATGTTCATTTAATATGTTGTTTTAAAACAGCTGAAGGCATCAGAAATGTTATCCCAAATTGTATTCGTACTCTTGAAATGGGGATCATTTCTAGAACCATTTGATTTTTCCTTATTGATTTTCTTTTTCTTTCAATTGTGTAAGTCACTTTATTTTTGTTGTTGTTGAAGCATAGTTGATTTACAAAGTTGTGTGAATTTCTGCTGTACAGCAAAGTGACTCAGTTAAACATAGACATATTCTTTTTTATATCCTTTTCCATTATGGCTTATCCCAGGATATTGGATATAGTTCCCTGTGCTATGCAGTAGGACCTTGTTGTTTATCCATTCTGTATGTATTGATAATGGTTTGCATCTACTAACCCCATCCTCACTGATTTTCAAACTCTTGTTTGTTTTCATAAAATGCCACTGGTATGGTCAAACCTAAGCGAATCTGGGATTCACACCCCAAACTGCAGATGTTTAAGAACTGTTTCCATTCAATATCTGATCTAGATGTTCTCCAGTATGATGGGAAACGTAGGTTCCTCCCCCGCCAGGCACCCTGCCCACTCCCCAGGGCAGAGAAAGATCGGATTCCCTGGGGCCACAGACCCAGAACCTGTCAGCTCTTGGCTTCTCCCCGGCAAAAACGAGCTAACCGGCCCTCACCTCCCGCGACAAGCGAGGCCTCCCGGCTGCCCTGGGTTTGCTGAAACTTCTGGGGTGTGGACGTCAGGGCATTTGAGGAACATGCAGCACTCTGGCAGGTCTGGACACACACTTACTTCTTTATTTCCTACAGCTTAAGCCCTTCGGCTTCTAGAAAGCCTTTATTTAAAATAAATACAGAAAAGATGTGTTACACTGTGAGTTACAATACAATACAATCATCCATTAAGTGCCAAACTCTGTTCAAACAAAGTTCATGGACAGACTGACAAATTTACAAAAGCGAGGAAATTCAAAGAGGAGGGGCTGCCACTCAACCCGGGGTCTCCCCGTCGTGCAGGCAAAGTGGGCCTACAGAAGGAGCGGCTGGTGGCTTTTCTCTTTCTCTTTCTAGTTTCCTTCTGAGTTATCATAACTCAGTTAAAGTAGGGTATGGGTAAAAATAAAGCAATCCTTAAAAATGGACTGATTTTTCTATATGTCTTTTTTTTTTTTTTTTTTTTTTTAGCAAATAAATTACCCCATACTTATTGGCTGGAAAACAATATTCCACTTTCCAACCTCTCCCCAACACCACTTTTTTTTTCTTTTTTTGCAGTTGAGGTTATCCAGTTTATATTGGGACTTCCTAGACTGAAGCACAGAAGTAACTTTTAGACAAACTGATCATAAACTCCCATCCTAGAGCTTGCGTTCTTCAGGACACATTACTAAAACATGATTTTACAAATATTTCTCATGGTAAAGAACATTTCTTTAGAAAATACAAAAAAGCCTAATGGGAAAAAAAAAAAAACCCAAAACTGTATTCGTGAAGTATTACGTAGATAACTGTTCAACTACTCTTACCCTTTCAAAGCCGGGAAATTTCATCTTTTTTTTAATCTTATTTTCAAACGCGGTGACGTGCTCACACGTACCCCCAATTGAAAATTTGATGAAACTTTCTTTCAATCACCAACAACACAAAAGGATTCCAAAAATTAAACTCTGCTCTAGAAGAAGCTATAATGATATTATTTCCGTTGACTGATGTCTTTCTGTCCCCCATCACACATCATCGTGCAGTCTTACTTCACCCTCCCTTGCTGTGCAAAATTACAGGGACGATAATGGTGCAAATACCCTACTTACTCATTTCGGTACCATTTTAGTCTTGATTAACCAAACGGAATAAATACTGAACACCTATACAAGGGACCGTAAAAAGTTTGGTTGTCTCACGCTCTGAGAAAAAATATAGAAACCAAGTAAAAAACAAATTTTGTTCAATGAACACTGCACGGAACACTTATTTCCAAAATGTGATGGGAGTTTCGTATGTATTGGTCTTGTACACGTTAGGGTGAAGTCATAAAAGCCACACAACTACTTTTCTCTTTTGTGTGTGGAGATACCTATTTTCTGACTCAAAATTAACAGCTAGAGAACGCCACAGTTATGAAGGCAGGAACTGAGAATTATACCTGATTCCTTACAAGTGAAAAAAAAGAGTGCGTTAATTGTGGAATGTCTAATCTTCCAGAGACGGAGGCACTGTTGTTTTTGTGAGTCTCTGTGTCCCTACACCAGCTGTGATCAGAACAGATGACCATTATATTCCTTCTGAAATGGAAGTAAAGGGTTTGTCCTATGGAATCATAATAGCTACACATACTACATTTTGTGTAGTTTATGTCATTTAGTTTAATTCTGCTCACAACAGCAAAGTGAAATGGCTCAAAATTATTAACTCCTTTAAAACTTGAAAACTCAAAGTGGTTGTGTTTCCTTTGTGGTGCAGTCACTTAGAAGCCGAATTGTTTTGAATTCATATGATGTTTTTAAGAATTATGTGTCTAAGGGTACAGCTCTTAAAATCCACTTGTCCCACGTACTACAGGAAGGACTTTCCTCCTTGTTGTGTGAGGGTCACTCTGCCCTGTTATGATAGTTGAAGTTGGAACAATGCCCTTGTTCTATTCTGTATAATTTCTACACTCCCTGGTATACGGACGCCGAGAAATTTTAATAAGAATGGTGATTCTTTCTCTAGCCAAGATTTTCTCGCAAAATGTAGCAGTCAGTGGGGTGCCACAAATTTGGGATAATTCCTGGATAGACTCAACTCTATCCGCCAAAGTCAACTGCACATATGATGATAACCTTAACAGTCTTCAAAAAAAAGAAAAAAATGAATGATGTTAAACAAAATTTAAGAGGCTAAAGGAATACAAGGAACATCTGACTTTAAATGTACACAGTATCAGTAAAACCACACGCAAGTCATAAAGCCTAAAATGTCCGTTGTGATTTCCGTCACGGCCCTTGACATTATCACAATGATAATAACATATTAAACACAGAAGATGAGCAGAGACAGAGGCGTCATTCACTCAACTCATATGTATTGAATTCACGTTCGCGGTGAGGAACTGCGTTCGGCCTTGAGTCTCCAGCTGTGAGGACACTTCTCGGGCTGCAAGTTGCTCAGGGGTTTCGACAGAGATGTTGCACCGGGATGGAGCCTGGGAGCCTTCGCTCTCGGGAGACACCCACGCACATGTTCCCACGGCGCGCTCTGTCCCCGCCGCCCTCCTGCTGGTTCCCATATTCGTTGCAGACTCCGCTGGTTCCCCACCAGCAATCACTCCAGCCCCTTCCTCTACCCTGAGTGCTGTCCAGCCCACGCTCAGGCAATGCTGCCTGGGAAGACGGTTTGGTCTAAGCCGACACAGTGGCCCTACTCCCCCGGCTGGGGTTTGGTTTCCATATGTCCAGGTGATGCCACTGCTGGCCAGGGGCGTGATGGGGAGTTGCCTGGGGTGGGGGTGGAGGGGCTTCTAGCCAAGGGCCTTCTCGTGGATGAGAGGGATCGCAGAGGTGGAGGAGAGCTCTCCTCCTTGCCCCTCAAGGCGGTCACCTGGAGCGGGGGTGCCTTGGGCCACCTCCCACCCTGGAGGAGTGGGCAGCCTGATTCCACCAGGCTTGGAGCAGACACCCTATCCTGGACTTTAACAAATGAGTTGCCTTTTGGTTTCAGCCTTGAGCCAGGGATTTCTGTTGCTCTTAGTTGAAAGCAGCCTGAATCTGATTTTGAACTGGCTGTTTGTTTTGCGAGCCCCTCCCTGGTCTGTGAGCCCAGAGTGGCCGAGGACTTCCCCGGGCCGAGCAAAGGAAGGCGGACTTCACTGAAGGCGCGTGGTGGCCACCAGAGCACTTGAACCAGGAGAAGGACACGATCAGATATGGTTTTTTAAATTAATTAATTTGTTATTTTATTTTTGGCTGTGGACTTTCTCTAGTTGGGGCGAGCGGGGGCTGCTCTTCTTTGCGGTGCGCGGGCTTCTCATTGCAGTGGCTTCTCTTGTTGTGGCTCACCGGCTCTAGAGCGCAGGCTCAGTGGTTGAGGCATGTGGGCTCAGTAGTTGTGGCTCATGGGCTCTAGAGCGCAGGCTCAGTAGTTGTGGCGCACGGGCTTAGTTGCCCCGTGGCATGTGGGATCTTCCCGGACCAAGGCTCTAACCCGTGTCCCCTGCATTGGCAGGCAGATTCCTAACCACTGCACCATCAGGGAAGCCCCCAGATTTGTTTTTAAAGGTGGCTCTGACTGCAGTGAGGAGGAAGGTTTGGTGGCTGAGAAATCAGTTAAGAGGTAAGGTCTCACTGAACTTGAAGATCAAAATCCCAAGGCCTCTTCCACTGGGCAGAAGACGGGGGTCCTGGATGGAGGTTGAGAAGGACAAAGAAAGGCCGCTGGAGTCCCCAGCAGGTACCCCTCTGTCCTGGAGGTGAAGAGGCCATCTGATGGAAGAGAGAAGGGCCAAGGGTGTGAGACACCGCTGCACCCCCGTCAGGTTCGGGAACCTCGCGGATGCTACCATGGGGAGAGGCTGGCCGTGAGACCAGCCGGCTTCAGCCCCTACTTGGAAGGGTCTTGGGGTCAAGGCAGAGGCCTTTCTATCACTGTGGTTCATTGGACGGCAGGACAGAAGTGAGAGTGTTGGATGGGATGCCAATGTGTCGTAAGTGAAGGCACGGATTCTGGAAGCTGGGAAACACAATGTGGCCCCAGGCGTCTGGGACATGACCCTCGGCTCCCAGCCGGTGGGGCCCCTTGACTGGCCACAGCCTATAAACAGGGGCTGCTTGGCGTGTGTCGGGGAGCACCAACCCAGGTCTGTGCAGGCCGGCTGCCCCGCTGGGAGCAGGAACGCCTCCTGGACCTCTTCTCGACAGGCTTCTGCTGAGGCCCTGCACGTCTTGGTTGTCAGGGCACCTACCCCAGCAGCTGCCCTCCTGTCCTTCAGGCCCAAGGCCCGTCTCAATGCTAATTCTAGACACGACGTCTCATTCTGTATCTGCTGCCTCCCTTATGAAAATCCCCTCAACATGTAGAATTGGAACTTTATGTTTTTCCCTCTGCAAGTTTTGGCCAACCTCAGGGCCTGGATTCTTCTTCTGAACTGCAGACTAAAGGAAATTGGAAATAAAAAATAAATTTAAAAGAAGACAAGGGACAGAAGAAGCAGGGGTGAGTGAAGAAATCAGAAAAAAAGAAAAAAAAAAACCATGTTGCTGCATTTAAGTAAGTGTTGATTATAAGAAATATAAAAATAACTATCTGGAATAATAATTGCCCCAAATCTCAAGACCACAGGAGGTAGAAAAAAAAAAAGCATAGTGGGATTTCCCTGGAGGTCCAGTGGTTAGGACTCGGTGCTCTCGCTGCTGGGGGCCCAGGTTCAATCCCTGGTCCGGGAATTAAGATCCTGCAAGCCACGCAGCTCGGCCAAAAAAGAAAAAAGAAAAACATGATAAGATTTTTGTTGGGTGGAAAAAAGAAAGGTTCAGTATATGTGTTCAAAATTTATGAGTAACACCTAGAAAAGAAATCAGAAGGAGGAAAATTTGTTAAAAACTAACAAACGTGGAGAAATCATGGTAAATCGAAAATACACAGTGTAAAATGAGTTAAAATGTATTAAGAATTAAAATAAATGAGACGTGAGACTCCAAGATTGGTCTTAAAATCTAGTTATATGCTATTCATGAGAGACAACCATAAACAAAACAATAAGGTTCAGTATAAAAGGACGGACATCAGGCAAGTATTAATAAAAATAAATTAAATGTAATAATAGATGCCACAGATGAAATAGAATTCATGATGAAAAGAAATAAAAGGGATAGTTCAAACTGGTAAAAGTTATAAGAAGATTAAAGTCATGGACATTTAAATACCTAACACAAGAGCTTCATATAAAGCAAGCACTAAAAAATGTCAAGAAAATAGATAAATCGTTCACTTTGTTAAGGGACTCAACACACACCTAACAGACATCACAGGTTAAAGAAACAAAAGTAGTTGAGGATAACACAATCAATAAGGTTGAGCTAATAAAATATGGAATACTCTAGCTAATGAAGAGAGAATATACCCTCTCTGCAAATAGTTAGGAAATAGTCATTATAAAGAAAAAAAAAAAAGCCACAAGGAACTACGGATAAATTCCAAAGTGCAGAAATCATAAAGGCATTCTTCTGAGCCACTATGCAAACAACTTGAAATTAACAATACAGAAATAGCCAACCACCTGCTAGAAAAAAAAAGTAATTAATAATAGAACAAAAATTTTAAATACCATATATAAGTAATATAATATAAATTTAAAGATTTTAAAGAGAAAAACCAATTGGAAATTACTACTTAGAGGAAAAAAGAAGAGACAGCTCTACATATCAAAGTCTTAAATAAGAATACATTTATTATAAACTACATGAAGTAAGATTTCAACTCAGAAAGTTGTCCAGAAAAATGAAATAAAATCCACCTAAAAAAAGTAGAAGAGAAAAAATCGGTAAAAGTCAAACAACTTAATGAAATAGATAAAAATAATAATAATAATTGAGTTGAACAGTAACACTAAAAAAAAAAATCAGTAGTCAGATAAACATTGCCAAGTCTAATCAAGAGACAGAAAGAAAATACACATAATCAACCATTAGGAATAAAAGATATGAAAATATTTTTTAATTTAAAAAGAGTAATTATATCAATGTGTGTATATCAATAACTTTAATAATCCAAAAGAAACAAACTTTCTAAAATTTTTTAAGGAATATAAGTTACCAAATTTGACTTAAAGGATAAGTAGCATCCTTAAATAAACAACATAATCTCAGAAAAATTTGAAAATAAAGTTGCATATTTTTTTTTAAAGGCACCAGAACCAGATTAAATGGTTTATGGAGTTGGGTTATTTAAAATTTTTTAATTTTTAAATTACAGAAGTAATACATGCTCATTTTAAATGAAATGTTCAAACATATGTAGGTGTATACAGTAAAAAGATTATCTCCCCACCCCCTCCTTCATCCAAGCTCCAGTGCCTGGGATTAACCCTCTTAACTACAAACAGGCAAATATGCATGTATACATGTATATGTATATGCAAATATGCATACACACATATATATTTACAAAAAAGAGATCTTGCAGCGCACATTGTTCTACACTTACTTTTTAACTTCAGCCACACATCATGATGTCATTCCACGTGACTAACATGACAGATACACAGAATTCATTTGTACGGATGTACCACACAGTAGATCGTAGGATACTTAGGTTCAATCTTCCCTGGCTTCAGAGAAATAAACACCCACAGACAACCTTTTAAGAACCTGCAAAAATCCCTTCCGCCAGACCACTGGGGAAAAGTCTTCAAATGAAACAAGAGAACAAGTTACTTCTGCTAGCTTCCCACCAGCACTGAGGAAATGATCAGTTCTAGTGTGACAGAATAATAATGAAAACCAAAGTAAAAACTTTCCAGATTAGCCTGACCATTTAAAAACTATATGCATATCCCAAAAAACCCACCTTTTTTTCAGTAAAAAGAATTGCTAATCATGTTTCTCCTTCAGGTCAGGAACGACCTGCACTTCCTGTCGGGAGGAATTAAGCAAGTTTTCTCCCTCGAGCATCTACCATGATGCTCCAAAGGCTCATTTAGTCCTTCTGCGTGTTCATTTCCCCCGAGTAATTCACCGAAGTGAAAATACCTACAGGACTTCCCTGGTGGCACGGTGGTTAAGAATCCGCCTACCACTGCAGGGGACACTGGTTCAAGCCCTGGTCCAGGAAGATCCCACATGCCGTGAAGCAACTAAGCCCGTGCGCCTCAACTACTGAGCCTGCGTGCTGCAACTACTGAAGCCCGTGCGCCTAGAGCCCATGCTCCACAACAAGAGAAGCCACCGCAATGAGAAGCCCACGCAGCACGATGACAGCAATGAAGACTGAACACAGCCAAAAATAAATAACTAAAGGAAAAGAAAGAAAGAAAGAAAAAGAAAATACCTACAGAGTGTCCATCCAAATCTTGATGAGCCGTTATCCCTTTCTGAGGCTGTGGGCTGAGAACTGGAAAGAATGAGACCATTTCCTGGAAGGACACAATGTGGAAAAGAAAGATATCAAAAATGGAAAGTGAGAATAAGTCCAAGGTCACCCTACTTAAACTGCCAGGATTCTGTCAGGCTATCTACGGGAGCTCATGAATCACAGTCATAGGCTGCAGAAAAGCTAAGATTAGGACCAGTTAAGAGATCAGTTAGTTAGTGTAAAGTTTTTACATTGTTTTTACAATACCCCAGATTTTTTAAAGGGATATAAATAGTGTGTGACAACTGTAGTATTGTTCCTACTTCAGATCTACATTCTCTTCCTTTAACATTTTATTGGAGGGAATTCCCTGGTGGTCCAATGGTTAAGACTTGGAGCTTTCACTGCCTGGGCTGGGTTCAATTCCTGGTCAGGGAACTAAGATGCTGCAAGCCACAAAGCATGGCCAAAAAAAAAAAAAAACACACAAAAAAACAAACCCACAAAACTCCCTGCGCGCGCGCACACACACACACACACAAACATTTTATTGAAATCATCTAAAAGTCATGCTTCCCTGCTTCATATTAAAAATTCCGGGGTCTTTTCAACAAATGGTGGTAGGACAATTAGACACACACATTCAAAAGAATGAAAAGGTCTAATTCAAAAGAATTAGACCTCTTCCTCACAACACACCCAAAAATTAACTCAAAATGGATCATAGACCTAAATGTAAGTGCTAAAACTATAAAACTCTCAGAAGGAAATATATATTAAATCATCGTGAACTTGAATACGCGCAAAGTCTTCTTAGATATGACACCACGTGCAAAAAAGAAAGCAGATAAATCAGACCCAATCAAACTGACAAAGGACACCATCAAGAAAGTGGAAAGAACTCGCAGGATGGGAGACAATATTTGCAAATCTTATATCCTACTGATAAGGGACCTGTATCTGGTATATATAAAGAACACTGACAATTCAATAATTCAAAGACCAATAACCCAATTTAAAAATGGGCAAAGGATCTGGCTAGATATTTCTCCAAAGAAAATATGCAAATGGCCAATAAACATAAGAAAAGATGCTCAACATCATTAGACATTAGGGAAATGCAACTCAAAGCCACAGCAAGATACCACGTCATTCCCACGAGGATGGTGAGAATCAAAAGATAGATAATGACAAGTGTGGGTAAGGATGTGGTGAAATCCGCATACAATGCTGGTGGGAATGTAAAATGAGGCAGTCGCTTCGGAAACAGTCAGGCAGTCCCTCAAAAGGTTAAGCACAGAGTTACCATGTGACCCAGACATTCCACTCTCAGGTATATAACCAAGAAGAATGAAGACACACGCCCACACAACCACGTATACATGGATGTTCCTAGAGACATTACTCATAACAGCCAAAAAGCGGAAACAGCCAAATGTGTACCCCCGATGAATGGATAAACAGTATGTGATATATGGGAATTCCCTGGTTGCCCAGTGGTTAGGACTCTGCGCTCCCACTGCAGGGGGCGTGAGTTTGATCCCTGGTCAGGGAACTAAGATACCGAATACTGCGCAGTGTGGCCAAAAGAATTTAAAAAAAAAAAAACCCAGTATGTGGTATAAGCACACAAAGAATAACTATTCAGCCATAAAAAAGGAATGAAGTTGTACACGCTACAGCCTGGATGATCCTGAGAAGAGTATGCTGAGAGAAGGAATCCAGGCACAAAAGGCCACATATTGTAAGATGCCACTCACGTGAAATGTCCAAAAGAGGCAAATCAATAGAGACAGAAAGTAGACGAGTGGTTTCCGGGGGTGGGGGACTTGGGGGAAAACGGGGAGGGACTGCTGATGGATGTGGGGTGATGGAAGTGTTGGGGTCCTAGATTGAGGTGATGACTGCACACTGCTCTGTATATTACAGAAGCCACTGAATGTACAGATGGAATAAGTGAGGTACGTGATATGTGAATTGTATCTCAAGAGAGCTGCTATTAAAAAATGGCGGGGTCATTACCAATGGTCTTGGTCTGTTCTGCACAAAAAGGAGATTTAATAGCCTGAAAGACAGTGCGTCTTCCTAGGTATTATGTTATATGACAAGTTATTTTTTCTCAAGTATGCCCTACTTCCCTGGGCTTCTGGTCATTTAGAGAAGGGCCAGTGTGAAGAGTGACAGCTTGGCATCTGAAGGACAGAGATGGAAGGAATGGCTTCTTGCCCTGACTTTGCCGTGATTACCTGTGTGACCTTTGTCAAGTCACTTAACTTCTCTGGGCCTTAGCTCATCTGAAAAATGAGAAGTCAGAACTAAATAAATTCTCCCACTTTAGAATTCTGTGATTCAGATTTAAAATGGCATATGTAAATATTAACATAATTATGAAAACATATTGTATTTGTTTTTTAATATGTAACAAAATGTGAATCAGTGGTTGTCTTGTATGACGGGTGATTAGTGTTTTACCCTCATATGTGTCTCAATTCTTCCATAACACAAGCATATTTAATTTTATATTTGAAAAAAATCTTTTAAGTGTTGTATTGCATATGTTAAAATGTGATAACTTCATTGAAATACAAGTCTGTTAAATCTATAAATACAGATGCAAGACATTTGTAATTTTCCAGTGATGAGTGGAGATATTACAACCCCTGGGAGTTTTTAAAGTTGGAATTCTTCTATACAGAATTGTTTTCTTTGTTTAAATGTGTTCTTGGTTTTCAGATTGAATATAGTCTTTGGCATACAGCTTTGATTCTCATAATGTATGTGCTTGTGCTGACTTAATTCACACAGACGCTGAGGGAAAGAGGGGGCCCTTAGTGCATCTTTTCCAATAAAAGGGAACACAGGAATCAGCAAGATACTTAATCCTACACTTTCATATGCAAAACTTGATTACATACAACAGATCCGCGCTAATGACAAGATGAAAGCCGTGTAAAATAATGTATAATATATGTTCAGTAATGTTCCAATGAAGGAAGTAATAAAACAATGAAGATTCCTTTTAGTTTAGATTTCCAAACCAGGAAACTGGGATCTACACGAGGCAGAGAGCACTTTAATTTCATGGAAAAGGTTTCCTTTAACTGAAGTATTTTTAGTGTGTACATTTGAAATGACATTATATCTCTGTGAGCTTGAAACAAAAGTCATGTATTTTAACCTCAGGTAGAAAAGAGGAAAAAGACATGTCGAAATAACCAATGTTTTCCTAATTAAAGACCAACTGACTTGCAAAAAAAAAAAGTCACGTATTTTAAGAAGTGAATGAAAATATGGTTGAAGGTCTAAAATTTGTTAAATACGGCAAGAGTCTTGGTGGATTTGGGAGGGACATGAAACATCTGCCCACATGTGCCTCCATGTGCTTGTTCATTATGATGGGAAAACTGATCTGGAAGTCATAGTGGACCTCAGAAGCACGTGAGCAATGGGGCCACGAGTGGCTTTTCCTCTGGGAGGCAAAAAGCCCCCTGCAACGTAAACAGGCCCAGATAAACACTGGTTCCTTGCCCACTACTGTGTGCAGTTATAGGCAATCACTAGTCTAAAGATGTCCTTGTGCGTGCTAATTATTTCTGCAACTCAGAACACGTAGAGCTGGGATTAGGAAAGGAAGAAGCGCACATGTGATGTCAGGGGTGCCGTAGTTTTGCCTGGCTTCTTCATTGTCTTTGTTATTTAAATATCCTGTTGTGTAAGTATGTAGACAGGAAGTGAGTTATACAAAACCTTACAACGACAGCAGTATTGAGTTTCAGATGAGCAGATGTGCCTAGTGTTTGGGAAGCTGATATATATTTCGTTTTTCGAAAACGCTAAAAAGTACTCCATTTTCTCTGGGAACATTTTCAATATTTCAAAAGAAGCTTTGACGGTCCTGCATAAATATTCTCTAGTTAATAATTGCCGCTTGGGCCTGTAACAGCAGACTTTAATTATTTAGCTTCTGCTTTGTGTTTCTTTGGAAAACACTAAAATCTTGTCTTCAGCGGTGAGAGAGAGAAAGAGGTGGAATAAATGAGCGACACGAAATACACTGCGTATTGTTTCTGCCGCGGCTCTGCTGGGTTTTCATGCTGATCAGAATCTCTGGGCGGACAGGAGGGGAGAGATCCTCTTACGTGGTCCACCCACCACTGCTGGCTTTCCTGCCAAAAACGGCCGCTGGTGTGGGAGCGTTTCCTCTGGTGCACGGAACCCTCAACTTAGAGAGAATTGTTGAGAAAAGCTCCTTCCTCTTTTAGAGTCAGAATCAGAATAGCCCCCATCTGAGTCTTTTTTTGTTTGTTTGTTTTTCCCATTTAAATGTCCTGGGTGACATCTTGAATTTCAGATTTTAGAAAGCTATACCTTTTCTGATGTGGAGGAGTGTAAAATAATTTTGGTTGAGAGCACAAGTTAGAAACACCTACAGAATTGAGCTTCTCGACTCTCGTCTTTATAGGATAAACTGGACGAAATATAGTGAAAGGGCGCTTTGGCGGGGTTCGAGATGTGATTGATTTTGTTAACACACAACATGGAAACGGTGCTCTTAATTTACAAGGTATGAAAGCAGCTCTTCGCCTTGTCCCAGATGAAAACTTGGGCTTGAGGAGAGGATTTAGAAGGAGAGTTTTTAGGCGTTTCCCGTAGTTTCTGAGTGAGCTCTCCCACTCCCACCCCCTCCTTCCATGGGGTAAGGAGATAGGGCCCATTTTCTGCTGCTAAAATGCTGGAGCCTCGTTACACCCTAAGCTTCATCTCTGCAGCCAGCTCAGTGATGGATAACCGTGTGTCCCTGGCTTTCACACAGCGAATGTAACTTAAGCTTAAACAAATAACCTGTTTCCTTTCAAGTGTCTCTTAGAAAGATCAGAAAATTCTGTTGAGATTTAAAAGAATGTAAAATCCAGTGTTGGAGGTGGAGGGAATTGGCTGCATTTTGCTGCCCTGAGTTCAGGCCGACCATTTGCATTCAGCCAATAATTAGTTTGTCAACAAGCTTTATTTAAGACCTACTATCTTTTAAAAGTCATTTTAAGATTTGAGGAACAGATCCAAATGTTCTATTTCAAAACAAAATCTGCAGCCTAATTCCTTGTCACTGGTTCCACTGCCCTTTTCCTTTCCTTTTTGTGTTACAGGGTATGAAGACTGTTATTTTGAAAGCCGTGTGCACGTCTATGAGCAAATCATTTCAAACAGCCATTTGTATGAAACGTAAACTTAATAAGCTTAAGGAGAGCATTGTTCCGTATTTGGCCTGGGAGCGGCCCACCCCCGCTTCAAGTGGCATTAGTGAAGCCCAGCTTTAAAAGCTTAATGAGCGGCCCGTAACCCACAGTAGGCAGCCTTGTTAGAAACTACAATTTGGTCCAAAGACAGCTTTTTTATTTATTTGATTTGCTGATTTCTCAGAATTACTAAGCTGTTGCCGGTCGTATTGATTTCATGTTAGAATCACTTGAAAACATCGTTTGGCTAGCTGCGTTCCAGGCATCTTAGCTGGATCTCTGTTTCTGGGTTTTCTCGAACATTGAAAAAAACAAATCAATGGTCCTTTGGCCACTTGAAATCTTATCTTTATTTCACTTCAGTAACATGAAGCTGCAGACAGACCCTGCAACACTAGAGCATGTGAAGGGGAGTATTGATGTATAGGTATTACGTTGATAATTGGATTTTAATAAACACCGTCTTCCAGTTATGATTCTACTCTGGTTACAATTCGTTCTAGGATTCCTACCCTTAGTCTTAATGTGATAACAAACTTATTCTCCATGAATTAGTTAATGGTCTTTAGTTTTGATACAGAAACTCTTACATCCATTCATGGGCTTTGCAACAGAACAGTCTAGTTTATCCCTAGAACTGTCAGACTCGTCAGAAAATAATACCTCCTGACATTTGCAGAGTTAAAATATAGGATTAATGATCAGCTTTTAACATGCAAATTAAGTATTCGGTATAAGAGTGAGTATTCGGTGGTCCTTTTACCCATCTTATTTAACTCAAATTCTCCATTAAAATTAGAAGGGCAGGTTGAGTCTTTCCCTCACTCGATGGGAGTCACATTAGGACGGTGCTTCTAACTAGACTTTGGGGGTAAAATGGGAAATTACAAGGAAGGCTACTTGGAAAAGTAGCATATTTGTAGTTCCACTGAAACACCATCAAGACTTCAGAGAAGTTAATGATTAACTTTAAGAACTGCAAGGCCCAAATCTGAATCCCTCCTTGCTGTTGGGCCCCAGCCTCTAAAATGAGAGCAGAGGGGAAATCTATGGCCTCCACATCCCAGGAAAAAGAGATCATCTTCCCTTTGTTCTGAGTAAAACTGGAAAAGATGATTTTTCCTGAAAACCTCAGCGTGGTTGCCTGCTTTCTTTAAATGCTTAATAACATTCTCTGTCAGTAGCTCTTCACAATTATATAATAGTTCTCACTCGTGGCAACCTATTAAGAGGCTACTTGTATACACACCAAATTATACGGTTAAACACTGCCATGTACTTTTGTAACTGGAAAAAGCATTTTAAACTCTAAGGCTAAAAAGAGCTGTGTGTCTATTGTCTCTGCCACAAGAGGGGACGTTTCTTTTGCAAGAGGTCTTTGCATTGCAAAAGACAAGTTTCACAGCTGACTTTTCTCCTACAAAATAAAGTCCCTTTTTGACTGGACAAAGGCGATTTGCTACGTTCGAACCACCTCCTTCCTGCCATTTTGGTGGGTTTTAGGCTTCTTTGGCCCATTTCTTGGCTATAACGTACACAGTTGATCCCTAAAGCTTAATTTTTAATTGCTTATTGTCTCAAATGGCATCATGGCTTTATTGGGCACCTCTGTCCCGGAACAAGGGCACTCGAGGGGGTCCCCTGAACTGCACACCGTGAGGCAGGGTGCACACACCGCTGGCAGTGGCAGGACGGCAGTAACATGAGACACACACTGTATCATGCACACACCGCACACTCTCGCACCCAGCACAGTGTTTGGGTCATTCTTTACATCACAGTGTACAGGCTCACAGGAAAAGTACAATTAAACTACCAGGAATTTTGGTCATAACAAACTGTTTCTAAAAGGCTCCCAGGGGATTTCTTTTGTTACTTCAATAACAATGCCAATTTCAAAGCGTACCACCGATTTCTAAGAATCCGAAGCCATTTCTCGTTAATAGCCTTTGAGAAACATCAGCCACTTATAAGCTGACCTCACGGAGTCTCTTCTCGGGGCCTTGAGATACACGGCCACAGAGGCCAAGTTTTCGTGGAAGCCTTCACCAAGTGACACCAAGTTATCAACCCGGAGACACACACACGAACCTTCAGACCTCACCCTTGATTTTCACCAGTAAAACGCTCGGAAGTGTTTGAACAAAGACAAGTCTGCTTTTAGTGAACATTCAGCCAGAGTTCTCTCTGTGCTGATGGGTCTGGGGGGAGTGGGAGAAAGTAGAGGTTTGGGTGATCCTGGGGTGCAAAAGAGGCAGCCTTTTGAGCGTTTCGGGGTCCACGGCCTTTCATGCTGAATCGGAGGCCTTTCCGCTCACAGAGCTGCTTCTGAGCTAAGTGGAAATTGCATTCAGCGCGGCAGCAGGTAAGAGCTCCTGGTCAGTACTCAGGAGGTTTTTTCCCCCCATTTGTTTTGAAAGCAAGTAAATTCCTATAATATGACGTCTGGGAACGCTGGTGGGATAGGCCGAATCCAGGAGGCCACGTCATACGTACATAAAATGCTTATCAGAAACCCTCATGAATGTTACAGAGATCATTTAAAAATTACATTATTGACAGTAATGAAAATAATTGTTTCACGAGGGCCATGATGACAGAAAACGGCAAGGATTATGGCATATCCATTTTCTTTCTATATTCTTATTTTCTGTAATGCATATCTTACCAAAAAAACCCCCACCAAGAGTAGAGATGGGACTTTCCTGTTTGCTAGGAAACAGGTGTTTAAACTGTGTAGATGAGTATTTGTCGAATATCAGTAATTTTCACCACCCTTTCTGCATCTCTCGTCCCCCCAAAATCCCCACTGATGAGCGCCTGCACTAATATTATGATAGGTCACCAAGACCATGCAGAGAGAAGTTTCTACTGAGGCTTCCTTTCTTTTATAAATAGATCTCCAAGCATGTCAGTTTTGCACTGTCAAAAGCCCTGAAATGATTTCGGGGAAGTCGATATTTTAAAAGCCCATTTAAAAGAACCAGGTTTGACATCGGGAGGAGGATTTTATCAGGAGAAGCCTGGTCTTCATACCAAAGGGGAAAGACTTAACGTGAAAGAATGAACTATGTTGCATTTAGAAAAGGAAAATTAAGTGGACTTTAGCATGTTTTTTTTACTGTGATCTCTGTTACCCGGAAACAAGTTCTAAGGGATGTTAAAGTCACTTTAGTTCTTTAAAATGAAAGTCAAAAATGAGGGTAAAAAACAGTCTTTGGGCATGAGAAAAACTGCTGTCTTAAAAAAAAATCCAATATCTAGAATTATATTGAATAAATACCAAAAAATACTCAGTGATTGTTAAGACTAACAGGCCAATTAATATCACTTTTAAAAGGCATTGGAAGGCCTGATATAAGACACCAGGACCTCGGCCCCCGTGTCTTGCTGACTTGAGATCGCTGGAGACAACTTAGGGTTTGCACACCTTAAATCAAATAGAAATGAAAAGTTGGTAAGAGCACAGCAATGTGCACACACGATATAAAAGTGACAGTGCACACAGAATTCAATTACATTTTGCAAGAAAAGTGACCGAGACATGTCACAAAAGTTGGATGAGGAAGAGAGAATTTCCCAACTACCGTCAGAGTTCCCATGTCAGACTGTGATCAGTTTATATTTACCAAAGTAACAGAATAAATAATTGATCCTTAGATGCTACTGTATATTTTTTGCATTTAGAAAATCTTTGCAGATTGCCAACCTAAAAAAAAAAAAAATCACGGATGCCTTTAAATGGAAATGGCCATTTACTTCCTCATCATAGATTTATGTCTTCCAGTTTTTTTCACGTCCCTTAGAGACTGATCAGTGATGCTTCCACCAAAATCCAATCTATCATTAAAAAGAAATGCAAATAAAAGAAACAAATACTGTTGAGAAAAGCAGATGTTAGGAGGCTGTTTATCTGCTCCTCAGATGGTGGCACAGGCAGTTTTCTGATTTTAGAAACCATAGTAAAGAACCATCTATTCATTAGTTTGTTAATTCTGGAAAGAAACTGCCCGCGCGAGTGCCTGCTTGCGGTGTTGGTGAGAGCAGGGTATTATTCACCCACACAGGACACCCACACAGGACAATATCACCCACACAGGACAATATGGATCATCTGTTCGAGCAGGCTTCTCCTGGAGTCCCCACTGCTGGGCTCTATTTCTTCATGCACCGGGAAGACCTCGACATGGGCTTTGGGACAGCCATATCTTCACAAAAGGAGCCTTAAACCCTCCACGTTTTCACCACCAGCTGCGGTGTCTTCTGCAGAGCAACGTGTCTGCTGTGTCTTTAAAAGAGCAGCTGCGTCCTCTCCTCTCTAGTGTTTGCACTTTTACCTGTAATCTGATTGTGGGGAGGAAAGGAAAACCTGGGCACCCCTCCCCGGCACCCTGGCACCATGATCGTTTGTTTAGTTAGTAATTCTACCTAGCAGGGACTTTTCCCTTCTCTGGGCTTGCTGTGCTCCATCCACAGAACTGCATCTCCATGGCAATGGAAAAACACGATGCTGGAGAGACAGAGAGGGCCCAGAGCCCATGAAACCCTGCCCTCAGCTCCCCGCCTCGCGGGAGGGGCTGGGCTAATTTATATGTCACGTTTAGGGGTGTTGGGATTCAGAGATCAAAGGAGGTCAAAAGGGGGCTGTTGGAATGGGAGATATTTATTGTGTTTAATATAAATACAAATGTGTCCAAGGAGAGAAACTGAAACCTTGAAAGTCCCACGGATTGTGGTGAGTAAACATAAACACCACGTCTGAAAACGGGCAGCATGCTGAAATGAGCTAGCACTTTGAAAAGCTGTCTGATTCCAGACGGGGGTAAATTAAGACAATAACCATCTCAACGCAAAGTGAAAATACAAATCAGTTGAAAACATTGGTTAAGGTTTCTGACTCTGCCTCAGATCTGCTGTGTAGTACCTTCTGGCTGTAAATGCCAGGATGACCCAGAGCGCTTGAGAAATTTCTGGTTACACTTCTTAGCAACATATGTTTTGTTATCAAGAACATTTGTTTCATACTATTAACTATACAGTTAACTTTGTGCCCGTTAAACAACGTTAATTTGACAAATTGTGGGCTGGGGGTATGGGTGCCGGTTAGAGAAAGGGGCTTTGTGCTTGGGGGTCTCCATTAGTGAAACAAGAAATAAGCCCCTAGTTAAACTGATATGATGGGGAATGACTTCTATTCAGTTAACTCAATTATTAGTGCTAATTGGGGGCCAGGTGAAGCATGGATAATTGAAATTCACAGATAATCTGAAAACCTCTATTTAACCAAGAACTTCAAACTTCTTCCCCATTTACCAATTACCGGAGGACCTAACAAACAGAAAACATGGATTAAATTGAATTTCACTTCCCCAAAGATTCCCACTATGATGTCTTTTTATCGATGAATTCAGGACAAAAGCCAAAGATTGACTATATTCCAGAGACTGAATTACAGACGGTCCTCAACAATTAAAAAGGAAAGGATTTTATTCCGAAAGTTTGTTTGTAAATCAGCTGTTTGAAACTCGGGACAATGTGATGTATTCACTGCCGTTGGATTCCAAGGCAGCCCAGAGAGGCCGACTGGTAACCTAATGACACAGGAAATATATTTAGAATTCTAAGTCCCTTAATCAATCCCTTTTGAATCCTAAACCCTTAGCCTCCAACCCCTAAATCTCTCTGAGCCTTAAATCTAAGGGCTTTTTTTTAAATTGAAGTAAAATTCACATAACATCAAATGAACCATTATAAAGGAACAATTCAGTGGCGTTTAGAGCGTTCACGGTATTTACAGCCATCACCTCTATCTACTTTCTAAATATTTTCATTGCTCCCAAAAGAAACACCCTTTAGCTCCATTAGCAATCCTTCCTCACTCTCCCATCACCTCAGTCCCTGGAAACCACCAATCTACTTTCAGTCCCTATGGATTTCCTGTGGTGGACATTTTATATAAATGGAGTCATACGTGCGGTCTTTTGTGTCTAGCTTCTTTCACTAACATCATATATTTAAGGTTCATTCGTGCTGTATCGTGTGTCAGTACTTCATTCCTTTTTACTGCCAAATAACATTCCATCGTAAGGATGAACCACATTTTATGGAGCCATTCACCAGCTGAGGGACAACTGGGTTGCCTCTATCTGTGTCTGTGTGACTAAGGGCACCATTACCCCTCAGATTCCACCCTGATATTCTCTGCTCCGTGAGGACTTGGGCAGTGGAACGGATGAAGGATGGACTGAAGCTTGGGAAGAGGGGCGCTCCTGTGGCAGAGCGTGGGGGGTCTCCTTCAACGTGCCCTGGGCTATGGCGCACAGGTACCTGAGGCAGTCAGGGCTCTTCCCATGAGGGGTGATGTCGGCAGGGGACATTTCTCAAGAAGCGTCAGCAGTGAGGGATAATTCAAGACAGGAACAACCGTGGTGGAGGAAGGGGCGGGAGAGACGAAGAGTCTTCGGAAGAATGGTACCTCCCTCAGATTCAAGTGCTGCTGGGCCCTAGAATGAGAGCAGAACGGGACTGACCCAGCAAGAAGTCTGGCAGATGTTCTTGGTCTGTTTCCCACTTTTTTGAAAACATAGGTGCCAGAAGAGGTTTCCATGACAGCCACCAAATTTAACACTAAATTCCACCTTGCAGAGAATTCTGTCACTGCTAGGGTGGCCTGTGCCCACAGAATCCACACCTCGGCACAGACTCCTCCTGCCTTGAAGCTTCAACCCCCCCGCATCACACCCCACACCCTCGTGCCCTCTGCACCTGCATCCTTGTGAGGATGGGAGGGGCCGGCCCACCGCCGGGGAGCATTCCAGAACTCCAGGTGCAGGTCCTCCCTCGCTTCCATGGTGCCCATTTGGCATTTTCAATAACTTCTGTTGGTCAGAGTTCCTCACAATGGAACCAGATGAGCTCCATAATTTCTGGTTGTGTAATTTGCTGCATGTCTAGGTGTGTTATGTGTGTGTATGCACGTATATGTTGTGTCTATATACAATAAGTATATGTATATACCGATGAAATGAGTTATTTATCCCTGCCTTATTTATTCCATAAAGTTCATCATTAATTCAATAAATAAAATTCATCCGAAATCCAACTCTATCCTACTAACACATTAACATTTAGTTTTTCCCATCTTCCCTTATCGTTCTCATTATAGAATATTGTTTTGTATTTTGCCTTTCCCACTATTTTATCACTTTCCTCAGTGTTTCATAATTTAATTTAATTGGCAGCATTTGTGCTTCAAGACTTGAAAGGCGGCTGGCCCTTACCTGACCCGCTTGGTCTGGTCCGGAAAACCCCTGAAGGTTCCTCCCATAAAAGCGCCCTGGTCTTTTGCTTCTGGGTGGGGTGAGTCAAGCGCTTTGCAGATGCAAGGGGTCCCCAGTTTTATGAAGACCTGGGAGGGTCGCGGAGGCCAGGCTGGTGGGAGAGCCTGAGGGCCTCTCAGGGAGGGAAAGTCACTTCTGCGTCTCCCTCCCCTTCCTGGACGCAGACCTGCCCCTCCTGCTGCAGGGTCGGGGAGGCCCCAGTGCGAGGACGCCTGTATTTCTCCAAAACCAGATAGAAAAGGGAGACGATGTGGAGAAGACGGAAGAGTAAAAAAGTTGCTTCAATTTTTTTAAAAATTGGTGCATTTCTTTTTAAAAAATTAAAATGTTTTTATGGAGGTGAAATTCACATAACATGCAACTAACCTTTTAAGCTGTAGAATTCAGCGGTATTTGCTGTGTTCACAGTGATGTACAAACACCAGCTCTCTAGTTTCAAAACCTTTTCTTGACCCCATAAAAATGCCCTGTACCCACTCTGCCCACCCACTGGCCCCTGGTGACCTCGAATCTGTTTTGGTCCCTATGATTCACCTGTCCTACAATACAGGGGTCCCCAACCCCTGGGCCACAGACCGGTACCAGTCAGTGGCCTGTTAGGAACCAGGCCGCACGGCAGGAGGGGAGCGGCGGGCGAGCGAAGCTCCGTCTCTGTTTACAGCAGCTCCCGTCGCTCGCACCACTGTCAGGTCAGCAGCGACATTAGATTCTCAAGGGGGATGAACGCTGCGGGGAACTGTGCACGCGAGGGGTCCTGGTTGCACACTCCTTATGAACATCTAATGCCTGATGATCTGGGGTGGAGCTGAGGTGGGGACGCTGGGACCCACTGGGGAGCGGCTGCAGATCGATTCTCATTAGCAGGGAGGTTTGGCTGCCCAGAGACCATGATAAATCAATGGCTCGCAGACTCATATCAAAACCCTATCAGTGAGTGGCAAGTGACAGCAAGCTCAGGGTTCCCGCTGATTCTGCATTATGGTGAGTTGTATAATTATTTCATTATGTATTACAATGTAATAATAATAGAAATAGAGTGCACAATAAATGTAATGCGCTTGAATCGTCCTGAAACCATCCCCCACCCCAGTCTGTGGAAAAACTGTCTTCCACAAAACCAGTCCCTGGTGCCAAAAAGGTTGGGGACCACTGCTACAAGAAGAATCCTGCACTATGTGTCCTTATGTATCTGGCTTCTTTCACTGATTGTAATTTGTCAAGGTTTGTTTTGGTCTGAATGTTTACATCCCCCTCAGGTGCAGATGTTGAAAACTTAACCCCTAATGGTATTAGGTGGGGGGGCTTTGGGAGGTGATTAGGTCATGAAGGTGGGGCCCCCATGTTGGGATTAGTGCCCTTATAAGAAGAGGAACAGACCGGGGGATCTCTCTTTTTGCTCTCTACTGTGTGAGGCCACAAGGAGAAGATGGCCCTCTACAAGCCAGGAGGAGGGCCCTCGACGGATGCTGGATCTGCCAGCACCTTTTTGTTGGACTTCCAACCTCCAGAACTGTGAGAAATAAACGTCTGTTGTTTAAGCCCCCCAGTCTGCATTTTTATGCCCAGTTTATAGGTAAATAAACCGAAATGGAATAAAAACACAGTTACTGAGAGCATGTGTGTGTTTGCTGCTTTTCTTTAAGGAGTGGATCTTCCTCTGAGAGGGGGCTTATGGAGTGGAAAGGGGATCCCAGAGGTCACCTGCTGCCTAAAACCTGGCAAAGGAGGTAAGACAACCACGAGAGAGAAGCCCTCAAGAAAAATCGGGTTTTATGATGCTGGTAGATCCAATGTCCCTGTTTATTGCTTCTTTGTTTTCCCATCAGGGATTAGGGATTATATTCAGTGGTGCTAATGGCAGGATTGAAAGTGGAAAAAGACGTTTGTCTCCAAAACGCAAACCTCTGTGACAGTGAAAATAAGGTGGCCTTACATCCGTCCACACCTGACTTGTGGGGCAGGTGGCTGCATCCCCGTGTCCACTGGCTCACGATCAGCCCTTTTCAGAGCTTTCCCTTCTCTCCACCCTATGACCACGTGCTATTCACGTAGAAAGCGGAACATGTTTGTATGATACCCAGTAGCTTGCCAAATCTGTTTCTTCCCATCCCACGTGGTAGTGATCCAGATGTGTGATTTTTCATGGCTAACCATTGTGGCTGGAGCCACTAAGATATTCCACTGGGATGAAGAGTGATGATCTAGTCTTAGTTAATTCGTGGGATACTATTTGATTGAATTCATCTGTAATACTAAAGACTCAGAATATCTCCCAGGACAATACTAATACCTAAATGAACATTTTCAGACTTTGTCAATCCACACAAAAGCAACATTAGAATTTCACACAAAGCACCCCAAAGGAAGGTTTCTCCAGCGATGACTGTGGCATCACCTTGGCCATGGATTTTGATTTGACTGTTGGTCACCTATGAAGAGTCCTTGCTGAAATGCAATCAGTGTGGCATTCTAGCTGGCACTGTAGATGGACCTTCTAGAATATAGAAGGTTTACACTCTATAACGTTCAACAACAGTACACAAAGTCCAAGTTCAAGGACTCACTAAGGACTCAGGGATCTTTACTGAGTCAACCAACACTTCCAGGGGCAGGGACGCATAGTAAATAAGAAGATTGTCCCTCTCGCACAGAGCCGGCCACCAGGAGGGGAGACAGACATCAGGACACGGACACTGGTCACGAGGAAGGGTTCCTCTCCGCCCCCCTCTCTCCTCTTCTGCCCCAAGACCACACTGTCCTCACCCCGTGAGTTCTCTTCCCTAGCCGATACAGAGCCGGAATTCACAACCGGCCAAGTTTCTGAGCGCTTCTTCTGTGCCATCCGTGGCGTTATTTATGTACACGTATGTAATGGCATTTCATTTAACCCTCAGATGTGCTAAGTAGGGTTACTTTAAACCTTCGGTCAACCAGCGAAAATTTGAAATATTATCTGTTTAGTTTCCCTTCTCCAGCCCTCGCCTGCCAATAACGAAATATGTTTATATTCACGTTGCCTCTGCCTCTGTGTGAACTTCTGTGCAACCTCAAGAAATAGCCATTTTGGGGTTGTCTTTATATCACACAAATATCTGAAAACTCCAGATGATATAATAATGCACAACCTCATATAGGAGCATTTAAAACAAATGCGTTTAGAAATGAACAAATGCATTTGTGTGTCTGAGTGCAGATCAACAGTGTACTAAATAAATAAGTTACTCTTCTGTGGATCAAAATTCAGCCACGATTTCCCCCTTTCATCTCACCTATTTTCGAGGAATTAGAAAACTATACGGCAAATAATGTAGAAGTTGAAAAGAAATAATAGGGAGTGAAGAAAATGGTTCCAAAAATAAATAGATCTGACATGTTCGGTACATTGATAAGAACAGACAGTTTGACCCTTTACCATTTTCTTATCTTTGCACTCTGAACACTGGGACAGCAAAGTCAGAGTCTATGCTGGCAGAGGGAAACGTTTTACCTGAAAATCCTGTAAAAAGATAACATCCTCATCTTCAAAAGGACGACGCACGCAGACCTAGTGGATCCTGTGAAACTCCTGGCATTTCTGAGTCACGTGATAAGCAGCATAGACGTAAGCAGGTGAAATTTCTCCCAGAATGTGGTTTAAATAATCTTCTTTTGAACGAGTGTCTTTGTTTTCTCTGCGATTGGAGCGAGTTTTACACACACTGGAGAGAGCCACGCAGAAATAACACCTATGGCAAAAAACCGGGATGGAACTCAGGTTCATCAACGGTGGAGCTGTCAAGGTGCTATTTTTATTGGATTTGATGCATGGCTGCGCGGCTGCAGAGTGAACTGAGTCAGAATCACATCCCAGCGGGACGCCTTCAGCTTCCCAAAGGCTTTGCCAGCAAATTCCCAAGTCCTCATCCCAGCCCGTTGGCACCTCCCGCCCCAGGATCTGGGGCTCCCCTCTCCTTGCATTGAGCGGAAACCATCCCCTCCAGGTGCAACCCCCCTGCTTCTGCCTCTGCCTCCAAGTTCTCTGGTCCCCAGATGTTTCAGAAGGTCCCTTTGTGTCCCTGTTTCTCCTCACAGCTTCCTTCCTGTTGTGTGTTTCTTAGTTCTTCAGTTGATTTGCCCATAGACTGATCTCTCCTTAACCTGGAGAAATATTACCTTATGGGCTTGGGGCTGGAAGGGGCAGGTGAGGATGCAGCCGGGGCGGCTGGACCGGTGGTGTTCTCGTTCTTAAGCTGAGCAGTGGAGACGCAGAGGCCATTCTTTATTCTTTTATATTTGTATACCTTTGTGTGTGTGTGTGTGTGTGTGTGTGTGTGTGTGTGTGTATTTATAGGTAAGAAGCATCTCAGGACAATTTTTTTTTTTTTTTTTAATTTTGCGGTAAGCGGGCCTCTCACTGCCGTGGCCTCTCCCGTCGCAGAGCACAGGCTCCGGACGCGCAGGCCCAGCGGCCATGGCTCACGGGCCCAGCCGCTCCGCGGCACGTGGGATCCTCCCAGACCGGGGCACGAACCCGCGCCCCCTGCATCAGCAGGCGGACTCCCAACCACCGCGCCACCAGGGAAGCCCTCAGGACAATTTTTTAATTTTAAATTTTAATGAACCTAGATTCATTCAGTGTCCTATTTTTTCCCCATGTCCTAGGGAGTTCTTCACTGAACACTTGTCTCTTTTCTTCCTTCAAAGTCTAGTTCAGGATGAAGAGTCAGGAAGGACACCCAGCCCAGGCTGCAGAATCCCGTGGTTTTGATGTCTGTGTTTGCACACTTAACTCAGTATGGATCCCTGGCGGCCTCGCACGCGCGTTTAGTCGCTGCAGGGCTCGTGGAAACGTGATCACCGCCCCCTCCAGCGGGCAGAGCTGGTCCAGCAGATCTGGGGCTGCTTGAGAATCTGTTTTCCATCAAGTTCCGCAGCGGTGCTGATGTTCCTGGTCTGCGTGTCACCCTTGGAGATCCGAGGGTGCAGAGGGTACAGCCGTGCAGGGTGACCGCCAGGTGCCTCTGAGGCCAGAGCAGGTGCAGGTGTGAAGAGGAGGTGATACACCTCTGGACTTGGGAGTTTCTCACAGGACTTAACAGACTTATGACAATACATTTCTTCTGTGTTTGAATTTTTTAGGCTGAGAATACATTGCTTGGGAAATGATATTTTTAATAATATTTTTTTCATGAACCCATATACTACTCTTGCCATGAAGAAGACTAACGATACCATCTGGGCTGGAGCCATGTTCCTTCCCTCCAGCCCTCGGGTCTTAGCGGGTGAGCATGCTACGTAGTTCAGAAGTTGTAAATGATGTGCCTACATGAACTTGGCTTAGTCTTTGAAAATCAAATAAAAATTAGTTTTAAAAGACTGATTAGAATTTTTTACAATAGCAGTAAACTAATCCGGCACATTTTTTTAAATAAATTTATTTATTTTATCTATTTATTTTTGGCTGCGTTGTGTCTTCGTTGCTGAGCGCAGGCCTTCTCTAGTTGCGGCAAGCGGGGGCCACTCTGTTGTGGTGCGTGGACTTCTCATTGCGGTGGCTTCTCTTGTTGCAGAGCACGGGCTCTAGGCGCGTGGGCTTCAGTAGTTGTGGCGCTTGGGCTCAGTAGTTGTGGCTCGCGGGCTCTAGAGCGCAGGCTCAGTAGTTGCAGCGCACGGGCTTAGTTGCTCCGCGGCATGTGGGATCTTCCCGGACCAGGGCTCGAACCCGTGTCCCCTGCATTGGCAGGTGGATTCCCAACCACTGCGCCACCAGGGAAGCCCCACATTTTTTATTGATATGCATAATTGTTACCAGTTTCTGAAAATCAGGCAAGAAAGGTAAAGAAAGCAACTAACAGGTGGTCTTTTCTTTTGCGTAGCCCAGACCATTTTTTTAGAGTTTTGCTGTCCTTTTGCTACCCTGCCTCTCCAGTGTGTGTTACCCTCAGCACCACCGCTCGCAGTATTGCCTTAGTAATGGCTGTTTAATCCGCATCACCCACCACCCTACAAAATACACACATCACATGCTTCCAACACTCAGAGCTCGAGACTGAGGCCCGTTATGCCTTGCTGGGCTTTCCCAACAAAAGGCCATGTTGATGAAAACGGTGAAGAAGCTGGTTAAGCTGGTGAAGACGGTAATGAGGTCCATCAGACTGGCACCGTCCTGGGTCCCTAGGACAGGTCATCTTATTTAGTCTTGTTGATAACCACACACTGTAAGATGGTCACCCCATTTCATAGATGAAGAAATGGTCACCTGGCCAATGTCCAACGCTAGAACAGGAAGGGCATAGGATTTGATGCCGAGGATCTCTTTCTCCACAGCGAGAGCAAGAGAAAGGTCACCTTTGCCCCTGGAGGCGACTCCCACCGGCAGCGGCCGCCAGCCCTGGGTTGGCCCACACGTTGGCCGGCAGGAGTGGCCATTCTTTGGCCCGTCTGGTTCTTCTGCCCAGCTTCCTGCCCCTCCCTGCCCTCATGGCCAGACGTCCACATCTGGCTCAGCATTTAAGGTCCAGTCCGAATGCCCTCTACTTCCTTAAGCCTTTTCCAAGGGGCCTTCTTTCTGCTGGCCACCTCCACACCCAAAACATGCCCAAACCGTTGTAAACGTCACGGCAAAGTTTTTACCACCCACTGGAAACAAATGAACGTTGCAATGCATCAGATAGGTACATGTGATTCAATGCAGAGACAATATTTTAAGTCTTGTATAAACCGGCGTCCAGGGTCAGTTTCCCACTCCCAAGGGTCCACAGCGCTTCGTAGATACCTAAGTTTCCCAGGACGCTGCTTCTCTGTCAAGCTGCACTTCATTTCCCCAGAAGGCTTCAAACGCAAGGATCCACGCACGAACAGGTCACCTTGACATTTCCCACCGAGCGTAGCACTGAAGGAACACCAGAATATATTTTGCTGAATAGATGTTACGTTCACCACGCCACTCCAATCACACAAACTCTTAGCGGTTTTCTACCGAACTCCTTCATGGAGCCTCATCTCCTTTATAATTCTCCTTTGTCCGCAAGTCTCAGTAACTGTTGTCTTTACAGTTGCTGAGATCAATAGTCCCTTTCTACCTTTATCACACCCCTTTGCGGTAAATCAACACGGGCAACTGGAACCTGGATCCCTAAAGTTGGGGTTTTGCCAAGTTATCATATTTTCTCTGATGGAAATTTACTGCCCCTTTGACAGAATCCATGTTATTGAGACACTTCCAGGAAGCCCTGTGATGGAGAGGGAGGCCTGCCTCCATTGCCAGGGGAATCTTCCTGGAGCAGAAGTTTTGGGGCTTATGCAGTGAGGTCTTCAGGTTGGCCACGAATGCCCAGGAAGGAACTGCCAGGAGGTGACGCCCGGAGCCAGTGCTCTACCAGCTCTCTGGGCTCCGAGACGACACCAGAGGCCATAAGAAGGACAGCAACCCATCTGCCACGCGACAGCTGTGTCTGGACGTGGGTCCTTCACGTGTGGACACGTGGACCTCAAACCCTCCAGCTTGGGTGTGATGAATGGCAGTTGGTATTCACTCGCTGGGCAGCCGGCGGAGGGGTGAGAGTGAGGCTTCTGGAGTCCTGAGGTTTGGGTTTGAATCCAGACACCACCCGGGGGTCGGGGCAGACGCCCTAACTCCCCTGTGCCTCAGTTTCTTCTTTGGAACCCTGGGATGGAACCATCACCCATCTCTTAAGGGTGATTAAATACAGCACATAAGAGCTGCTTCGGACAACACTCTGCAGTGTGGTCTGGTTATTTAATGGGTAGAGGCTGAGGAAAGGAAAAACCTTCATTCTGTGCATTCTTTTCAGGTATAAAATGAAAAGTGTGAAAAGTCAGAGTGGATCTGTCTTATGACACATTGTTTTTCTTTTCTCAGTGTTCACTGTAGCTCTCCACAGAATTTTTAAAAATCGCATTATATCTGAAATCATGTCTTAAAGTGAATCCTTTTAAAAGAGATAATATTAGGTTGACCCCCATGAAATTGCCTTTTGTGACGTCAAAGATGGTCAACACTCAGCACTTTCCTGTGGTATAGCTGAATATCTTTCTCAAACAGTGTTTTTTTAGTTGGAGGCTGTATTCCTTTAAAAACATTGGCACCAAATCAATGATATGTCCGTGATTAACATGATGTCATAAAAGCAAAGCCGCAATGATTCTTGATGCCTACACTCATTTTAAATAGTCAAATTATGCTCCGTGTCGTTGCATTCTGGGGCTGAAAAGTACCTCAGAGGTCGTTAATCTCACATCATTTTTAAGATATGGAAATTGAGTCTCAAAGAGGTTAATCACGCGCCAGGACTGGACTTCCTATTTCCTGATTTCCAGCTCAGCCCCGCCCCCGAGTCCATAGGCTTCCGTCCCCGATCCAATATGCACGAGAAGCAGCTTATGTGCCCAGAGCCCAGTATTGGGTCAGATTTGCATATGACAAGATAAGAGATCCGTTGTAGCATAAATAAGGCCTAAATGAAAATATTAGCTGTTAAAATAGGAAGCATTTACTGATACCCTTCACACCTAGGACACATCTCCTGTACACTTGACTTCCAGGGACCCGTCTCCACCTGGTCTCTGGGGGACGGCTGCCCGCCCTCCCGCGTCTGCCTTCCCTCCCACCCCACCGCCAGGTAAAGGAGGGACAGGGTGATCCAGGCTCTTTGCGAGACACCCCCAATCTACCTCCTACCTTGCTCAACCTCTCAAACGAGCAGGCTGGTGCTGCCTACAGGTAGCAGGGGGACAGATGTAAGCGGGACAGTGGAGGGGCCTGTGATGCCCCCTCCTTGGGAGGAATTGAAATCTGAACAGGACCATCTCATTTCTGCATTTCTCGGTGCACCCGGCCCCCCAGGCAAGGACCCACGTGCGGGGCCGTCCCCTCGGCAGCTGCGGGGGGGCCAACAGCTGGGGGGAAGGTACCCGGCTCGCACGAGGCGGGGCTCCCGCACAGTTGTCTGGCCCTTTGTGTGACGATGCAGCCCATGGCCTTGGTGAATGCACCGTCACCCAGGGTTGGAGAAACCCTCCAAGGCGAATCAAGAGGACACAGGCAGCCAGCCCAGACCTGAGGCTGGAATCACAGAAGCGAAGATGCCTCAGGCTCGGGTTCGCTGAGCAGGACTTGGAGGGGAGGCCTGTACGTCGTGCTGAGCAGGGAAAACCCCTGTGGTCTGCAGGCTTCCTGAGGCGCCCTGCGATTTCAACCTGGAGAGCACCTGGCGTCTTTAACGGTGTACATCTCCGCTCCACCCTTCTGACTGGGGGACTCTTCTGCACAGGTGTGCCGTACATTTTTACCTCTGCAGCCTGTCCTCACGACACTGAGACACGCATTACGTGTTTGTTGAGTGAATGAGCAACCGTGTGTGTTTTCTAACCAGGACTGTTTCATGAACAGGCAGAGGCAGCTGCGAAATATACAAATCCAGTGGCTCTTCTGCCACTGATTTGTGAAATTACATGATTAAACACTCAGTTAGTTGGATGAGAGGATTATTCTATGCTGGCAGGCACCTTTGAAATGTAGCCCTGCAGGGGTGGGGTGGGCGACCTCGGAAATCATGACCGCCGTTAGCAGCTGAGTGTAAACTGGCTTCTCAGTTCACCTCCCTCCCTCTGTGGCTCTGGAAGCAGGCCTGGCAGGCTGCTGGGTCTGGGCTGGAGGAGGATTTGGGGGCTGAAAGAAATGCAAGGGAAGGACGTCCTGAGAGAAGCAAGTGAGCTTAGAGGGAATGGCGTCTCCAGCAAACTTCTCCCAGCCCTTCCAGGAAGCCTGACCTGGGCCTCGAGCAGGTGAAGGACCCTGACACACCCCCCCGCCAAGGCCAAGGGCATTCATCATGTGTGTTCATTTGCTTATCCACTTACTCTCTTCAAAGAAATGGATGAAAGAGTTCAAAAGGTACAAACTTCTAGTTATAAAATAAATAAGTTGTGGGGATGTAATGCACAGCGTGGTGACCATAGTTAAAACACGGCATTGCATATTCTAAACTTTTAAGAAAATAAATCTTACAAGCTCTCACCACAAGAAAAGAATTCTGTAACTATGTGTGGTGACAGACGTTAACTAGACTTATCGTGATGATCGTTTCACAATATATACAATTACGTGTCGTATGCCTGAAACTAATATAATGCATGTCGATCATACCTCAGGAAAAAATTTTTTAACTGAAAAAAAATTATGCATCCACTGCTTGGCAGTGCCTGGTGCACAGAACACTCAGTAAATGTTGTAAAGCACTAAAATGTGAGAAGCGCGGCTTTGCAAACCGCGCCCCCCCGCCCCCCGTCAATGGTACCACGTAGGAACACCAGCCTCCTCTCCCGGGTCCCCACTTCCTTGTGGGCCAAATGGGGACAGTAGCTCCACCTCACAGCTTCCACCTGCCCCCAAGAATGAGCTGAAGTTACTACAAGTTTAAATACCTTAAACCGCTTTGGGCCCTGGAGACTCCATGTGTGTGCATGCGTGTGAATGCGTGCGTGCATACGCGTGCGTGTGTATGCGTGTTTGTGTGTGAGTGTGTGTGTCTGCGTGCGTGTGTGACTGTGTGTGTGCGTGAGTGTGTGTGTGCTAAGAATCGATTACTCAAAAATGTAGGGTTATGATCAGTATCAAGGCCATGCTTTAGAACAGTTGAGTCTGACTTGCGGAAACCATTTTAAGAAAGAAAGAAATGGTTTTGTGACGACCCCTAAGTTAAAAAGAGACCTGGATCTGGAAGAGAAGGGACCATGTGCCCGTTTTCCTCTGGAGATGCTGTATAGACATCCTCCCCGCAGGTGCAGTCCTAACATATTCCGGAGACCCCAGCCCACAGCAGGCCCCCTGTGCTTTTGTGTCCCCAGCCCCTGTCTGAACACCAGCGCTACCTGAAACCCTGCAGGGTACAGTTAGCCGTCCATCAGCTCAACCCATCTTCCGAGGGTCCAGCCCACGACATCCAGGAGACGGCGCGTCTTCCCAGCGAGTCTGGACCCTGGGCCACGAAGCAAGCGGGGGTTCGCCCTGGACGTGTCCCTGGGAAAGGCCTCAGGTAGGACACGCGGGTCCCTCGTCCCCGAGTCTGGGCAGGAGGTACAGAATCTCAGGCTCCACTTCCGCTTCGGGACCGGGCGTCTGCGGGTTGCTAACTTTATTCTGTCGAGCAGCCTGTGTTTTTCCTCAGAAGGGCTGGGAGGTGCTGCGGTCACCGAGGGATGTCCTGCGGCCCCGTGAGGGTCAGAGTGCGTTGTGGTTTGTAGTCTGTCCCGCCTGCAGGAGGGGACACAGCGCTGTTCAGATGCCTCGTCCTGTAGCCATGAGACCCGCACAGAGGCCCAGGACTCATCCTAACGTCATGACCCCTTTCCCCACGCGCCGGGGGTGCCCCATCACAATATATTGTCACATCTGAGCGGGAAGGACCTGCCACATCTCCCATGAGTCCTAGTCAAGCACCCCAAGGAGGTTGGGAGGGAGGTCAGGGGTCCCCCCTGGAAAAGAACTGTTCGGTGAGAGAACAAGTCAATTTCACAAGCGATTGTCTTTGCTGCTTTCTGCTGCCACGTCTCAAACATAAAGACTCCCAAAGACGCACAGCAGGGCCCAGAAAGAGGCACGTTTCCTTTTGTTTCAAAATGTGTCAGGAACCAGGAACTCGGAGACCTGCTTCAGCTGGAAGTGATTCGGGGCCCCTCCTTATCACCGGCTTCTCTTCCAATACTGCGCTCTTCCGGCTGAAAATAACCAACAAGCGGGATGTAAATATGCACCTTGCATCCGTCCTGTCATCGCCGTGTTTCACTGGACAGAAACAGGAAGGCTGAAAGACGCATCTCCCTCAGGTGAAGAGGCAGGGACAGTGTGGCCTCGTGTCGAGTTGCTCTGTTTTGTTCATCTTTCTAACTACAGAATCAGTTGTGAATCTGATTCTTGCCTTTTTTTGGCCTTTTTTTAGTGGCCTTGTTTTATGAGGGTTTCCACGCTGTCCTCCTTGGGCCACCACCTTCTTCTAACAATGGGCAGGAAGAAAGGCTGGGAGGAAAAAGATCTCCTGGAAGTAATTACGAGGCTGCCGCGGAACTCAGGAGATTGGGTGGTAGAGAATTTTATTTTATTCTGCCTCTCTGCCCTTGAGTCTCAAGTATGCCTCGTAAAACTGTGCAATGAATCTTGACATGTACAGATTGGCCAGAATTCTAAACCTCAGAAAACACACCTCAGCAAAATTCTACATGATGTTATCATTAAAAGCATGAGAAGGAAGGGACTTTAAATTATTAAGAATAGTGGTATTGTATTTTTACTGCTTCCATCCGTCCCATGTTGGCTTATGGAGCCTTGTTGCCTTAACTCGGCTCTGTCTGCATTGAGTTTGTTCTATTTTATTTTATTTTACGTTTTAAAAATAAATTTATGTATTTAGTTTTTGGCTGTATTGGGTCTTTGTTGCTGCACACAGGCTTTCTCTAGTTGTGGCAAGCAGGGGCTACTCTTTGTTGTGGTGCAGGGGCTTCTCACTGCGATGGCTTCTCTTGTTGCGGAGCACAGGCTCTAGGCGTGAGGGCTTCAGTAGTTGTGGCACGCGGGGTCAGTAGTTGTGGCTCACGGGCTCAGTAGTTGTGGCTCATGGGCTTAGTTGCTCCGTGGCATGTGGGATCTTCCCGGACCAGGGCTCGAACCTGTGTCCCCTGAATTGGCAGGCGAATTCTTAACCACTGTGCCACCAGGGAAGTCCCGGGTTTGTTTTATTTTATTTTTTTCTCCACCATCTTTTCTTTTAGGCGCTTCCAAGAATGGAGCGTACAGTCTCCTCCAGGAATTCACTGAGACTTAACTGCGCTCAGTGCTAGAACATGTCTCCTTGCTGCTATCCAAACATCTCCTGAGCTGTTTACTCTGCTCCGTGCCAAGCCCTCTTCGGAATGACGTTACTCCAAGAGTGAGGCCCCCTCGTTCGCCTGGGAAATCGGCAACGCGTTGTCTGGTGCATCTCATCCTCTAAGAGATACTGATAGAAATGGATTTGAACCTTTACCACCCGTATTAATTACACACTTGAGATTTCAATAGCTGGCGAACAAAAATGTCACTGACATGCTGTAATCAGGCAGAGGGAGACAGAGGCGCATAAATTGTAAATTTATGTAAAGCTACATATAGGGAAGAATTGCCCAGTGTGTGCGTGCAAAGGGTGAAAATACTCGTTTGCATTAGCGGGCGCCAGCTGGGAAGCTTGACACTGCCACCAAGCCTCCTGGGGGTGGGTGGTGACCATGAGGACAGTTCCCCGAGGTTTGTTAGAGATGGCAGACTCGCAGGCTGGGAGTTTCTTAGACATTAAATAGTAGCTTTTCTGACGCTTTTACTGTAACGGGCGATTCATCCTTACATTTGAGAAAATTGTGTGTGAGAGCAAACCAAACCGTGTCCCTCACGGGTTAAAGGTCCTCATAAAGATGCGTGATCTCAGGGCACAAAACGTGTGTCCTTTGCTTTATCCCCAGACCCTCAGATCTCGGCCCCTCCCCTCCTCCCCCCGCGAGTGTCTTCCCCTCCCCGCCTGCTTTAGCAGGTGTCCCATTCATTCCGTTCTCCTACAGTGAATGAAATGAACACAGAAAATAGCTTCAGGATTTACTTTATGAAACACACTTGAAGTGGAAGGTACGTGCATATACATAGTATCTGACAGAGGGTTGAGTTAACTGTATTTTCCTCCTCAGATGCACAGCTCCCAGTGGGCTGGGCTGGGTCTCATCCTTGTTTCAGTAATTAATTAATGACCACACTTCCTTATTCCTTAAAAACAATTTCACTTACAGTAGCATCAACAAGAAATACTTAGGGATAAATTTAACAACAGAAGTGCAAGACTTGTACACTGAAAACTATGAAACATTGTTGAGAAAAGTCAGAGAAGACCGAATAAATAGACAGACACCCTGTGTCCATGGATTGGAAGACTTGACAGTAAAATGAAAATACTCCCTAAACTCATCTACAGCTTCAATGCAGTCCCTAGTGTGACTGTATTTGGAGGTGGGGCCTTTAGAGAGGTAACTAAGGTAATTAATGAGGTCAGAAGGGTGGGACCCTGATCTGGTCGGGCTGGTGTCCTTATAAGAAGAGGAGAAGGCACTCCACGTGCACGCGCCGAGGACAGGCCACGTGAGGACGCGGTGAGAAGGTGGCGTCTGCAGCAGAGCGACCAGCAGGGGGTCCCTTCAGCTGGCACCTTGGCATTGGGTTTTCAGCCTCCAGAACCTTGAGAAATGAATGCCTGCCGTCCGGGCCACCCAGCCCATGGGGTTTATCACGGCCGCCTGAGCAGACTCAACACCCCTGCCCCGCTCTGCCCCGCACAGTGCACTGGCTGTTCTCCTGGTGGACGCCCCGGGTCCCCTCCTCCTGTCTGGACTCCAGTTCCCACCTGCCACCCAGACAGACCGTCTCCCAACCCCGAACCAGGCTGTGTCGGGAGGATGTGGTTCAGAACTTACCCCACAGGGAGAGGCGGGCAGTGCCGTCCAGAAACAGGACAGGTGTGCTCCAGAGTCCCCAGGCACCTGGACCAGGTAAGGTGTGAGCAGAGGCAGTGAGGCCTCAGGCTGCGCGTGCACACGGAGAGACCAGCGGTGCTTGTGGACTTAAAGGAATCCACTGGCGTCCACTGCTGCCCGGTCATGATCGGATCCCAGTTTTCTTTGCAGTAAAAGGTTGGTTATGGGTAAGTGAGGAGTCCACTCGGGGACGACGGGAAGGACAGGACACCTCAGAGGCCATGCTGCCCGCTGGAAGGGACCCGCTTTCTGTGACCTGTGCCCTCATGGTCGGGGCTTCATACCCTAAATCCATCAATTGTATGTTTCCCTTTTAAATGAAAATAATAGTATAAAAATAATTCATCTACGGAGCTAGAGTATCAGATGAGAATTTTCCCCAGAATATTTTCCAAAAATCCTTAGAAAATGTGAATTTACGAATAGACTTTTAGAACGGATAGAACTGAGAAGACTTTGGGTATCGCATCCTCAAGGTTGAACTTTCTTTAGAGATCGTGGAGTTTCAAGCACGGTCATCTAAGCTCAGATTCCTACTGCCTGATCTTAAGTGAATCATTTGACGTGTCTGAACCTAAGTTTCCTCATTTGCAAAATGAGAAAAATGACTCATACCTGCTGTGTACAACTGGGAAGAATTCTTACAACAATCAGTGTGGAAACACATGGCAGGACGCTCTGTAAACTGCGTCATGTGGGAAAGCAGTGTCCCAAAGCAGTGGTGACCCACTCTGGGCAGGTAGCCCTTTCATTCATGTGGTCACCGGCCGTGCAATATTCAGGAAGGATAAAATGAGAAGGTATTCTTGTCTGTGGTCCTCAATTCCTGCCCAAAGGTGAAAACAATACTGGCAGATTATTTCATGAATAATGAAAAAGCAATTTGTCATTAATATGTAGTTCCTTAATGTTTTAAAGAAGACGGTCTTGGTCATAGTTGAAATGAAAGAGGCTTGGTTAGAATTCCATCCGTGCCGCTTCCTAGCTCTGTTATCTTGGGCAAATTACTTAGCCCTTCTGAGCCTCCATTTCTGCATCTGTAAAATGGACACCATCTTTCCTATTATTTGTCAGGGTTCCTGTGGGGAATGGATCAGATCACTTACGTGCAACCTCCTAACAAGATCCGCCAGGCGTCTGACGCCCAGCTGGTGCCTGGTCTGCGATCTTGATATCTTCTGCTACTCGGAGTTGCACCTGTGCACGGGCTTCTCATCTTGCTCTCAAACCTTAACGTTAGGTGTCAGGAAGGCGTCAGACTTTCCAGAGCTGGAATGTTGCCTTCTGAATTTTCAAAAGCTTTGGCAGCACTAGGAAGCCAAAGATAGGCTTAGCTTGAATGATAGGTCAATTTCACTAAAATTGAAGGCTTGAAAAAACAACTTGCTGATCCATTATGTTTGCAGAATATGCACTTTTAGTGTTTTTGTGCCCAAGAAGGTTTATTTAATATTTTATCATTTGATTAAAGAAATCGTTCCTCTTCAACGTGTGTGTTCCAAATGGTCCCTTGGTCTCCCTGTACTTTCTACAAGATCCCTTTCTTGGGGGAAATTGTTTGTGTGCAGGCAGCACTTCTGAGATGGTCTTTCCCTGCAGCGCGACTTGCGGGTATTTATGAGGGGAACTCAGGTTTCAGGTAGTGGGCGGGGAGGCTGCTCAGCCAATCGGAAGGGGGATCTGCTCAGGTCATTTGCAAGTCGCAGCCCACTTTTCCGCAGTGCCTCCAGGCCGGTGAAATACATCCTTGGGGGGATGTCACCGCTCTGGTTAAGATTTCCTTTTACTCCTTGGCTAGAGCAATCCGAAGATGACTATTTCACACGTGCTTGCGGCGTTCAGGTGGGTGGAGCTGTCAGAAGACTGTAAAATCTCGCCCATCTTGCGATTGCACCTGAGGAAGACGAGGAACGACTGCTTCCTCAGCACCGTGGATTTGACTTTGCCCATTAATACCCTGATTTATGAGCTGGTGTTTTCCTTTGTCTCAACGTGACATTAGTACCTTCAAAAAGGCAAACGTGTGAGAGAGAATGCTTGTGAAGCAAAACCCATTTTTGCAAAGGTAGTGATGTTCTAAAATTGGAAGAAGTGCAACTCAGGCAGAGAAAAAAAAGGAAAGAAACCCTACAATGACTGAGCTCTTCTTCGTAGCTTTTCAGAGTAGTAAAGATTTTCTCGATGTGCTATCAGATTGGTTCCGTTATTTAAAAATATTTTTCACACAGGAAAAAGTTAATGTTTCCTATTTTCTGTTTTGCTGTGGGACCTAATCATCTGCTGTTCCAGATACTGGCTCTCACTGTGCATTCAGGCTTGTGGTTTAAAATGGATCCTCTATAAGGATTCCTTCCCAAGTCCTGAAAAAAGTGCCCGGCTGAGCGAGGGACTTGTGCATTGCCCCAGGAACATTACACAGACGTGCGCTGGACTTGGGCACTGCCGAATTCAGAGGGCGATGCTAGCTGTAATAGTAATAGTGAGATGTTGATATCTGTATAAATGAAGCTGTCCAGGGGGGAAAAAAACCTAGAAGAAAATGCTCAAATATAGTTATAATTTGTGCCAGACCCACCCAAGCAGGCAGCGGAGAGCCGTCCAAGAGGGCTGCCTGGGCTGCTTTCTCTGTGTGCCTTGAAGAACATGTGTCTACGTGAAGATGCCAGGAAGAAAAACCTGCTGCTCCCTGCAGGTGTGAATGGTCTCTCAACAAGCATGGGGTCTGCGTGCACTCACATGCCTGGGCCCCGCCTCGGGGAGGGCAGGGAGGATGGTGTGTGACATAGAGGGTTTCTAAGTGCCAGCAAAGAAGAAACAGGGGAATATTCTCCTTGGGGACTTGAGGAGTGGCGGAGGTGACCCCTGGCCTGAGAAATTAGTCAGTGAGGGCTTCAGGGCACAGCTGGGAGCTGGCGGGACACAAAATCCCACCCGTGCCAGGACTAAAGAAGGAGAACCTGCCTGAGGCCAAATTTGCTGCAGCCGACAGGGCGCGTGTGTCTCTCACCAGCTGTCTCTCCTGGAGAGGAGCCCACACCCTTTCGCTGTCCCTGGGCCCACTTGGGAGGGACTCTCCTTCCCTTTGGCTTTCCTGCTGGCCCCAGGCCCCAGGATGAGTCCTCTGTCTTCCCGTCCTCTGGCAGGACCCCTCTCCTTGCCTATACGATGTGAGTCCATGTCCCTGCTGTGGCCAGTGGTTGGATGGGTCCTGGGTACCACTAACGGGAGGTGGCTGGGGACAGCGCATGCCCACCCGGGCCGGCGACGCACAGGCTCCCCGCGTGCTGAGGGAGCCCACTTCTGGACGAGCTTCCTGGGGCTGCTGTAACAAGGGGCCTCAGGCTGCGTGGCTCACACGGCAGAGATCCGTCCTCTCACAGCCCTGGAGGCTGGAAGTCCAGATCCAGTTCCTTCTGACTGTGGCAGGGACTCTGCTCCTGGCCTCTGCCCTGGCTGCTGGTGGCTTCTGGCAATCTTTGGGTTCCTTGGCTTGTAGACACATCGCTGTGAGCTCTGCCTCTACCTTCACCTGATGGGCTCCCCGTGCGTGTCTGTCTCTGTGTCCAGTCACCCTCTCTATAAGGGCACAGACACACCGGGTTAGGTCTGCTTTAATGACCTCATCCTAACTTAATTTCTGCAAAGACCCTAATTCCAAAGAAAGACCCTAATTCCATTCACAGGTATGGGGCGGTGGTGGGGGGCAAAGACTTCAACATCTTTTGGGGGGACCCAATTCGGCCATGAGTCGAATAACAGTCAGGACAATTGCTCTGAGCCTGGCTGTCCGGTGGGGGCTCTGAAACACCCGTCATTTGCCACTTGGGCCGCGAGCAGAACGGGAATGCACCTATCGCTGATCCCTGAACTGCCTTCCGATCCTGGGAGCCCTGCAGGGGTTCACCGTGCACACCTCACACTGTGCATGTGTCTGCAGCCTTGGCGTGAGGGTCCATCTGCCGGGGCAGATGGGAGGTGCTTAGGTGAAGGGTGTGCCCAACCATGGCCAGGATGCTGGGGGGCGGCGCAGTGAAGGAGGGGGAGGGGCTACAGGCTTTAAAAAGGTCAGAGACTTCCAAGAGCCCACACTCTGCCCCAAGAGGGCAGCTCTGGGAAGGCTCCTAAGTTCAAGCACAGAGCCACATGGTAGCAACAGATGCGCCGAGATGAGGTTCCCCACGTAGGTACATTTCCTGTTAGTTACGGGCTCCAAGCCATGCACTGGGATTGGGAAGATTCAAAGTAGAGCATCTTGTATAAAAAGTACACAATAGTAAACGTTTATACAAGCACAGAATAAAATATAGTCTAAAAGTATAGACTTGACACCCGGAGGAAGCGTTCCTCTGTCTGGGTGAGCTGAGAATAGAGATTCAGCAGTACTTTCCTGCACGGGGCTGTCTTTTTCAATCAGGGGCGGAGTGGGAGGCATGGAAAGTAGACGTCTGCATCCTAACCACCTTCCGGAACGTTCTGTCCAAGGGAGGTGGCACTTTCTCAGCTGGAGAGCAGCAGCGCCCTCCCACACCTCTGCCGGGGCTGCGTCTCTGCTGTGGATTCCGGCTGGTGCCCTTTGTCCCAGGGGCTGCAGGGGAAAACCAGGGTTGCTCTGGTCTTCAGAAATGACACAGCATTTTAATTTTAGTGGCAAGTTAGTGAATAAGAAAACTGAAGAGAGCTTTAATATCTACACGTGAGAAATTCCTGTTTGTTTGTTTTGGCTTCAGAGCTTACTGGAGGAATAGACGATTAACATTTTATAATACGGGGTCTGGACAAATGAGGCTCATGGGGGGAAAAAAAAGGAGAGGGATTCTGAGTGACACACCTCCTCCCGGGCGCTTTCCTGACCTGAAAGAACTGGGCCCCCTGTACACCTAGCAGCCATAGAGGGGGGGACGGCGTCATCTCAACACCCATCCACTAAGGAGGAGACTCATGGCCACCACTTAGTGCCCAGGGGTACGTGTTCAGGGCAGCTTTGGCAAAGGCAAGGAGGCTGGTGGTTGAGGCAAAGTTGGGGTCTTGCACAGAGGTGCAGTCAGCACTCCCCAGACACGCCTCTGTTATATCACAGAAATGTTTCGTGATTCCTCCTTGAAGTAGCAGAGTTTCCTAATACGTGCTCAGGGCCCCTCCACCTGTGACATTCGGGTAAATGTATCTTCTCATCCTTTCCTGTTTCCATCTGATTTCAAAGGCTGCTTTCTAGTCAGAGAAATAAAAGCACTGTCGAATCACATTTTGCCCCTGTGTAACGTAACCCTACATGTTACAAAACAGCTTTGGATTGGGAGTCGGGAACCGGGAGCCCCATGCTGGGCTCTGCGGAGAAGGGCTGTTAGCCCCCTGCCCAAGTCCGTTTAGATTCTCTGAATCTCACTTTTATGCTCTTCAAAGGTGATAGAAATGGCTGATTTTCTTACCACCTGAGGTTATTGTAAAGGTCAAGATAAAAAAAAGTGAGGGGTTCCACATAAGTGATATCATATGGTATTTGTCTTTCTCTGTCTGACTTACTTCACATAGTATGATCATCTCTAGGTCCATCCATGTTGCTGCAAATGGCATTATTTCATTATTTTTGACGAAACGAAAACAAACTCGCAGATACTGAGAACACACTTGTGGTTGCCAAGGGGTAGGCGGGTAGGGGAGGGAAGGATTGGGAGTTTGGGGTTAGCAGATGCAAACTGTTATATAGAGAATGGATAAACAACAAGATCCTGCTGTACAGCACAGGGAACTATATTCAATATCCTGTGGCAAACCATAATGGAAAAGAATATAAAAAGGAGTGTATGTACATGTATAACTGAATCACTTCGCTGTACAGAAGAAATTAACACAACATTGTAAATCAGATATACTTCAATAAAAATTTTTTAAAGGTAAAAAAAAAAGTAAGGGGGAAAAGTGCTTTGTAAAGTGTACAAGCCATGTGAATATAAAGTATTATCTCCTTTTTTATATCGGCTTATACTGAAATTTCTACTTCTACTTTTTAATTGGAGACATCTCAGAAACCGATCAAATTTTATTTACGTGGTAAATGAAGTTTCATTATGTGCAATCACAGGGGGAGCGCCGGCCCTGCTTCTCCTAGGATGTTTACTTACCTGGGCTGGTATTTGCACCCCAGACAATCTGGGGCAAATGCTTTTCTTGTCCTGCCATATAGAGGCCTCCCTGGGAAAGGTTATATATGGACCTGAAGGCCATTAGCGTCAATTATACTTATTTTGGGTTCACTGAGCCATTAGTTCATCTGCTCTGGTTCGTCCTCCTGAGCAGAGACTCTGAAATGCTTCTGCTTGGGCTCTGCATCCGGCCTTCTCTTACAAAACCGTTATGACGTGGGACAGAGGCTAATCAAAAAAAGCCACTTGTTCACAAAACAAATTGTTTTCCATGAAGCTGCAAGTTTTGTTTACTTTTAGCAAACAAGTACCATATTTTTTTTCTGCATCGAACTATATAGTTTTGTTTTGGGTTTTTTTGGGGAAGTAGTTCTGTCCAGGCAAGTTAACTGTTAATATCTGACCACTGATACTGTCTATATCTACATACAGGTCTGAATAAATCTTTTTGTTGCTGTTTAAAATAACATTTGGTTTTCTCTCGTTTCTCTAAATATTTTGCTTTACAAACTGTCTTTCTTAAGATTGTTCGTGAAAAAATTGTACATGTGCCAATCTTACAAGTATTGAGTGACATGAACCTCTCTTTTCCAACTGTGAAGATGTATATTGTGTTTTTCTTTTAACTAAACTCAAGCTCCTTGGGAAGGAGAAGGATTCTTTGCTTATTTTAACCTAAACGCTCTTATTTAAGAGCATCTGACCATATGATATTTGTATTGGTCAGCGTTCTCCAGAGAAACATACAAACAGAGACAGATTTAAGAGATTGGCTCACAAAACGGTGTGGGGTTGAAGTCTTTGGAATCTGTGCAGGCTGGCAGGCTGGAGCCCAGTGGAGATTGCAGTCCTGAGTCTGAATTCCACAGGGCAGCAACCTGCAAACTCAGGAAGGGTTCCTGGGTTGGAGTGTTGAGACTTCACTCTTTGGGAGACCTCTGTCTGGGCTCGTAAGCCCTTCAACTGATTAGATGAGGCCCAACTTTGGAGAGTGATTGGCTTTACCCAGACTACGGAGTTCACGTTAATCACGCCTAAGAACACACCTTCACGGGAACATCTAGACGGGCGTTTGGCCGAGCGACTGGGTGTAACAGCCTCGCCGAGCTGACACACAAAATCAACCACCACAAATTCTAAAACAGCTCTTACAAAACTTGAGCACATAAACCAGACTCTCCACGACTAAAGGTCTAAAGGGCATCTTCATTACAAGACAACTACCTGTTTGTTTGTCCCCAAAGGAAAAAAAAAATAATCACATTGTGCTTGTATGAGCCAGTAACAATCTGAACTGGCTCCTCATAATGTCATTTTGGAGGACTTGCTGAGGTCACGTACTAGGATTACGCAATGAAGCACTGACTGTCATTCTAGAGCCTGAAATAAATGCTTTTATTGTCCTTTTTTACTTTAATTATGTGCAACACAAGCATCTTGTGCACGTAGAGGCTTAATGAATAATGAGTAGTCCCATCACTAATGAAAACGAAAAGTCTCCCAACCCAGAACTAGTTCACTTCCCCCCAAATGTCAGGCTGCTCTTAGGAAGCTATAAAAATGAAATAAGATACCCTGAAACCCCAAACTGAAAAAACTCACAAATCTAATCAAAACGTTTTATCTGTAAAAATGGTGTCAAAATATTAAACTGGCCAATTCTAAAATCCAGCCAAACTTTCAAACCAGTTCTGGGAATTTGGACAGTTTCAGCCGTACGTTCTGATCTCGCCAAGGGGTTTATGCTTGGATGGTCGCTGAGTGCTAATGGAACCTAGGGGAATAAGTCCTCCCCCATCGAGATAGGGTTACACAGATAAGGATCAAAACAGAACCCTATCTGGGAACACTTCGGATTTACTCAAAGAGCCCCCTCTTTGTCTTCAGAGGCGTTCTCACACACAAATCCTTCCCCATCAAGATAAGAAGCTGCCCCTAGAAACCCCCGACTGGTGGGAAGCTGTAGGGCCCTTCACTGGCGCAGGGAAGGCTTAAGTCTAAGGAGTCTTGGGCTTGAAAACAGAGTCTGCGGAAGCAGCAGAGGCATCACAGTAAGAGTGCCCATCCCCGGGCTCAGCTGCCATGCTGGTTTGAGACTGAGTTGGCCAGGGTAAAGGGACAGTGGGGCTGGGGAGTCTCTGCGGCTTCCCGTCCTAACCCCACTTTACGGACGTTAAGGACCCAGGGCTCCCACCGCCTGCTTCCGGCCGGCGCTGACTCCCAGGACACGGGAAAATCTGAGACACCACATCACAGAGGAATGTGCACAGAGCCAGCGACAGAATTTGAAATGATTTCCTTATTCTTCCCTAAAAATGATCCCTGTCTCCAAGTTTTATGCAGTTAAATCTTTTAAAATGACCCAGAGGCGTGTGATTGATTGCCTGTGTGAACTCTGTGAAAGCAACAACAATTGCTTGAAACTGTTACCCGGGAGGTGTGTGTCTTTCCTAAAATCACCGGTTTTGTGAAACATGTGCTTTCTCCCTACTTCGGCCTCTCTACAGCTGTGCACTGAATACAAGAAACAAAGAATCCTCTATGATCTGTCCCTGAATTTCACCACGCTTTTTTTTTTTTCAAATCCTGAAACTAAATTGGTTTCCAACTACCTAATAATCAAAATTTATGTCTTAACATGTGGCTGGGACCATGTTAGGGTGTAGTGTGGAAAGAAGAGGCAAGTACAGGGAAATTATAAAGTACAGTTTTCCTCTCTCGAAGAGTATATAATATTATAGTTTAGATCGGGAGATGGGGGAGGGAAGCCACACACACACCCACACACACACACACACACACACACACACACGAGACAATTAGGGAACAAAGTAAGAGAACAGTAATTATGCGCTAAACTGTGTGGCACAGATTATTCGTGCTTTAAAGGGTTCAGAGAAAAAAGGGCTCAGTGTGGGCTAAAGCCATTTGAGATGATTTCATCATGGCCTCAGCCATTTTTAAATGCAAATAATAAACTGGTAAGAAGTGCTCTCTTGACAGCTCGGCCTCAGAAGGAGCTGTGTTGGGGAGGAAAAGGAATGCTAACAGTTATGCGGACGGTCACCCCCAACGGGAGCCAAGGAAAGGTCAAACTCTGGTAAAATAAGAAACTTCCTTTAGGTGGGGCTTAGTTTGCAAATTGCAGCAAGGACACAGTGCCCCCAGGATGGGAGCCTGCAAGGTGTTTACCAGCGTGCAAGCCCCATTCCGAATCTCTTTCCTTTGCTCCTTGAGGCATATTAATTCCTTTCTAAAGCTATTAAAAGGGGTCTGTTGAGCTTCTTAGGAAGACTCACAACCACCAGTCTTATAAACAGCTGAGCTTCTGGCAAGCTTCATCACGCTCACCCGGTCCTTCTTTTTCCAGCGCCGCGCAGCAAAGCCAGGATCCCGCAAGCAGTCTCCCCGGAACTTACATTTGCTAGAGGAGGAATAGACTCAAATAATTCGGTCCAGGAAAAGTTCTGAAATCGTGAGCAGTAAAATGCAGTGAGAAACCCTCAGGCCCTAACGCCCTGGTTCCGGCCCCCAGGGTAGACCTGCCCAGCCCGGAGGCTGTGGTGCAGCTGGGCGCTGGGAGGGGCTTCCAGAACACCCCCCTCCCCTCCAGGGCACAGGCTTCTATGGGCTGACCCCCAAACTCTAATTGCTCCAGTAGCACATCCTTGATTTCTTCCCCCTTGTTCTTTTTAAGCTTGTCTTTAAATTTAATTTAGAGCAGGTCGCAGTCACGGCCTCCTGGTGGAATCTTCTTGGAGACCTGCTGACCCACCTGTCTCCACAGGAAGGTCTTTCCCAAGGCCCAGCGGTCCCCACTTCCCTCCAGACGGCAGGGCCTTTCCCAGGGCAGGATGGCTGGGCGACGGGGCATTTGCATTCTAGTGGTCAGGGTGCAGCAAGTCCAGAACCCCCCAGGGAGCCCCGCACAGCGAGGCTTCCACATCCCGAGGCCGAGGATCTTCCTCTCCTGCGGCGGGCTCGTTGAGGGCAAGCCCATCAGATGGCAGGATGGAAGCTCAGAGCACAGGGTACGGGGTCAGATTCCTGTGGCCTGTTCACGGGGAAGACAGGGCTGCCCGGAGACTTTCTGAAAACAGGGATACACGTGAAATACTCGACACATGACCTAAATACTCATGGTGACATTCTTCTCAACGGCCGAAAGGGGGCGACAACCCAAATGTCCGTCCGCAGACGACGGGTGAACAAACTGTGTGGCGGCCACCCGGTGGAATATTATTGGGCCGTAGAAAGGACTCAAGTTTTGAGGCGCGCTACACCGCGAGTGAGCTTTGTGGAAAGCATTCTAAGTAAAAGGAGCCGGTCACGAAACGCAACTAAATGAGATCATTTCTCTGATATCCGGAATAGAGACGGAAAGCAGATGCGCGGCTCCAGGGAGTGGGGGGAGGTTGCGGGGAGACTGCTCAGCGGCCCAGGGTGCTTTTAATGGGGTGACAAAGAAGTTCCAGAAAGAGCGTGACGGCTGCACAGCGTCATGAATGGACCAAAGGCCACTGAATTGTTTGCTTTAAAATGGTTAATTTTGTGTTATGCCAGTTTTATCTCAATTTAAAAAACTGAAAAAAACAAGCACATTTGGCAGGCCGTGTGCTGTAGGTTAAGAGCTCAGGAAATGCGAGCTGAAGATACTCTTGATTTCTGCAGCTCCTTGGGCGTCTCCTTATAACCAGTGTCGCTTCTCTCCACCTTCCCCCATGAAGTTCTCAAGAACAGAATCACAGGGGAACACGACTGTCAGGCCTATTTTAAAACCACTTCTCTATTAACCTCTCAGCTGCAGCATGGAGCTGCGAGGCGCTGGGATTCCCGCCCCTTTGAGACAAGCCCAGTTGGTGCTGTTTTGTGCATCGCCCCCTTTCTTCCTCCCGGGCCCCTGTCGTCTCTTCGCCGCTCCCTACCAGCTATTCGGGGGGCCACTGTGCCCGCCTCGGTCCCCTCCGCCCAAGCCCGGCCATGGGACTATAGCCTTCTGGACATGGTGACCCTGTTTTCAGTGCCTGGATCTCGGGGATCTCCACTGCTCTACAGAAAGCCCCGAGGCCTCCATGCAAGACCCACCTCCCTGAGAACCTGGCTGGCGTTCTTGGGGTTTGCTTTTCACCCTTGACTCAGAACTCAAAACTATGAGGAATTTTATAGAGAACTGGTTTCCGATGCCTCATTTCCCAAAGGTGGGAATTGTGTCCCACAGAAATGTTACCAGGTCCCAGAGGCCCAGGTAGGGGGCAGCCCCGTGGGTTGGCGTGAGCTCCCCAAGGCCCTGCGGCCGGCGCATTTGGTGCTGACTGGGCCGGTTTCCTGAAGCTCCCCACTCTGGGCTTGTTTGCCATCAACTTCAGGACTCCACCTGGATGAGGTCTGGGGTCCCAGCTGCGAGGGCTGTTTCCTACCAGAGCTACAACTGTTCATCCACCAACCTCATCTCTAAATCAATCAAAGCTCTGTACAGAGATACCAGCCACCAGAGCAATTTATTCTGAGAGGAGAAACCTGCCCCCACTCTCCGCCAGACTACCAAATGCAAGGAACACACCTTCCGGTACCTACAGCCTTTTCCAAGCCCCTTTAGACCACGCCCTCCTAAGGGCCCATGTCCTCTCTGATGACCAGAGCCACCGTGGTGAATCCTTTCTGTCCCCCAAATTCCATGGGTGGTCTGGAATTTATTCGTAATTTTAGTTTGATCCGCCTACCGTGTTCTGCGAAGTGCCTTGGACTGAGAGCTGGTAGACTTTAAAGAGCCTGCTTTCAGCCCTGCTACCGCGTCCTGTGTCAGGAGGACGGCCACCGTCTTTATCCAGCTCCTCCACGTGTGCTCATTTCTTTGTCTGTAAGTAGGAACAGCCCGCTTGTTCTCCGAGCTATCTGCAGGATTAACTTAATGAAACCTGCAAGGAGGGTGGACAGACTGTAGGGAGACGGGCATCCTTAGGATTTTCTCACAGAGGTTTGCCTTTTTCCCTGCAAAACCATTAGGTAAACAGGAAATGAGCTGCAAGACAAAGCGGTGCCCGCATCTCACAGAGGCAGCCCTGGGGGCTCAGAGGGTGGCGTCTGGGCCCTGGTTGGTGTTAATCCCCAGACAAGATAAGAACAAACCACCCTCAAGTCCCCAGTGCAGGAGACCTGCGCATCCAGAGAGAGAGCTTTCTGCCACCAGGTGAGGGCCAAGGGATGCAAGAAGTCCCGGCAGCTGGAGACCCGTGGGCCAGGAATACTGCGCTTTGTCCCACACGGATATCACCAACACAGCCAAAGACTGTGTTTACCTCCCGTACGACTCTGTGGCCCCTGGATCATTCCGGACCGTTGCCAAATGAAAATGCTTGGGGCTCTGCCCCCTGATTTAATGGTCCAAATTTCCGTAAAACTGTTTGCCCTTATTGTCAGACTATTTGCTCTCTGCTCCAGGAAGGGAGCATTTTTTCCCCCCATCGAGATGGTGAAATACACAGAAAGGAAAGATGCAGCCTGTTTGGGAGCAGAATGGAGAAACGGTGCGGCTTCAGCTCTGGGGACACGGGGGACTGACTGATGGTGGAAGCCCACTTGCTCATTTCTACCGAGACTTGCCTTTTAAAGGAAATGGAGACCCATTTCCTCTTCTCGGCCACCACAAATCATTCTCCTGTCATCTTCTCCCTTCCATACTTTTCCAGAGTCCGGGCTCTTGTGCAAAGGTTTTCTGGTTTAAAGAAGATGCTGTCTTTGAAAAAGAGGTCGTCTTGCTTCTTAAATGAAATCTTATCAGCTCAGATCTCCCACCTCGATCTTATCTTTTAGCAATTTTCTTCTTCTTTTAGTTAAGGAATCTCAATATGCAATTATTGGAGCAGGTGTTTTTATGGGATGCATTTGAGGAAGAAAATAATTAACATTGTTTTGTCCTTTAATATTTTTAATAAAACTGGGAAATACCTAACATAGTATTTGCTACGTGCCAGAAACTCTTTTGTGTTTATATGATTATATTAGCATGTTTGATACTTGCAGCTGATAAGTGGGAACACTGAGGCACAGGGAGTTTGTGGGATTTGGCCATGGTCACGAGCCTACAGCCGGAATAAGAACTGGGCCGCCCACTCTCACATCCCTACGCTGTTTTATGGGAAGCTTGGAAAATGAATAGGAAGCAGACAGTCTATAATCCCAAGAGATCATGTCACGGACGCCCTTCTTTTTCACACTTGCCTTGTTTACAGGATTAAAATTATAACACACGTTCACCTTTGTGTCCTGAATCCTCTGTTTTAGCATGTAGTTTACATGCTTGACAAGAGCTGCATGGTCGTCTCGCAAGCAACCCAGGTCATTTATAGAGCGATTCCCCATTTACAGAGCAATTGGTTATTGAGGTTGCTTTCAATTTTTCACTAATAGAAATAACGCTTCAATGAACAGCTTTGCGGTGTGTATTTTCCTATTATTTCTATAGGATAAACGGGAAAATTACTGAAAGCCATACAAAATGAAAAAATTATCAAAGATCTACCTAGTAGTTTTAAAGGAAAATTCTATTATATAAACCCAAGGAACAGGGATTTCCTCAATTATCTACATAATCTCAGAGCAGGACAATTCATTACAAGTACATACTGTATAGAGACATTTCCAACAGAGATTAAAATGAACAAACAAAAAACAGAGAGAACACTTCAGATCAATATCTCTTATGAAAATTAATGTAAAAATTTTAATTTAAAATATTAGCCAAACAAATCTACAATGTATTTTTAAAAACAATATCCCATAACCAAAGCGGTTTCATTCTTGGAAAGCAATAGTAATTCACTACACATATAGATTAAAGGAAATAAATGTTATGACCCTTTAGATAGATGTTAACAGCTCAAAATTTCACAGCCATTCCTGATGAAGACCTTTATTCATTAAAATTAGAAAGAAATTTCTAGAAAGTGATTGAAGATTCAAGAGAGAAACAGACAACAGAGCTTAGTAGTATTATTTTGATCTGTTTTGGAGGTTCAGTTATTATGACAAGAAAAATTAGTGTGAAAATTAAAAGTTAATATTATCTTTTGGAGTAGATTATATGGCCGTAGACTTAGGAAAGGCCAAAAATCTAGTCAAAGTATAATATTAAGTGTTTAGAAAAGTGGCTAAAGTATATAAAAATTATCTTTTTTACATACATATAAACACATAAAATTCTATCGTTTTTTTTATATATAGTGATTCACAAGAGCAGTAAGGACTATATCACAGCTGACATTGAATATAATAAGAAACGTATATGCCATAAACTAAATGATTTTACTGGAAAATAAAAGCCTGAAAAAAATGAAAAGCTATAGCTTGTGCTTACATGAGAAAATTCAATATTTAGAAAAGTCCATTCTCCCCAAATTAACCTTTAACTGCAAGTTCAATTCAAATCTCATTTTTGTGTTGAAAAGTCCTCAGTCAATTTGAAAGTGAGAATGTCCTGCAGCTAAAACAAGTGTGAGAGCAAAAGGTATGCAGGCCTTGGGAAGCCCAGCTCCAGGGGGCCAGTTGTGACAGAGCCGCTCCAACGGACAGAGAGACAGATGATTCAGGGAACAAAATAAATGGTACAGAAATAAGCCCACGCACATTTTTAGGTTTTATAACTACATGATAAAGATTAGATTTCAAATCAAAGGAGTGAAGCTTGATTAATAAACAGTAAAAGATATTGGATAATCTTTAGGGGAAGAGGAAAAAGTTGGCTTTCTACCTTACAACACTCAAAAGAAATTATATATATATATTTAATTTTTATTATTATTTTTTCATTTTTGGGTGTGTTGGGTCTTTGTTGCTGTATGCAGGCTTTCTCTAGCTGCGGTGGGTGGGGGCTACTATTCGTTGTGGTGCACGGGCTTCTCGTTGTGGTGGCTTCTCTCGTTGCCGAGCAAGGGCTCTTGGTGTGCGGGCTTCAGTAGTTGTGGCACGCGGGCTCAGTGGTTGTGGCTTGTGGGCTCTTGTGGTGCACGGGCTTAATTGCTCCGCAGCATGTGAGATCTTCCTGGACCAGGGATCGAGTCCGTGTCCCCTGTATTGGCAGGCGGATTCTTAACCACTGCACCACCAGGGAAGTCCCAAGAATTTATATTGATAGGTTAATATATATTAGAAAATAAAAATGGAAAGTAGAGGAGAATACCTTAATTTGATGGGTGGAGAAGGTTTTATTGCTGTTGTTTGAAGCAAGACCAAGAAAATATAAAGGAAAAAATAATTAATTTGGCCGAAGATATCATAAAAAACAAATGGGAAAAAATGTGTAATTTATCCAGATAAAGTATTAATCTCTCTAATACGTAAAGGTCAAAAGATTAAGAAGAAAAAGGCAACTTGAGAGAGATGCAAAACACACCCACAACCAGTCCCTAGAAATAGACACTCAAATCACCAATGAGGTTTAAGGGACAATGAAAGAAATACACAGTAAGAAAACTGGGTATTAATTTTCGCGTATCAGACTGGTAAAGACTAAAATAATAATATGACTTTTTGATGAACGTGTATGTGAATAAGTAGGCACATCCTGTTATGTGACACTATACTTTTGGGAGGAAAACTAACAATATCTATCAGAATGTTAAATATGCACACCTTTGATTTGGCAATTCCGCTTGCAGGAACTCATTTTTAAAAACACTCAACACATGGCAAGAGTCTTATTTTCATTACATGTATGTCTAATAACATCCCTTGCAGAATTTTTTTAACAGTACAATTTTTGAAAAAAAATCTAAATTTCCATCAGAGGGAAGTTAGATAAATAAACTATACTCCTGTCATAGAGTGAAATTTTATGCGATGTTGCAAATAAAAGTGAGGTGGCTGTATACCGTACTGACACACACGAGCGTCCATAACGGATTTTTAAGTCACAGAGAGGAATGTGGATGAACCCTTTTCCATTCCAATAAGACACTACATGTGTAGGTAGCACGCATACCTCGATATACTATTATACACATGCACGTGATGCACTATTAGCCATACAAATGTATATACACACTTAAACATGCGAAGAGCTGTTTCCAAACGGGAGGACATACAAAAAACTTGTAACTGTGAACCTATGGGAATTGGAAAAAGCTTCACTTTCATTTTCTACTTTTTTTACTTTTGCATTGTTTGAAATATTTACAGGTATTCAATAGATGTACCTCTTATAATGTGCAAATATATATAATGTGCAAACTGTGCAAATATTTAAAAGTTAAGATGAAAAGTCCCAAGGAAATGAACCTTTTTTATGACATGGGCACATGGGGCCAAATTGCTTCCAAACGTGTGGGAACAGTTGGCTGAAGCAGAGTTCCACACCAGTCACAGCCCCTCATCCTCTTATGAGGCTCACCTCCAGGGCTGGAGCTCACGGGACACGGCAGGGTAATAGCTCGGTGTGCAGAGTGAGCCTCTCAATCCGTGATTTACCCTGAATTCTTTCTCCTCTTTGCCTGCTGAAACTCGTGTTGACCTACAGCAAGTGCATGGGAAGAAAACCCAACACCACAAACCCCCATAGCAACAATTCCACCGGATGAGCGTTGCTCTTCATCTGGGCCACACTTAGTAAGTTTAGTGACGGTGTGGAGACCAGTCACTAGCGTCAATCCAGGGAAGCGTGCAAGTTCTAGGGGTTCCGAATCCACAGAATTCCCTGCAAGAGGACCCATGGAGTCCTCATCCTCTCCATCCACCCACCCTACCTGTCATGCCTTCTCCACACCTGCACCCCCGTGCACTGGTTCCTCCTTCATTCCTTTCTCACGGCTCTTCCAACACAATGTAGTTGACTTGATCCCTACAACCACTGAGCATCGTCTACGTCCTCCTATTAGGATGTAAGACCCACAAGAGCGAGGATGTTTGTCTGTTTTGTTCACAGATGTAATCCAAGCGGCCAGAACAACGTGTGGCACATAATAGGTCCTTGGTAACTATCTAATGGATGAATGCACAGCTACTTTTCTCCCCACGGTAAAATGATTGATGGCCAACAGTCTTTCCAAATGGCCACCCTTAACTCAAGAGTCAACGTGAAACTTTTAATGGATAGCAGGTCTTGAGCATAAGATATCGAGTTGAAAAGATTAGCATCTTTCTTTGCTCACAGTTCAGATTCCTGGGATCTCAAGATTGGGAGCCCATGTAACCCAAACATAGATCAAAGCCTTTCCTGTGCTCTGCAGCCCCGCCAAGTACTCCCTGGCCTGGACTTAATCAAGTCCAGTGACAGAACTCTCCAGGCCACTGGAAACAAGCTTCAACTTAAAAGTCTTTCTTTTTAAAAATTTGAACATACGTTAATCTGAAACCAACCTCACCGTGACTTCCAATGTATCCTCATCCTTCTTCCCCAGCCCTCAGGCCAGAGCTTGTATAATAAGTCAAATTTCCTTCCCATGTGGAGGGATGACCTCGAATTTGCCATCGCGATGCCCCTCAGACCTTTCCCCTTCTAGGCTGACCACCTTCAGCCCTTCAGGTCGTGTGCTGTGCTTGTCACGTTTTCCAGATCTTCCTCCATCTTCGTCTCTGACGTCTGAAAACGGTCCAGCTTGCTGACGCCCAGGTCCCGACCCAAGGTGAGAGCTCTCAGATGCGCCCCCTTCTGTAAACGCAGTCACAGGCGACGCCCCTGTTTACTTTTGTCTGTAATTTGTCTCTGATTTCACTCTTCACTCATTCTCAATGTGAAAATAACCGTTTTCACAATAGCCCGGGCATGAGCGCTGGCATGGAAAGGCTTCTTTTTCTCAGCTGCGAGGCCAGAGGGAGTCTTGGTGTGGAGGAGACTGACTGACGTTCAAAGAGGGAGACAGAACTTGAGCCCTCCCGTGAAATGGGTGGGGGCTCCAAGGTTGGGAGCGAAGGGTACGGTGGAGAGCTTGAGCGAGAGCAACTCAGGCTCTAACCCACGCTGCCCCTTGTGAGGTGAGGGCACCTGGGTCCCACTTCTCCACCTTTAAAGCTGAATTATTCTGACGTGATAATATCATTTAAGGGCTTAATTTATTTATAAGTCCTCCAATTTATTGAACAATGTCTTATTCAATAAATAATGGTTACAATGATTTCGTTTGATTTAAACAAGTGTCTGAGATAGGCATGTTGATATTCAAAATATTTAACAACCTGTACAGGTAACAACGAACCAGAATAATATGGATATGGAAGGTGGATGTGGCCATGGACATGGCCAGGTGAATATCCGTCAGCCTTGGAAGTAGGGATTATGGCCATTTTACAAACAGGGAAACAGACTCAGAGAGTTAATTGTGCCAAATAAGTTTCCATATATCTGAAGTATGAGGACAGTCTGAGCGTTTGGGAGAGATGGAATTTCGTTCACTGTCTGTGCGTTGGGTATCTGTGCTGGCGTGCCGTGCTGAAAATTTTCCACTTGCAATGCACCTGTCTTTTAATCTTTGAAAAGGTTCAGTGTGAAGTCTATCTCTTAACAGGCTTTAAGGGGCAGCATCACATTTTCTAAATGTGCACGTGCCTTGTGATCTGCAACATTACATAACAAAAAATATCTGACCCTCCGTATTGTCACCACTGACACACTATTTCAGCAGGGTCAGACGTGGCCGCCGTTTAGGGTGAGCAAGACAGGAAATAAAGACCATGAGGACAGACGGAAGTGTAATAAACGCATGCCTGACACTGCGCTTGTCTCATGGAGGATGACCCAGAGAAGATGCTGAAAATATACTGTGCATCCATGAATGTTTTGAGGATGAATGTTGAAGCTATAGTTTGAATCATACACACTGGTGTTAAACTCATCAGCTTCAGGGAATATGTTTCTGAAATGCACAGAATTCATAAGCTACCCTGTAATTCTAGTGATTCATATTGAACATACACCTATGCGTTTTTTAAACTTAAATGTACAAAACGTGCTGAGCCCCTAGGCATTTGTATTGAAATACATTTCTGCTCTCCTGACATGCACGCCCTCGCTATTACCGATGGAAACAGACTATGGGATTTCTGAGTAATTTCCATTCATATTGTATTAAAATGTTCAAGATGCTTTTTCTGTCAAAGAAAGTATCATTTCATAAAATTATTCACTCTTCCTCCATATGGAAATGTCAGACATTGCTAATATAATCCTCAAATTATTGCAGAGTGTCTTTAGGCGAAGAGACGTATTTCCTACGCTGTGGTACAGAATGCCTTGTTCAGTCTGTTCTTGGGTAACCAGTCTTTTTGTTTGTTTCCAGTCCATGCTTATGGGGTGTCATCCCTGTGAGAGACTTCTTTTTCCTTTTTCTGTTTCTCTTAGTTACCCTATGGCGTAGAAATCGAAAACATAATAAAAATATAGACGATGTCTTATTTCCTTTATATTGTAACACTACTTAGGAGTGATTTTCAACTTTGCTATGCATAGAGAGCTTCTGAAAATGCACATTCCTGGACGCTGCTGTACAATTCTAACTTAGAAGGGTAACCCAGGAGTCTGCACTTTGACAAATGCCCCAATCTTTTTTTACATACATAGTGTATAGGTCATGCTTTGAGAACTGTTGCTAAGTACATTGAATAACTCTATATTCGATGTAAATTTCCTTTCCATTTGTAAGCTGCCACTGATCAATCAAGTCTGATAGGTTTCATTCCTCTTCCAACCTGTCCCGCTGCATCCATTCCCACCTCCATCCATTTACCCATCCATCCCTCCATCCATCCATCCATCTATCCATCCTACATCCTTTTGTTCATCCATCCATCCATCCATCCATATTTTAAACGTTTTTGAAGGGACATCCTGGATCTTGGGATTTGGGATAAAGGAAACACACAAGCCTTGTCTTGAAGGGGCTCACGGACTTAAAAATAATTCATAATTACCCATCTTGTTTTCTCCTCTGATCTATTACTGAAACGCTAACGCGTGCTCTGAAAGGCCCCCTCGCAGCCCAGTGCTTGCATTAATAAACCACAACATCTCACCCCAATCACCTTCTTTGTTTTATCATCTTGGGACAGATAAATCTAGTTTGGTAAGGAGTTTGTGCAAAATAGCTTACATAGAGTATCAATGTTAATGTTAAAGGCAAGTACATGTATCTTTTTTTTGCATGTGGATAAACAAGAATATATCTTTCAATCAGGGAAGATAAAGCCTAAAAAAATATTTTAACAAAAATAATAAGCCTGGATCCATTAATACTTTGAAAAGCTTAACTACATGGGAATTCATTTGTGTCTAATAGAGTTTTAATTCTATCATTTGCATAACAACTTTTGTCTTCAAAGTAACTTCTTATATATTAAATTGCTATAAGTGCATCTGAAGAGTTAAAATATATTCAGTTATTACATATAATTTCTAAGGAGGTCTAAAAATCTACATTTTCCCCCTAAATCAGGAAGTTAAATAAAGTTGACCACAAAAGCAGATTTTAGATGTGATTTTGCAAAAGATTTCTACTTTCTTAAAATGTTGCTTTTTAGCAAGTTCTCCCAAATCACAAAATACATCAGGAAACTGCTGTTGGAATGCCTCCCCACTAGATCCAACGTGGTATACATGTATATTTTTTCCATTGTTACCATTGTTATGTAGTACTGATTGAATTCTTGTCAACTGTTCAAAAGATGAAGAAATGGCCTGTTTTGAAAAAACTACAGATAAAATTCGTTACGTTCCTTAAAAAGCTCAATGTCTACCAAGCTGTCCTTGTGCATCCATCCATTTATCCGTCCACCCATCCATCCATCCACCCATCCATCCTTCTACTTCCATCTGTCCATATTTTTTTTTTTTTTTTTTTTTTTGCGGTACACGGGCCTGTCACTGTTGTGGCCTCTCCCGTTGCGGAGCCGCAGGCTCAGCGGCCATGGCTCATGGGCCCAGCCGCTCTGCGGCATGTGGGATCTTCCCAGACTGGGGCACGAACCCGCGTCCCCTGCATCGGCAGGCGGACTCTGAACCACTGCGCCACCAGGGAAGCCCCCATCTGTCCATATTTTAAACATCTTTTACAATTCATAATAGCAAGACAAATGGCCATTAACCATGAAACACCCTCTCCTGGTCTTGGTTAGTGTCGGTGTTGAACTGCCATTTGAAAACCAAAGGTCGATTTCTTTTTCACCCATCAGGTTAGATCGCTGCACACAGTGGGTGGTGTACAGCCACAGCAAGGCGACACGCGGGCGGGTTTTTTTCTCCAAGCGAATTCTGTGTTTTTTAAAATCCTCATGCATACACTCAATGGAAGGAAGGATTGGTCCCATTTTAGCCTTTTCAGTGATGTCCACATACGCAAATAGCAGTCACAGTCACAAGGAGCATCTTTAATATAAACTCGTAAAAAAGGCCTCCGTAGACGCCGGGGAATGGGAAGCGAATTATAATCAGTACAGTCTCTCCTCTATTCCGATGTTCATCTTCACTTTCTTCACTAGTAATGGAGGCTTTGCCAGGACCTATGGAGGATGTCATGGTATCTAGTAGAATATTTCAATTATGTAAGTTTAAACATCTAAGCACTCTTAGCAAACTCTTTTTCTGCTTCTTGTTGGAAGAGAGATGGTGGAAGGAGTGAAAGTAGATCTCTGATATTCGACGCAGATCTCAGAGAGACGCCGGTCTAGGTATACAGAGCATGTATCGCATCCCCAGCCCCTCTGGGGGAAGCGAAGTGTCCGCACAACCCCACTTCCCAACCCTGCCGTTTTAGGACCCTTCGAAGCAGTACTGACCAGGTTCAGACACAACTGGCCTTCATTAAGGGCAGCTGTGGGTCACCTGGATGGCATCCTGCAGAGACGGTAGCACTAGCTGCCCAGGTGATGCGGCAGGTGGAGTCATCCCCCAGGGACCAGGACCAAACCCCTGAAACCTTGAGCATCCCTGCCCCAGGGCCACTGGGCAACACAGCCTCACAGACCTTAAACACAGCAGAGAGAGAAGCACGCCCCACTGGGCAGATACTGCCTTCTCTTGTTTGTTTCCAGCCGCAGCACTCAAAGGGCAACTTAGGTTGTTTGTTTAGGTAAATCCGTTCATTTTATTCTTGAATTGTTCTGGGCGAAATAAAGTGATCTCTGTTAACGTGCATCTAACAAAATACATGATAACCAACCATGCCATTCTGGTTTCCTTTTCTGTTTCTAATTTTAGTTAAGCAAAACAAAATACATTTCTTAGATCTCTGGGTGGCTACTTAAAATATTTTTTCTAGGGTGGAAGACATATAAACATAAAAGGTGTCGTTTTACCTTTTTTAAGTATACAGTGACATGAATTACATTCACAACGTTGTGCAACCATCCACACTACCCTTTTCCAAAACTTTTTCATCACTTCAAAGGACACATCTGAACGCCATAAATACGTGGTCCTAGACTTAATTAAGCAGATAAAAGAATAAGCAAGCTGTAACGGGTGTCAACATGATACATTTATGATGAACACGAAAACCTTGGGTCTTTGAACTAAGTGACGAAGCTCACAGCTCAAAGCAAAACCCAGAATTAGAGTTTGGGGTCCATGTTCGCCTGGACCCACCGACTTCTGGATTGCCCTATGCTTCTGAATGCTTTTCTATTCGTTTGGTCACATCATCTGGAAGCCTTGGCTATTCCCCTTGTATTTAATTCCAGAGGTTCTTAACTTGCCCAGTGTTTGTTGTTTTGTTTTGTTCTGAAATGACTTTTTCCCCAGAGAATACGATACGTTGAATACAGAACGACAGGAGTCAGTACAGTGTTACAGCCACGGTGGTGCATCATTTCAAGTCTTAAAAACCACGACTGCTTTTGCCTTTGGAAGGGAGCAGAGCCTGGGGGTGGGGGGCATGCCCTGGTTCGAGTCGGGGTCAATTCCTCTGAGTGTGTCACTTTTGCCAACCTCGTACGAGTCCACATTTGCAAGTCCCCTGAAGCCCAGCTGCCACCCACTGAAAACAGGGAAGCTGGAGGGGCGGGTTGACTGTGGCCCTTGAATTTTCCCCCTTCCACGTACGTGCCCTCCTGTTGACCTGGGGCTGACGGAGTGGACAGATCTCTGAGAAAGAGTCTGCCATCCTCGGAGGATCTGTATCTATGGTAACAGTAGGACATTATTGTGAATAACTGGGGAAAAAAAGGTGTTCAATCTCCCTTTGTAAACTGTCAGTGCATAAGTAATTTCTGGCTTCAAAACATTATTTTTAATGACTACATACTTTTACCATGTAAGCACTCGGGCATCTCTCTTTAGGAGTTGTGTGCTCCCAGGGTGTGTAATGGGAGGTGTTTGGTTTCAGTTACGCACTAGGGAAAAATGCTGTGAGTCAGAGGAAAGAGTAAATTATGCAAGAAAGCAATGTGTGTGTGTGCGCGCACATGCCCGTGTGTGTGTCGGTGGAGGGGACTCTCACGGAGTTACTGTTGTCGGGATTTGTGTTTTTCAGCGCGGGGACGCGTCTAATGCAGGCATCTGGAGCTCAGTGCCAACGTGCCTGAAGCTGCGCCCTCCGGCTGGTGGCCAGTGCCCCCGCGGCCAGTGTTCTCGCGTCCTGGCCAGTCTCGGGCTGTGCTGACTATCTCAGACAAGGGCACCCGAAACAGAATCCTTTCCTCCATCTAGGATGAGATTTCCATATTGATATATGTGGACTAGAGTAGATGATCGTGGGCATTCAATTTGGGTGAAGCAAAGAGAAAAGGAAAGAAGAGGAAGAGAAACGTGAAGATAACGGGAGACCCAGGCCGTGCACCCCCAGGACCACGGGGAAGGCCCCCTGCCCCCCCGGGTGCTGCACCCCGCCCCAGCTCCTCTCCCAGCCTGACTGCCCAGACAGCTTGACCAAAGCCTTTTCAAAGGAGGCAGCTCTAAACACAAACAGATTCTTTCACACTTAGATACGTATCCGACAGAGAGGTGGGGACATGGAGAGGAAGAGGGTGCCGTCCAGTCCCGCCCCAATATTAACACCGACGCCTGTGATGCGCCCGTCACCTGATCCCAGGAGGGCCTCCTCCGAGCCCAGGGTCATTGCAGTGGGGACGCAGAAGGACGGGCAGCCAGGGTGGGCGCAGGCTGGGGGGACCACGTGGTGCAGAAAGGAAACTTGACGGTGGCATTTAGCCGCCAAGGCACCGGGGAGGGGCGTTCTCCATGTCGCTACAACCAATGCCCTCCCCCGACCCTGCTAGCTCCCCGCTCGGGAACTTGCGAGACATTTCAAGTCCTTCTGCAAAAAGCGACTGCGGTAGGGACCGAAGGATTAGCGTCCGTGAGCAGGGTGGTCGTCAGAGAGAGCGATGAAAAGCCCTAACGCTCACGAGCGCCTTCTAAGTGCCCAGAAGCCTGCTGGGGGCAACCGGGCGATGACTGTGCAAGGCAGGTGAGACCCTCCTCTTCTGCTGCCCAACGAACCAAGACTCAAGGAGGGCAGGTAGTGACGGAGCCCCGGCTGCATGCTTGGTCTTTCCACTATGGCCTGGTACCCAGGTCTCCACGCGATGAGATTTCGCTCATGGCAAAGAGAGGCAGAGCGGAGTCCAGAGCCTGGAGCCTGGTGCCCGGCCATCCAGGACGAGCCCACCTTCCCTCTCACAGCGGGGCCGTCACAGGCAAGCGTATCCATCTGAGCCCACCTTCTTGTCTGTAAAGGAGAGGGGAAGGCGACCACGGTGCCCCAGAAAGGCCGTGCCTGGTACTGAGGGTCTGCTCACTACGCTGTAGAGGCAGTCATTCCAGAAAACGCACAGCCAGCCGGAGGTGACAGGGCGAAGGTGGGGGGCACGGAATCGGAAGACAGACTTGAGTTCAAGTCTTGACTTGGCCCCTGTTGAGCTGAGATTGGGGCAAGTACCTTGCGAAGCCTCGGTTTCCCATTTGTGAAAGAGGACACACGTGCCTGGCCGTAGGGGGCACTGGGCAGTTCTTGGTGAAGACGACGTGCTGCCCTGCCCCATCCCGGGAGGGCTGTCACGAGGCCTGTGGAAGCAGGAGCTGCTGTGGACAGTGACGTGAGTTCCAGAACAGGAGGTGGTGGGGAGACCCAGGACAGGAAAGAAGCGCGGAGGATGCAGAAGGGGACGAAGCAGGGAAGCAGGAAGAGGAGGGACCACGAGCGAGGAGCTCGGGATTCTGCCTCGGGTCACAGTGCTGGACCGCATTTTGGGTTCAATGCTGAGCGCGAGTTTCACCCACAGGCTTTTAAAAGATATCATTCCCTGTAAATAAAAGGGAGGGAGTTCAGGAGCACAGAAGCAGGGATTATGACCGGGTGCGTGTGCGTCTCTGGAGAGCTCTCCTTCCCGAGTCAGATGTGAGGAGTCTCTGTTTTGCAAAGGAGAGTCTGCGCCGCTCCCCAAAGAAAACCACAACTGACCGGCACGTGCCTGTTTCTGTCTACAGAGCCCACGGGGGGATCCAATGCCTCTTCCCAATGGATGCCAAAGCAGTATCTTTAAGGTCTTTGGAACTTTTATTTCATTATTTTTAAAAATATTTATTGATTGATTGATTTGGCCGAGCTGGGTCTTAGTTGCGGCACGCGGGATATTTGTTGCGGCATGCGGGATCTTTTAGTTGCGGCATGCAGGATCTAGTTCCCTGACCAGGGGTCGAACCTGGGCTCCCTGCATTGGGAGTGCAGAGTCTTAACCGCTGGACCACCAAGGGGAGTCCCCGCAAAAGCAATTTTGAGGGCTTCCGTTCCTACAGTCACGTGAACTCTATTTCTTTGTTTTTAATTTAGAAAAAGATATAACAAACAATTCAGCGTGGCTGAGGCAGCTCACATTCTTCTGTGTAGGAGCAGAGGCAGCCTGCACAATTTTAGGTTAAAAGAAAAGGTATCATCTCAACTTGCAGTAATGGGCAAAAGCAATCTCAAAGAGGAGAGTCTAGAAAACCAGCAACCCCCTATGATGAGGTCTAGGGGCCCAAATTTTCCCTTGAAAGTTTCCCCTTGATTTCCCTTGTGTGAAGATAAGGAAGTGAGCTAACCAAAACAATCTGAACTTAATTTGATAGGACTGAAACATTAGTAGTTATATATTCTGTTTTCTCTTCTGTCTAAAGTGATCCCTACCCTTGAATTTATACAAATGCTCTCAGAAACGTACAAGAAATCAGTTAGTCCTGCTGGGGTCTTGCCTGGCTGGAAGACAAACCAGCAAAAACATTTCGTTTCACTGACATTTTATTTTGTTCCGAGTTCCTTTTTCTCTGTTTCCTCAGGTACATTTTCTGCTAAGATTCTGCAAACAGGCACCAAGATGAGTCAGAACCCATTTACCATTTAAGTGTCTTGAGCCTCGTAGGTTCTGCGATTTCATCCCATGCTGCGTGGCGTTTATAAATGGCGCATAGTCTCTCTGTGCGTCAGACGCCACTAGGCAGTGGTTGCTGTCTCTCTGGGTTTGTTTAGTGACACGTCAGGCCAGCCTCTGCACGCACCAGGATTACAAATCCACTTGGTGTAGGGATGCGGAAACAAGATTGGGGTCTGGTGATTCCAGGGAGGGGCTTAATGCTCCAAGGTTCCCAAACTAGGGGCTCAATGTACGATGTGAAAGGGTAAGGAGGGGAAAATGCCTTTAGCCACAGGTCCAGAGTCTTGGTCCAAGGCTTGTGTCGGAGCTGGGCTCGGGGAAGGAACCCACAGACGTGAATGCAGTGGGCCCTCGGGGAAACCCAAGATATTGGCTGGTGGGAGGGATGGAGCCCCGATATGGAGAGCTCGGGCATGGGGGGTTTGTGGCTGTCACCAGGGAGAACCGAGACACCAAATGTAGATTCAGTCAAGACGGAAAAGGCCTGGGTCTGACCAAGGATAACCTGGCCTTCTGATAGCCCGCGTCCCCAAAGACTGGACTGTCACTAGTGGTTTCAGGACCGAACTTGTGAAGGAAGGTGACACAGCCATGAAGATCTGAGGGGCCTGAGGACTGAAACGCATCCTTACTCGCTGTCGCAGCAGTGATGGAGAAAGCGAAGGCTCCGGGCTGTGTTGGCGAGTCATTCCTCATCCTGGTGTGGATCTATGCACTCTTTCCTGCTTCCCTGCACTCAGGGCTTAGAGAACCCCTGGCGCAGTCCCTAGGAGGATCGGCAATGTCCAGGAACATACATAAGGATGATCAGTGGTGGGGTCGGTTAAAATCACTGGCTGTGACCCTCGGTAATGAACGGCACGACGGCAGTTGGTGGAGGGAATTCCAGAATCAGTGAGGTGCCCGGCAAACAAAATACACAGTGTGAGCACCTGTGGATGGAAGTGTGTGATGAGGTGGTGGGACGGCCTCCAGAAGGAGTTTCAAAAGTCTGAAGTGTGGGGAGAGGTCCCAGTGGGGATGTGATGGCCACTGCCCCTCCACGGGCAGTCCTTCTAAGTGACCTGCCCACCAAAGCAAGCGTGGACACCAGGAGATAATAATCGAAGATTTTCCCATTCTACTTTACCAATGTTTATTGTAAAATTAGTCCATCTTATTCTGGAATCCGTAGTGGTGATAGCTGTACACCTTTATGAGTGAACTAAAAACTGCTGAATTGTACACTTCAAAACGGTGAATTTTATGGTATACGAACTGTATTTCACCAGAAGAAAGTGAATCATCATAAGGTGGTCGGAAGCAATTTAAAAAATAGTCAATGGTGTAAAGTTAAAATTGAAATCTCTTGGAACTCCCTGGCAGTACAGCGATTAGGACCGCGCTTCCACTGCAGGGGGCCCAGGTTCGATCCCTGCGTCAGGGAGCTAAGATCCCTCATGCCACACGGTGAGGCGGAAAAAGAAATCTCTTGATCCCTTCACTGACCTATATATTCCTTGTTCTCACTTCCCAAGGGGAAACCACGTCACCACCTTCCAGAAATTCCTTCTGACCATGAAGCCTATATGTGCACATATAGAGGATCACACTGTAAGTAGTATTCTGCAGCTCGCTTTTCTAATGTAACAATAGGTGTCTCCACATTAATACATGTAAAAATCCCTAATTTTTTAATAGGCAGGTAATAGCCTGATGTACTATCATTTAGGTAAGCAGTCCTCTATAAACAGGCATTTAAGTGCTTCTAAAATTTTGCCTTGTACCTACATCTCTGTGCACCTATGAACGTTTATGTGTGGGATGGATTCCTAGAAGTAAAACTGACAGACAAAGGACATGTGTACTTAAATTTTAATAGCTGTCACCAAATTGCTTTCCAAAAACTGTTCCTAACATCCAGTGGCCCCAGCGGTGCAGGCAGGACCCATTTCCTCACGCTCTCTGGGTCGAAATCTTTGTCCTTTGGAGAAGCTTCAAGGACCACTTGATGGTGGTGGGGAGGGGAGTGCAGGGGAGAAGAGAAGGGACAGCTGGGGAGGGAAACCAGCAGTTTGCGTGGCTTGAGCTAGGGAGGCTCTATTTTTATTTGTGTATAAACTGTGATTCTGATATAAGGGATTTCGATAAAAGCGTTCAGCTTTAAAAAAGGAGATAAAGAGGGCTTCCCTGGTGGCGCAGTGGTTGGGAGTCCGCCTACCGATGCAGGGGACACGGGTTCGTGCCCCGGTCCGGGAGGACCCCACGTGCTGCGGAGCGGCTGGGCCCGTGAGCCATGGCCGCTGAGCCTGCGCGTCCGGAGCCTGTGCTCCGCAACGGGAGAGGCCACTAAAGTGAGAGGCCCGCGTACCACAAAAAAAAAAAAAAAAAAAAAGAGCGAGAGGTAAAGAAAGGTTTGAAAACTATGAATTAGTAGTCCTATAAAGCCATGTTCCCTCCGCCTTCCAGAGGCTCATTTCACCTGCTGGGGCCCCCAAATGGCCCTTGACCTACCTTGCCCCTAGGTATCCACGCCCTTGGTAATCCTGCCCATGCTGTGTAACTGATAGCGCAATGCAGAAACGACGTCCTGTGATGTGCCTGGTGTGGTATTTGAAGACACTGCAGCTTCTGCCTTGACCTCTGTGATCACTAATTCTGGAGGGAGACAGCCGCCAGTTGTGGGGATGAACGAACAGCCCCGTGCCGACTTCACACCACGGGGGACCAGCTTGCTCCACGTGAGTCGACGGTCCTGGACGTGGCCTTCAGATGACCATGGCCCCAGCCAACACCTTGATGCAATCTCTGCAGCAGCTCTGAGCCAGAACGCCATCTCAGCCAGTCCTGAATTCCTGACCATAGAAGCTGTGTGATACAATAAATGTTTTTCATTGTTTGAAGCCTCTAAGTTTGGGGATATTTTGTTATGCAGCAATAGCTAACTAATGTACCTGGGATTGTGAGGTTTGGTGTCTCAGAGTCTACACTTCTGGTTTTATACCTGGATTTAAACCCCACTTCTGGTCCTGTCCCCTTGGAGGCCCTTGGTATTTCCAGGACACACCACCCCTTCCACAAAGAGGCTGCTTTCAGATGAGTGTCCTGGAGGTGACAGGGGTACTTAAGGATGGACACAGTGACTTGCCCATTGAACACGAAACCCAAATTAAAACTAAACATAGGCTATTCGGTCACTCTGATCTCAGCATTTTTTTTTTTTTTTTTTTTGGCTGCGCTGCGTGGCTTGTGAGATCTTAGTTCCCTGACCAGGGATTGAACCCTCAGCAGTGCAAGCACCGAGTCCTAGGCACTGGACCGCCAGGGAATTCCCTGAGACAGCAATTTTGTACAAGGACGGAAGGATTCAGTTAGAAGCCAGATTCTAGGGGTCTAAGTCAACAGAGCCGAAGCAGCTTGGAAACTGTTCCCTTCAAGATGTTGGTGGTGAAGGGAAAGGGAAGGTCCTTCTTTGTTTGTTTGTTTGTTTGTTTGTTTAAGGCTTGGAGACGGTGCTCACTTTGTAGCAGGAAGAGGAAGGAGGGCCTGGGATTAAATTAAAAATGACATCTCTGGAGGATAACTGGTGGAAAGAGGGGTAAAAAAGAGAAGGAATTTTGAGCCAGGTTTTAATCACTTCCCTGAACCAGCAGTCCGAGAACTCTGCCTCCTTTGCCCAGGACTGGAGATTCCAGAAACCTGGAGGAAATCGGGGAGGACTGGTGTCAGTTAGATGGTCAGATGGTAGAGCCCACCTGTGAGGATGGACAGAGACTCAGGGCAGTTGGAAGCGTCAGGGTCCAGGACGCCCTCCCCTGCAGGCTACATGGCTCTGGGACTTGAGCTGAGGGTGAACTAGAGAAAGGGCAGATGGAAGCCCCCAAGACAGGGCAGTGAGTTGTGCTCAGACTGTAGTTGGGGCTCAATCCATACATGTCGTGGGAGCGAATGTTTGAGTGGGGTCCCCCCAAGTTGGCAATGGCCAGAGTAAGCATGGAGGAAGGTCAAGGATGGGGCTCTACCGGGTGATAGGGAGAATCTCGTGGAAACCCAGGAGGTGAACCCAGTCCTGCAGGGGTTAGCCAGGCTGGGACCTGGGACCTGGGACCCTTTGCTGCAGTGCTGCAATGTTTGCACCTGGACAAACTTCTCCTCCAGCAACAAAATACAAAGAAACTATAAGGGACTAAAAATAACTGCGTGCATGTGCAGCTGGGGCAAATTACGGACAACAAGATACAAAAAGACCAGAAAAGCCCAACTGCCACTTCTGAAGAGCTGGGAGCAAAAGCAGGGCACTGCGCATGCCCCCTGCATAAGCCCCCTGCACACACCACCACAAAGGGGTGGGCGAACCCCCTAAGTCACCCCTCCAGCCCGACCCCCTGGACACACCCCTCCCCTCACCCCGTTCAAGGAACCAGCTCCGCCCCACTTGAGTGAGCCAGCAAAGGAATCTGCTCCCTCGTGCTGCAGCAGGGGCCCCAATAAAGCCTTGCCTGAATTTGTCTGGCCTCTGATCAATTTCTATCGATTAAGGAGGCCAAGGACCCTGGTGGGTAACGGGGATGACAGCCGGGGGCAGGGGCAGGCTGAGGCCTGGGGGTGATGTAGCAAGACTAAGTGGTCTGAGAGGGAAAGCGCAGGGCTGTCGCCCCCAGGAGAGCTCTGCAGTGAGAGCCCAGGGGCCGGAGTGCAGGAGGGAAAGAGAGGCCCAGGGGCTGGGCCACCAATGACTTTCCTTAGTCAAGAGCCAATGCCTTTTGTTCCCCTCTGGAAAGTCCTGGAGTCCCTTCGAGGCCTGGCTTGTTCACGACAGTGGCGGCTTTGTGCTTCTCTCTGAAATAAAACTTTTATCTTAAAAAAGAAAATGTATCCGATGCAGTCTGCCATAATCACAGTATTCAGATCTTCCCCGGCTCTGGAGGGGAGGGCGAGGGGCGCCTCGGGTTCACTGGGGCACAGGCGAAAAGTACCGAAGAAGTTTGTTCCTAATTCTTTTTTCCCCTCTGGGCTTCCGTTGTAACGGATTGCGCTACACAGGAAATTTAATCCCCAAACTTGGCTTTGATTTTTTTTTTTTTCCCCAAGCTAACCCTTTCAAAGTTGGGAAGGACCTGGCTATGCGGCCAGGGAAAGTAACGTTTGGATTAGATTCCCCAATGTTTGGGGCAGCGTGACAAAGGGGCCGGGCACTCCTAGCGGCCGCAGCGCAGGGAGCATCGCGGCTGGCACAGGTGTGGCCTGGATGGGAGAAGATGCTTCCGGGTGTGTCTCCCACTGGCTGGAGGGAAGTCTGACTCACAGGCCTCTCTTTCTCCTCCGAGCACCCGGCGGGAGCTGACGACTCTGCACAGCTTCCCCCGAGGCCCTGGCCTCCCTCAGCAGACCCGGTCAAGCCGTTTGGACCCGACTCGCACTGGAGCCGGGCAGCAGCCTCAGCCCTCGCGGGCCGCGGGCTGGGGACGTGTGTGCAGACGGCGGGGAGGGTCTCTGCGCGGCGGCCAGGGTTTGCTCTCGCCTGGTGCAAAGTGCGAGAAGGCCCTGGGCGTCCCGCGACACAGCACTGAAGTGAGTCTGTCAGTGCTCTGGGGTCCAGTGTCGGCAAGGTGGCCTGGGCCACACAGAACTACGGTGTCTCTAAAGACAACCCGAGGCCGTCCGCGCTGCGCGTGCCTGCAAATGCCTGGGCCCGGGCGGCGGACTCACCCCGCTCCCCAGCCTGGGAATGAGGTCACGCTGGGAGGGGCCGGCGGGGCGGGCAGGGCCGGGGAGGGAGGACCTGCCCGGCCTGCTCGCCGGGTCGGGACGCTGGGGTTTGTGCCCCCGGACACCTAAGGGAGCACGCAGGCCTCGGCGGCCGTGCCCATGCGGACCTGGGGTCCCCTCCTCGCGGCCACCAGTGCAGCCGCGCTGCGCCGGGGGGGAAGCCCGTCGGTGACACGGGGACAGATGCCCGCGACCGCGCAGCCAACGGGAACCATCTTAGGAAAGACACCAGGTCATCCCTCGTCCCCTCCCTGGGGGCGCCGGGCTGCACCGGGTCAGGCCCCCGGGCCGCGGGCGGGCTTGGGTTGCGGCTTCGAGGGGGGGAGGGGCGGCCCTGGGAGGGGCCACCAGGCCCCGCCCCCCGGCAGCCCACCTCGGCCCCGGGCGCCGCCCCCATTTCCCGGCTCTGGGCTGTGGGCCTTTGTCTCGGAGGGGCCCGAGGCGCCCCCTGCTGGCAGGTCTGGGACGCGCCTCCTCGGCCAGCTCCGGATCCGGCTCCGGTTTCTTGGGAGGCCGCGGCCACGCGCACCGAGGTGGTCCCGCCTTCGTCGGTGCAGCCGGGATGCTTCGTGCAAGTGCCCGCAGCCTTGCAGCGCCCGCAGCTCCCCGCGGACCCAGAGGCGGACAGACGGGAGGAGAGGCTGGGCCGGGAGAACCCCGTTTCCTCCCGCTTTTTCAGCAGGGCAGAAAGTCCTGTGTTTGTGCCCACAACGGCTTTAGAAAATGGCCTCATCTAACCTTTCCAAAGATGTTATCCAAGCTGCAAAGTCTTGGCCATTGGAAGACCTTTTAAGTCCCGATACCAAAGAGCTTGAGGCTGGATTAAATGCAAAACGCCAAAATTTCACTTTTAAAAGCAAGCACAAGGGCTAAGTGCAACCTGAGCGTGTTTGTAAACCGTGCGAAGCAGGCACTTCTGAGAGCCCCCCAGGCCCATTTTGTGCAAGTGTTGTTTGCCCGGAGCATCAGGAACCAAAACTCCTGGGAACTCTTTTTCTGGCCAGCAACGGGAAAGTTTGGGCTCACAGAGGGGATTTTTAAATCTCTGAAGGACTTAAGTCAGTGTGTGTCATGGAAAAGCCGAGTCCCTCCCAGCTCAAGGTGGCCCCGAAGAGGTGGGCCAGGGGCCCCTCCTCTCTGCATCTCGCTGCCACTAGCCAGCACACCTTAGGTGCTCCATAATGAAACAAGGATTCCGCCGAAGATATCCACTGCAATGCACCTGGCTTTCTAGAAGCAATAAATGGAAGTCTCTTATAGTAAAAAGAAAAAAAAAAAGTCGTGAGGGAGGGGCAGAGAACATAGCATAATCCAGCGGTTGGAGACCGGCTTCTGAAACTCCAGCAGGAGATGCTTTATCCCTTCGTGGCAGCTCTGCGGTGGCCAGCAAATAAATATTTCCACATGGAAGACAATGGTCCTTCAAAACGTAGCTTGTTCCATTCAAGAGAGATACAGCAAGGTCCGCAGCTTTAATGGCAAAGGGCATTAGCCTTGCCTTTAGGATTCGTGGATGTAAACACTGAATCCCACTCCCACCCCCCATGATGCTTCAGGGAACAATGGAGGGACCTCCGCGGACAAATTACGCCTGCATTTAATGCTTTGATTATCTGGTGAGTTGGCAACAGTCATATTAAAAGCCTGGACCTGCCTCGTGTTTAATCCGCCCTTGTTACTCTTCCCTCTCCTCCATTTCTGTTTCTTCCCCAAAGATTAAAAAAAAATCAATTTGGACTTGTGTTGCTTGTGCCCTGAGTTTGAAACCAGCACATGGCCAGGTGGAACGCGAGACGGGTGGGTGGCAGAAGCCCGTCACCGGATATCATCGCTTGTGATTTTTTTTTCCTTAATAAAAATATTCTGATGAAGGGCTGTGAGTTAGGGCTTCATTCTGCCTCTGGCCAGGTTGGAGGCTCTCCAGGGAGCTGGGCAGTACAGGAAACTTCTGCTCTAAGGTTTCAGAAGGACACTTTTCAGCCAAGCTTCCAATCACTGAAATGAAAGTGAATTATGCTGGGCACAGAGGAGTCATGTTTAATTCAAGTGAAATTCATTCACTCATTTGTTCTATAAATATTTATCGAGAGCCTGGTTTGCGGCCCCTCCTGAAAGGCCAGGATTCCTTGGGCGGGGGGCGACCCCGACATGGCACAGACGCCCGGCCGCCCCGTGTGCTCAGCCTGGCCCTGCAGCGTTTCCACACAAGCCTGATCCCAGACTTCTAGGGTGGTGTGTTGTTTTTGTTTTAAAAATCAGACTCTACCTGCTTGTTTAATCTAAAATTCCACACTAAACCTAGATCTATCTAAAATGTGTTAGTGGTATGTAACAGATGGTAAATACAGCGTCTTGCATGGGTGGAGGGACTAGAAAATATGAGCATTGTCTTTCCTTTTTCGGGCCTGCAGTTCCCCAGTTATCAACGTCCCCTGCTCGTTAATGAAGGAGGTTTCCTCCCCTCCCCCCTCTGTGCCCTCATTCCTATAATGTAAACAGCTGCTAATAGCTGCTATTTCTCTTTGTTCAAACAAACAATAGCCTTTATAACTAAGAAGAAAATTAGTATCAGGTGAAAGCCTCATTGCAGGGTGCTTAAAGTGTTCTCTTTTTTCCCCAGAAGAACAAAATCCAGCAGTAATCTTGAGAAGATGAATTCACATTGAAAGTTCGGAAAGTGACAGAACAAAGGTCTGTCTTTAATGATGCATAGACACTCTTGTGATTGAATTTTAAATATTTTTTTTCTTTCCTTCTCTTTAACTTCCTAACTGAAAAGCTGGAGCTTGGGGCAAAAGGGTGGTCAAAGGTCTGGGGAGTCCGCAGCCCCTCCCCGCTTTGGGGCGGACCTGCTCTCTTTGTTAGAGCCCAGGAAAAAAGCCCGGTATTGGGGGGCTGGGTTTCTTCGCCAAATTAGGGGATTACGCTTATTAACGTCTGAGGAGTGCTTGAAAATGAGAGATGAGCTAAAATGCGACCCGAATCCCTGATTCCTTTCCAGCGTAAAAGGAATCTCTTCCTGCTTGAGCTCAAACGCTTAAAAAAAACACCATGTGATTTGAAACTTACATCTCTGGGAGATGTAGGACGGACTTTGTAAACATTTTATGTTATTCTGTGAAATAGATTCAACGGGGGGCTAGATTTCCGGAGTAATCCACGGACGTGCATGCCGGTGGGTAAACCTGAAACACTGTGTTGTTGCACTTTTTTACATTTTGCTCTTTGTGTTTTTAACAATTATTATTCTGGAAGTCTTTGGAACAAGACCAAGGAGCTGATCCTTTGCTTATCAGTGTTTTCAGGGTCTGAAAAACCTTTACACTTTATTGTCACACATTCTCTCCAACGATTTGATGTAACTTTTCTTCAGGTTTGTGGTAGAATTCAGTTTCCTCATTTTGTATTCTAATATACCCATATAAACATAGTATTAAGAAAGAGTGAAGGTTTTTTTGGCCTCAAAATGGCATTTAAGATCTGGTGTTTGGTGAAGTTAAGCCACTCTGATGGATAAGCAATTATCCGTTATTTCTTTAAGGCACAGAAATTGGGACTAGGTTAGAGCAACTTCATTTTTGTCGTTCTTGTTGTTAGAATTTATTTTTATTATTTATTTTTAAAATTAATTTTTATTGGCATATAGTTGCTTTACAGTGTTGTGTTAGTTTCTGCTGTACAGTAAAGTGAATCAGCTAAGTGTATACATATATCCACTCTTTTTTAGATTCTGTTTCCATTATAGGTCATTACAAAGTATTGCAGAGAGTTCCCCGTGCTATACAGTAAGCTCTTATTAGTTATCTATTTTATATACAGTAGTGTGTATCTTTTAATGCCAATCTAATTTATCCCTCCCCCCATCCCCTGGTAACAGTAAGTTTGTTTCCTACATCTGTGACTCTGTTTCTGTTTTGTAAATAACTTCATCTGCACCGTTTCTTTAGATGCCACATATAAGCGATATCATGTATTTGTCTTTCTCTGTTTGGCTGTCTCACTCAGTAGGACAATCTCTAGGTCCATCCATGCAACTTCATTGTTTTTTAATGGAAAATATGGGCTACATAAGGGATGGACTCTCATACCTCGTAAATGCTTTTCTTCATCTAGAGTGAAGAGAAGCCCACATTATTTTGTAAAGCAATTATACCCCAATAAAGATGTTAAAAAATAAAATAAAATAAAATGAGATGGGATGAGAAGAAGAAGAAAAGAAGGAAATCCGTGTGATCCTGGAGGAAAACCCTTTGAATAGAACCAAGGCGGAGATTGGAAGTGAAACCCTGGGGCCCTTTACACAGACTGCCGCAGGTTGTTTGTGGGCTGCATCCCTTTGGGGCCGGTCTCACTGTGGGTCTCAAGTGTGTGATCCTAAAATATTACCCATGTGGCTCTGGTTTCCAGAAGTTTCAGGCTGCATAAGGCCAGGGCCACTGTCTTCCCGGTAGGACCCGTTAGTATGATTTTCTGGGGGGCGAGTGGGCAGACAAAGAACACTGGATGGATTGCAGAACCGGGGGACCTGCAGAGATCCCCCTCCGGGCATGGCGGGGACATCTGGAAAGGGCGAGCCCCTCCTCACGAACCCGGGAGCCAGGCTGCGCTGGAGAGGGTGCCATGTCCCCGTGGCCTCAGGAACTCGGGATGACGCAGAGAAAACATGGCGGAGCGGGGTTGGGGGCAAGAAGGAAGTTTCCTCTTAAGCTGGACGTTGCCCGCCCCGGGTGGCTCCAGCGGCCTCAGGGCCCCTCTCCTGGGGCCACAGGGCAGCAGCGTGGGAGCAGGGCGTGGCCTGCTTTCTGCTGCTACTTGCAGTGCGGGGTGGTGGCTACCCTGCCAGAAGGGACGGTGTGGTGCTCGGGGGTGGATGCAGTCTCCTGGGTTGCCTGCCTTCTAGGGCAGTGGCTGTGAAGGAAGCTCCAAGCTCCCTGGAGACATGTTAGAAATGCACGTTCTCACCTCCCCACCCCTCCCCCCACCCCTCCCCCACCCCCACCCCCTCCACCGACTTACTGAATCTGAAGTTCTGTGGGCGGGGCCCAGCCATCTCTGCTTTAACAGCCCTCCACATGACCCAGGCACCTGTAGAGAGGCCTGGGCCACGTCCCCAGAAGCTGTGATGAAGCGGCCAAGGGTGCAGCCTGGGCATTGGGGTTTTGAAAGCTCCCCGTGACTCTCCTGCATCCAAGGTCAGCAGACACCCCTCTAGAGCCAGAGGTGTGCCGTCCAATAGAAGCTTCTGCAGCAATGAAAAGCTCCCAGTGTCAGCACCGTCCAATGTGGGAGCTGCCACTGGGCACCTGAAGTGAAACCAAGGAGCTGAATTCAAATTGTATTTAATTTAAATCTAAGTAGCTACAGGTGGCTGCCATACTGGACAGCACAGTCCTAAAGCTGCAGAGAAAGGTTGCACCTTCCTTTGAGTTGATTTGAAGATGCGAGGGCGTCACTGAGGGAAATGTTTAAGGAGATGAGGAAAAAGGTATTCGGGAGTATCAGGATTGTTTCTGAATCTACATTTGGTGACAAATAGGTAAAGAGAGTGTGCTGGGCCCTTGCCGTTCGTTTCTCCTTTCTTCCTGCTGGAGCTGGATCACAGGTACCCCTGGTAGCAGCTTCGCCTCCTGAGTTAATGAGCAGAGACTCGCCAGGGATGGTCTTGAAACATCAGAGTCCTGGGCTCTACCCTGGATGTTTGTATTCAGTGGGTCTGGGTTGGGGGCAGACATGGGGCCCACACAAAGTTCAAGACCCTGCCTTAAGAACTAGTGGAAGAGTCTAATGAGGTCGCTCCACAAAGAAGAAACAAAAGCGATTTAGACTCTGCTTATCCATCTTGGAAAGCTGGAATTACCCCACTTGAGTGTGATGAACCTTGACTTGGGGATGTCTGTATAACTCGTTCAGGAAATCAACAAACTTTAGAAGCTGTGCTATGTACCTCACTGCGCTAAGCCAGGGGAGAAATCAGTGAACAAGATTCAGCCCTGCCTTCTAACCAACGACGTAAATACACCCCTTGACTAGAGCCACAGCGCTGCTGATGGGCGAGGCCTCTGCGAACTCCAGTCGGCGTGTGATTTCTCCTCCTTTCCAGACGCCACACATGAATGGTCCTCTTTGGTTTGTAGCCACAGCCGTCAACTGTGGGCTCAGCCTTTGCCTCCTAGGTGACAGAAAGCCTTTACCCAAAACCTGTGGCCCCATTACTGAACGCTGCTTCCTTTGATAATAGATGTTACTGCTTATTGAGGGCCTCCTGTGTGTTAGGCATTCACACACATTGTGCGTGGGGTGACTGCATCATTTACTGTTCAAATGGAAACACTTTGGGGAGTAAGTGGGGACAATATTAAAGTGATGTCAGGGCAACAGGGACTGTCTGAGGCAAACCGGGATGTACTGTCACCTGTGTTCCACATGACAACTGCTGAGGGAGTGAGGATTCTGAGGTCGTGAAGCTAGGGAGGGGCCAATACCCTAGTTCAGGTCTGTGTGACTCTGAACTGGATTGGATAGTCTCTCCCCAAATTCACGTCCGTCCGGAACTTCAAAATGTGATCTAATTTGGAAATAGAGTCTTTAAAGATGTCATTGGGTGGGCTTCCCTGGTGGCGCAGTGGTTGAGAGTCCGCCTGCCGATGCGGGGGACACGGGTTCGTGCCCCGGTCCGGGAAGATCCCACATGCCGCCGAGCGGCTGGGCCCGTGAGCCATGGCCGCTGAGCCTGCGCGTCCGGAGCCTGTGCTCTGCAACGGGAGAGGCCACAACAGTGAGAGGCCCGCGTACCGCAAAAACAAACAAAAAAGATGTCATTGGGTAAGATGAGGTCATCCTAGATTAGGGTGGGCCCTATACCAATGACCAGTATCCGTATAAGAAGAGAGGAAGAGACGCAGGGATGATGGAGGCCCACATGGGGCAGTGGGTCCACAAGCTGAGGGACCCCAAGGATCGCCAGAACGACCACAGGCTCAGAGAAGCCTGGAGCAGGTTCTCCCTCAGGGCAAGATGGAGCCAACTCTGCCCACACCTCGATTTTGGACTTCTGGCCTCCAGGACTGTGAGCACCTAAATTTTGGTGTTTTTAAGCCACCATCCAGTTTGTGGTGTCACCCAGTTTGTGAGCCAGCTCTAGGAAACTGATCCGCATACTAAAGGCCAGTGTCCAGGCCCACGACCGTCTGGTACAACAGTGCCCAGGACTGTGGGTGCTGGAGTCTGGAAACCTGAGTTCACGCCCAACCGTTCACTTTTTATGAGAACTTTAGTAAATGACTTACTCTTAAAAAGGTTCACTTTTCTTGTTTGTACCACGGGAAAGATAATAATTATACCTGCCTCCTAGGCTATAGGATTGTTATTCTCTTTTTGCTTCAACGCATATTTATTTTATGTGGGGTTTTTTTGTGAAATAAAAGACACAGTCCCTTAGGGAAAAATGCTTCTTACAGAGAACTGCAGATAAAAATGCTGGACAAGGCGTAATACTTGCTTTTATGGAACTTACAGACAAGTAGACAATTATCCCCATTTAGATGTAGTGAATATTATTAAAAATAGAGTGAAAACCTGTCACCTGATGCAGAATCCCAGCTCCTGATACCAAAGTCGAAAGGAAAAGTGAGCCTGCTCTCCTTTCCCCAGATAGCGAGAGCTCAGACATGGGAACTGGACTTGGCCAGCTGGACACCCACACCAGGACTTTGGAACTGGAGGATGCAAAGCAACAGCAAAGGAACAATTGGAGTTTGTTCACAGGTGCTGAGGTGAAGCCGTCACATCATGTCCCGGGCAGCCCGAGCTCCTTTTCTCTGGCTTCCTGTGAGTTTTACAAGTCTTGTTCTTCAACCTCCTGTGAGCCCCTGCTATCATTTTAACACATTCAAGTGTGTCCAAGAAGCTCAAACTTATCTTCAAGTTCATGTGGAAGTGCAAGGGACAAAAGTGGCCAAAATCATCCTGCCAACTTAAAACAAAGGTGGAGGACTCACGAATCTTGATGTTAAAACTTAATAGAAAGCTACACTAATCAAGACAGTGATCAAAAGAATGCCCCCGGGAGTTCAGAAATAACGCCATACATCTATGGCCGATTGATTTTTCAACAAGGAAACTAAGACAATTCAATAAGGAAAGAATAGTCAATTTAACGAATGGTGCTGGGACAACCGGAAAAAGAATGAATTTGGATTCCTACCTCACACCATATACAAAAATTAACTCCAAATGGATCAAAGAGCTAAAACTATAAAAGATTTAAAAGGAGACATAGGTGTTGACACTCATGGCCTTAGATTAGGTAACACTTTCTGAGATATGACACACCAAGCACAGGCAACCTCCAAAATACGTAAACTAGCCTCTTCTTCAAAATGAAAAACAAACTGTGCCTCAAAGGACACTCTCAGAAATTGAAAAAATAAACCCACAGAATGCGGGAAAATATTTGCAAATCATACATCTGATAAGGTTATAGGATACAGACCATATAAAGAAGTGTTACAACTATAACGAAAAGACAAAGAACCGAATTAAAACATGACCAAAGGATCTGAGAGACATTTTTTCAAAGGAGGTATACAGAGAGCCAGTAAGCGCCTGGACAGATGCTCGCATCATTAGTGGTTAGGGAAATTGATGTCAAAAGCACAATGAGATACCCCTTCACATCCACGAGGACGGCTGGGATTTAAAACAACCTCCGAAAATGGAAGTATCAGCTGAAGGCCTTTAGACCTGAACTGTGGCATCACCTGTCTCTGGCTGATGGTCCATTGTGCAGATTGTGGACCTGCTAGCCTCCACGATTGTGTGAGCCAGTTCCCCAAAATAAATCTCTTTCTGTATATACACACATCCTATTTGTTATTTTGCTCTGGAAAACTCTGACTAATACAATCCTCTACAGACAGGACCAGCAAACTCTCAGATTCCTCAGGAACACATATTTGGGAAACCCTCGTGTATAAGGACCTCAGGCCATTCGAGATGCTGGCTGAAGGCAAAACAAACACGATGGTAGAAAGAGGGTCATAAACCTCAGCTCTGGCCGCTGCAGAAATCGTGCTGGAGCCTCTATGGGTATTTCCTTCCTCGCCGTGTCATGTATATATTTATGAGTTAATTAACTTCCATTTTCCATTCCTCTCCTCACTGTCGTATGTTTGTTGGTAGCTGGCCGTAACTTAGTGCGCCGATTTCAGAACAGCGGGACGGCACACAGTGGGACGCGAGGAGGAAGGAACACGTGCTGAGGATGGCCACGGAGGGTGACCATCGAGGCTTTGGGCAGTTGCCCGTTGGTGAAGGAGTGAGCGTATCTTCTGTTTGAGATAAAGAGAGCAGCAGTGTGTTAAAGGGCACTAGTTTGTTGTTGGAAGTGAACATCCAGGGAGAAGAGTGTGCATGTGTGCGTCTGTGCGTGTGTGTATGTATAAATCCAGCAGAGTCGAAGGAGTCAGTTCAATGGGCATTTGTCACTCCTCGTGTCCTGGCAGAATCCCCAAGATGTGCTGTGTTAGCGGGATGCAGTGCGTGGCCGTCCCCACCGAAGCTGGACCACGAGTAACTCCCGTTCTTAGCCCTGTGGCAGCTGAACTCGGCCTTGACCCACTGCGGGAACTGCTGGATGCTCCCACGCGGGAGCTCGTTGACTCACTGATGGGAAGCGGTACTTAGAATCCATTCACAGTCACTGCATTGTTGGCCGGACTTTTCACGCGAAGAGAGAGCCGTGCTGCTTCCTGCTCCTTGACCTTCCAGAAATCCGGAGTTCCTGGCAGCCTTCTGAGTCCTGGGTCAGTTCTGTGACCCTCTCTGCATTCACACCCCACCAATGAATTTCTTGTACTTAAAATAGGCAGACGTAGTTGTTCTGGTTGTGGCCAGAGTGCTGACCAGCAGATGGGTTCGCACTAGAGGCTGTGGGACCCCCCAGGAGGGAAGAACCAGAAGAAGGGGGTCTGATCGTGAGAGAAGGCAGGCTTGCTTCCTGGAAGTGACCTGGCTATCCTACTTCCTAGGACACAGCCAGAAGAAGTGTACTGTGGGCAAAGATAGGGCCTGAGATGTGTTCCTAGCCTTCTTCTTTTTAAAGATTCGGGGTCACCTTAACCCCGACCATCTTGGTTTCTTCCTTGTGTAAAGAGCCCTCTGGTACTGCCGCCCCAGACACCTACTGAAGGCCTTCTCACCTGGACAGTCAAAAGCTGCAAGGTGTTCGTAGGAGGATTAGCACCCAATAGGGTGCTGCCAATAATATTGGAAGATGGAAAGATCATGGTATTAAAAGGTGCTAATGGAGACGAAAGCCAAGCAGGCATCTGCCGTCGCCTACTGGGCCACGCTTAGGTCACGTTCGATTTTGCACATAAACCTTTGTATTTGTTGTCGAATCTAGCTGGGAATTTTGCCCAGTCACCGGGGTATTAAAACACACCATCACACAAATGGAGACGGTTCTTCAATGGCAGGCGGCTGAGATTGTGGATTATAGATTTAGCACTTAAACCTCCATCTCTTGCCTCCCAAATCAGTGCTCTTTGTGTTAGGACACTTGCCAGACTCCAAGTGGCCCCTCCCTCTCATAGTAACGTATCAGAGGGGAGAACGCAGACGGGGGGCTGGGGTGGGCCGGCCCCTTATCTGGGAGACTGAGCCCCTGGGGACACTCAGTGTTTTAGGACCTTAAATAAGTTTCTTTACCTCCCTCTGCCTCAGTTCCAAATCAGAGGGGAAGGGAAGTTGTAGGATACTCTCTAATTTGATCTTGTTGTATTCCAGAAAAATCATATAAAGGAAGAGAGCCAATAACGATCATCTACTCTATTTTGTATGATTTTGCCAACACGTTCTGTTGAAAAATATCGAAATCATCATCATCATCCTGGTTCACAATTGCTTTTTTTAGACAGAAACTCACATATTTGTGAATTCAGCCACTTAGTTATACTCATTATTACTGGATTGTAATCATGGGGGTTGGGAATCATTTCTAATCCCATTGTACAGAGCGGTAGAGAGCATGTCCTCTGACCCAGGCGAGTTTTTTCTGTGAAGATGGGAGGCCTGGACATCCTGCTTGGCAGGAGCAAGTGCTGGGACAGCCCTGCCTGGACAAGGGGAAAATAAACGTTTGTAGGTAGAAAAAGAAATGCGAGTTGATGGCCATTACTATGGTTCGTAAATACAAAAGAAGATATTAAAAAGTATACACAAGATACAAGGAATAATATTACAAACACCCCAGACCAACCACTCAGCTTAAGCATTAGAACTGGACCAATATTGTTAAAGGTCATAGTTGATATATTCATGCATATATGTGTGTGTGTGTGTGTGTGTGTGTGTATTTTATGTTCCTTATTCGCTTACTTTTGTGTTCCTTATTCACTTAATTTCCTTTGTAATTTTTGCACATAGCACTGTACCCTTAAATCATATATTGCTTAGTCTTGCATAGTTTTGAAGTCTCCATAAGTGGTATAATATTGTAGGCATTCTGCTTTTTCCTGCCTGTTTGTTTGGTATGTTGTCCATGGGTGTTGATGTATGTAGCTCTAAGTCATTCATTTCCACTGTGATACACAATTCCGTTGCCTGAATACACAGTAATTCATTTACCCATAGGAGGATATTATTTTTTCTCTTTTTTTATTTCTCACTCTATTATAGTATTAATATTATTTATAATAAATAATTATTGTACATTATTATTCCTAAGTTGTAAACATTCTCCGAATATAGGCTCCAATACATAAAAGACTGAACCGTGAATTAGTTAGTTTTCGACATAGTTTCTTTGGAAACCAGAGTTTGCGAGCCAGGGCTATTGACGATCTCCTCCTTCAGCCTCATTATGCCTCCCTTTACAATCAGTCACCTGTTCTTCAAATAACATTTCCTCTCAACTGTGCCACCAACTAGATGTCAAAGCCTCAATGATATCAAATGGTATCTTTTGACATCAAAACATCAATTTATGTCAACTGTAATTTAAACTAAAGCTGAGTTTCCCTTATTAGAATGATAATGTCATTTCTCATAACGTCTTTTCTTTCACTTTCCCTGATTTTAGTTATTAAAACAACACCCGCTTCCTGTGCACATTGTGAGGTGGTAGTGCTATTACTAATGGGGTCTGTTATCAGAGAACCCTACGAAGATGGTTTCAGAATCCATTGTGGTGAACAGAGTGTTCTATAAATGGGTATTGAAAATAATCAAGACATTCATGAATCCAAACAGGCCACAGAAATGCCATAGCAACAGATGAACCATAATTGCGGCATTACGGGCTATTTCCCCAGCTACACTCTCGTGGAATCGATGTTCAGGCTGCGTCCTCAGGAGAAGCCGAGGTCAGGTCCAGCTGCCTCTGTCCATGAGGAGGCAGGGGCTCAGCTTCTGGGCCAGGAGGAATGGGGGTGTGCACCCCCTTGCCATTCTCTCTGCTTACTGCCCACTTACGCCCAACGTGTCCTCAGCACCAACGGAGATGTGGAGATTCTGGGCGCCCCACACCCCAAGTCAGTTAATCCAAGTCACTCAATAAGGTTTTGCTCTCAAAAAACAAAACTACGTGTTGGCCCAAAGTTCTTATCTTGGTGGACATGCAGCTAAGACCAGAGCAGCAGATGGGGCTGTGCGAGGGCAGTAAGGACACCATCCATCTCTCTCCACGACCAAAGTCAAGAACGCAGGGTAAGGGCTGTGGCTCCTTGGGCCTCGGGGAGTCTGTAGAAGCTAAAACAGCTGTTTTTGCAAATGGACACAAGTAGATGTGACCCCAGCCCTGCTTCCCTAAGGCACAGAGGCTAGAAAGGATTCCCAGGAGCCACTGGATTTGACCATGACTCTCAGTCATAATCCCAGGAACACCCAGGAAGGTGCCAACATGAGAAGGAAAGATTGCATTTTCCAGGGACGTCCCTCGGTGTGACCTGTCTTGCCGAGGTGTCTGCTGGGAGAGACAGGTTGATGGGGACGTCCTCTCTTATGGTGAGAGGGCTGTGGGAGCAAAGCTGCCGGGGAGGGTGGATTCTTTCCCGTGGAGTTCCGGAAAGGCACATCCTTCTGGAAAGAGAGACAGAGTGAGCGCAAGACCTGTGATGTGAGTTCAGGAGAGGAGAGAAGGCCTCCTTGCTGCTCTTGCTTCCGTTAGAGGCTGGAGACTGACTTATCAGACACTTCTGTAGGTCACAGCTCTCCCTGTCTCCTGAGTCAGCCAGAATCATTGGTTTCATTAAGGTCTAGATATCTTAGAACTAGTTTCCCATGCATTAAGTGATTTTTGAGCTTTTCTCCCCCTTTGCCAACTTTGAAGGGTAATCTGGATGCTGGAGGCTTGCTCTCAGGCTTCTCAAACTCAGTTTGTTTCCATGGTTACAAAACACTGTGCTCTCTCTGACCCATAATGCATCAGGAGGGGCACGCCGGCTGCCTGGTAATGGCTATATTGTTTTCCAAATTTGCAGACCTTCTTAACTATCCAAATATTAGAAAGGTGGTGCCTTCCTGTTGTTTGTGCTAGCTGGCAATCATCATTTTTATTTAAGTATCTTTCAGGGAGCAAGGTAAAGGATATTTGCACTATAAATTACAAATATTGAAGCATCGTCTCCCAATAAGTGGACATATCAAGGACAAAGGTTGGAATGCAAGAGAGTGTCAGCAATTGCCACGGCGTCCCAGAGGAATTTTCTCTTGCCCAGGCTAAGTCCATTCGTCTAGTTCTGTACTTGGAGAGAGGAAACCCTGTCAGGGAGGCCAGATGCTGTGATGGTCAAGGGCCAGGCAGCAGATCTGAAAGGTCTGGTTGTAAATCTTTTTCTTACTGGTTGTGGACAGTTTATTCTCTAACTCTAGAGGGCTTGTTGAGAGGATTAAATAAGTAAAGGATTCAGTACAGTATATATTATGCACTCAGTAAATGATAATCGCTAGTCAGGGCACTATTATTTCAAAAATCATCAATTCCTGTAATACAAAACAGTGCAAGTATGTTGGTGCACAGTATATAGAGAGTGTTTGGTGGGGATTTGGAATTAATGAATTGATGATGGTAATGAGGATGATATGATATGATGATGATGATATGATAATGATGATGAGATGATGATGTTGAGATGATGATGATGAGATGATGATGATGATGAGGTGATGATGATGTGATGATGATGATGAGATGATGATGTTGAGATGATATGATGATGAGATGATGATAATGATGATGAAATGATGATGATGATGAGATGATGATGATGCTGAGATGATGGTGATGATGAGGTGATGATGATGACACCATGATGATGACGATGAGATGATGATGCTGAGATGATGGTGATGATGATGACACCATGATGATGATGATGACACCATGATGATGTTGATGACATCATGATGATGATTAGGTGATGATGATGACATCATGATGATGATGAGGTGATGATGATGATGAGATGATGAGATGATGACAGTGGTGGTTGGGATGGTGACAATAATAAAATTATTGAGGTATAGAAAATATGGAGCCTTTAATGTAAATTTGGTTGCATTTGCTTCACTTAATGAGAAGTTACAATAATATTTAATCACTTAATAGTGGTTAAGTGATTAATTAATAATAATCACTTAAAAATGGTTACAAGAGGTGGTCCTGGAGTCAGAATGCATGAGTTCAAATCCTGGCCTTGCCTCACCGTAGATGTGTAATCTTGGGTGACTTACTCGACCTCTATGTGTCTAGGTTTCCTTCCCAGTACACTGGAGATGATGATAATATACCCATGTACCTCACCGGGCTGTTGAGAGCACTGAATGCACTAATATTTGTTGGGGCCTCAGACCAGGGCTGGGATCTCAGGAACATGCAGCATGGCGTGGAAGACCAGGACACTCAGGACACAAGCAGGAAACAACCATATTCTTCTCGTCCCTCACGTGCCTCTTAATCTGCTTTGCCGGCTGTCTCTTTCCTGTGTTCAATCTCAGGCTGGTCCTCATAACTTTTCCAACCACTCTTGAATTACACAGTCTTCTGGTCACTTCTCAAAGTAATAATAGTCTTAAATCAGAAATTACAGTGCCCAGTCCTATATGGTAAAGTACCAAACTTTATTTAGAATGACAGTGTCTCTCTTCCCCCAGTCTATACTGGCTTAAAAGTGAATTTGTAGCTTCTGCTAAGAAGGTTGATGAGGTGCAAGAATCATGAAATTGACTTTCACCGCCTCCTTTGAAAGCACCCCAGAGGTCTTGCACCTGCATGGATATGGGACTAGCTGACACCTATTATCTTGAGGCCTTGGTGGAAACTGGAATAAAAGACTCCCGTTTTTAACACTGTTATGTGTGCAACAAATATGGCATTATGACTGTTAGAATATATTTTTCTTAAATAAGTCCTTAATTTCATCCCTTCCTTGGGAGTTGAAGCATATGTGATGCTAATTTTCAGTTACCAAATACATCCACTCCCATTCCAATGCAGGGTTGCCAGATTTAGCAAATAAAAATACGGGACCCCCAGGTACATTTGAATTTCAAATAGGCAGCAAATAATTTTTAGTGTAAGTATGTCCCATGCAATATTTGGGGCATACTTATACTGAAACATTATTCATTCTTTACCTGAAATTTAAATATAATTGGTTATCCTGTATTTTGTCTGGCAATCATGTTCCAATAATTCTTGTATCTGAGATAGTTTGGATTTGCAAGCCTATGTCAGTTAGGGCATTTCAGTTGCAAATCACAGAATACCAGGTAAAAGTGTCCTTGGCAAGAGGCTGGGGAGGATTTATAAAAATCCCCTGGTGGAGACAGTCTCCCCAAAGAGCCCGCCAGTTGGCCTCTGCTCCCTTCCAGCCACTTCACAGCCCTTGGCCCCCTTGATCTCCTCTGAATTAGGCTGTGCCTTCCCAAAATCTGCCAGCAGTTCATCAATTACATTTTGTAACTCTCTGTTATCCTCCACGTATAATATGTGCTGACTAAAGGGAAAATGAAAGATTTGCAGTCTGGCTGGATACCCTTTCCATGGGCTCTTCCCATAGATGACTGTGTCTTCCTAACCCTGTTCCTTCCAAAATCCATCCCCTCCCTCCATCCTCTCTCAAGCTGTTGTCTGCAAGGAGGTGTGAATCTTAGCTATTTGAAACTACCCAGTTAGTGAAGAATGTTGGAATCTACTCAACGCGAGCCCTACTTTACAACTTTCCAATGTCTTTCATCTGGTGTCTCAAACTTCTTTAAAAGGAAAAGAATTTCAGCCCTGAAAATGGCACCAGTAACTATCAAGGACTTTTCCTTGAGGAGAGAAAGCCACTTCCTATCTGTAAATTAGCTTTTCCAAGACCCCCGCCCGTACTACCCATGCAAAATCACTTGAGGACACGTGGTATGATTCACGTCTGATGACGAAGCAGAAGCTCAGACACCACTATACTTGCTCATGTCCCAAATTACGGCATAAATGTCTTTACTTTTGGAAGCAGAAAGGGGCCTCAGATGTCTGGCCATATCCACCAGGAAAGCCTCAACCATCACAATTACCTGGGTGAGCCCAGGTTTTCCCTTAAGTAGGAATAACAACCAGTTGCTGTGTTAAGTGATCTTGCACACGTTCACTCACTTAATCCACACAACAGCCCCGCGGGGTGGGACAGGTTTATCTCCATTTCACCCTAAACTTTGAGATCGAGTGTCTACACAGCCAGCAGATGGTTGGGCCATGGTTTGAACGTTGGCGTCTCACTGGAGAGTCTGTGCCATTCTGCCTCTTGCTCAAATCAAGGCTCTGGGGTCCTTCCCATACTGGCTTGGAAAAGTGTCAATACAAAATGAGTGGGATGATGTGAGTGAAATTTGGAATAAGTTTAATATTCATACACCTTAAACTTGTACTGTGTGTCTATTATATCTCAACGAAGCTGGAAGAAAAAGTTTTCAATATTGCCTTAGCTACATCCGGAAAAGACGAAAGCTCTCATTCAAAAAGGTACCTGCACCCCAATGTTTATAGCAGCACTATTGACAATAGCCAAGACATGGAAGCAACCTAAGTGTCCATCAACAGAGGAATGGATAAAGAAGACGTGGCACATATATACAAGGGAATATTACCCAGCCGTGAAAAAGAATGAAATAATGCCATTTGCAGCAACATGGACGGACCTAGAGATAATTGTGCTAAGTGAAGTCAGTCAGAAAGAGAAAGACACTTATACATGATATCACTTGTACGTGGAATCTAAAAAATAGGACAAATGAACTTATTTACGAAACAGAAACAGATTCACAGACATAGAAAACAAACTTATGGTTACCAAAGAAGGGGGAGGGATAAATTGGGAGTATGGGATTAACAGACACACGCTACCATGTATAAAATTGATAAACAACAAGGATTTACTGGGTAGCACAGGGAGCTATACTCAGTAAATGGTAATAAAATATAGTGGAAAAGAATTTAAAAAAGAATATAGATATATACATATACGTATATGTATAACCGCATCACTTTGCTATACACGTGAAACTAACACAATGTTGTATATCAACTTTACTTCAATAAAAAAATTAAAAATAACTCCAGTGACCCAGTTTAAAAAAATATTCCCTCATCAACAGGACTTAAATACCTATGTTTCTAGAAAATGTTGAATATTAAAAGGCCATTGCTTTTATTTCAATAATGATCTATACCCATATATACAGAAAAAAATCCCAGATGATAGCAAGACCTACAGCTCCAGGAAAGACATCACTTACTATGCTATTTTTCTCCTTCTAAATGCAATTGATCCTTTTATGTTCCATTTAGGAAAATAAACTTTCTCCCTTACCTGAGCAATTACAATATATTTTTAGAAGCAACTGATTATACATTGGGCATAAAGGTGAAATATATACTAAAACTGTGACTGTGTACTGCTACTGAAACATCTATACAGGGGAAATTTGTTGGTGATTGAATTACTTGGAGACTGCAGTTTGATAAGCACGTCAGACTTCAGCTGTATTTCCTGTAGTCAGGAAATGCTCAGAAACAGAAGTCTGCTGGCTTCACGGGTTAGTTCCAGCCTCTCACTGCTCAAGGAAGAACAGAGACCCCTCCAGTCCCCCGTCAACGGGTGAGACCAGCACATGGACCAGCCTGCTCCTTTCACATCTTCTTTTCACTTCTCCCCTTGCTTGTTTGAAAAACACTCCGTTCTCACTTTTCAGATTAAGCAAATGACCTTCAAACAATGTTGTGACCAAATAGAGCACAAAATAAATATAATAGGATGACACGGATCAACGAATGTGCCTAAAAACGTAGGTCAATTGCTTTTTCAAACATGTTCCAAATGTATGTAGCAGAAGTAATATTTAATTTTTTTATTCCAAAACATTAGAAGTCTTACCCCATCTTACTGCACCTTTCTTTCAGCACCTCTAGGATGTTTTTTGGCCTAAATGTCGCTGCCGTTTATTGTCATCAGTGTCAGGCAGGAACGCTTTGTGTAGTTATCTGGGTCTGGGTCGTTTGCGTTACCGCGGCCTTTATTGGTGCTCAAAGGGTGAGGCTGGGCCCTTCTGGCTCAGAGAAAACAGAGCGAGTGAAATACAGTTGCCAAAGATTAAGAGGAGCCTGGCTAAAACAGGAAGTGATAATAATCCCTGCATGAGCTTCTGAGAGTTTAAAGTGCTGGAAGGAAGTTTGAATCATGGCTCAGTATGTATTTAACCCTTTTAGTGCCAGGATGGAAAGAAAAAGGCTGTGAGGATGGAAGGGGTGCCAATGTCCAGGAGAAGCACGTGCAGAGCGACTACTGACATTCAAAGTGTTTTTGGTTTTATCAGCGTCCTCCCTGTTTCCTGAAAAAAAATTTTTTTGTTGTTTAGAAACTTGAACAAAAGACACCATTTTTTAATAGTCATCATTTCTTTTCTCCCCACCCCACCCCATTCTCCTCCCTCTGGTAGCTTTTTTTAAATTTTATTTATTTATTTGTTTTTGGCTGCGTTGGGTCTTCGTTGCGGTGTGCGGGCTTCTCATTGTGGTGGCTTCTCTTGTTGCAGAGTACGGGCTCTAGGCGCGCGGGCTCAGTAGTTGTGGTGCACAGGCACAGCAGTTGTGGCTCGCGGGCTGTAGAGCGCAGGCTCAGTAGTTGTGGCACAGGGGCTTAGTTGCTCCGCGGCATGTGGGATCTTCCCGGACCAGGGCTCGAACCCGTGTCCCCTGCATTGGCAGGCGGATTCCCAACCACTGCACCACCAGGGAAGCCCCCTCTGGTAGCTTTCTGAAAAGACCAGACCTGAACAATTTGATGATCATAAACATTTCTTCAAGTTAATGAGAAATTCAGTTCTTTCCTTGCTGGGGAGAAAATCCTGCACGTTCTACCATCATGGCAGGAAAGCTCCGCGTCAGTGGGATAAACGTTATGATCCACGGAGTAAAATCTCTCAGGAAATCTGAGGCCATGAACCAGACAGTGCTCAGGCCAAAGAGATTAAGATTGAGGGCCACAGCTTGACGGAATCTATTTATAGTCATCCACACCGAGAAGAGGTTGAGGAAACCTTTTTTGGTCAACTTGCCAAAGCATCCAGTTACATCTACTTACGATGGGGCGTTTAATTCCATTACATTCTGGAGAAACAATTCAGCTGACCACAGACCACCAAATGGCTGTTTGGACTACACGGGAGAGAATTTCCTCTTTCAGAATGTTGGAGGACTCGAACAGCACAGAGGCTGTAACTGCTCCTTAATAGGGAAGAAACAGTGGGAGATTTAAAGATAAAGCAGGTGGATGGTTTAGAGGAATCAGTCACACACATAACCAGATGCAGTATTTCAAGGGAAGGAAAAAAGTGAAATCAGAAAAATAACAAGCCCTCTAGGAAACCAACGAATGTTCTGTTTAACATGGTGGATTGAACAGATGCATTTATCTTCTCTCTGCCCAACCCGCTGCAAAAGAATTTTAAAAGTTTTATTCACAGTAACAAAGAGAATGGAAGAAAAGACAGCAGCAGGTGAGGTATTTCAACAAGTATATGGAACTTAGAGGACAGAGTGAAAACTGGTAAAGGCTTTGAGGAGCTGAGGAAGTGTCTATAGATGGAGACGTTGACGAAAGAGAGGTAGTTTATCTCAAGGAAGCCACTGAGAAGGGTCCCCTCCAGCATTCTGAGTAGCAGGTGAGGACCACTAACCCTCGCTTCTCTGTCTTGCAGGAAACTGAAGGTTTATTCAGTGGAGAAAGTGAACAGTAGGTGCTCTGAATGTGGGAGCCCAGACACCACCAAAGGTCAGCACAGGGAGTGTATCCAGGCAGGAGATTTTGGGAAAGGAACTTTGCTCTTTGAACCCCTTCCCCACGTACTCCCAGACCTTCAGAAACCAGGTGTGGGCGACCCTTACCCATCCACAAGCCCCACCATGAGCTCAACCAATCTGGGTTTTAGTACCTCAGTTATCAATATGAGAGGATAGTCAAGCATTACTAGAAATTTGATGGGGAAAACATAAAATAGAACAAATTAATCTAGAGGAAATAGTCAATGAAAATGAAAGAAGCAGAAATAAACTTTAAAAAATCAATATTAATATTAGGTAGATAAGCAGATGCTGCATTCGTGAAACAAAAACAGATGAATACAAGCACCCATGCACGCACACACATATGTATGGGCAAGGAATAAATAAAAGGCCTTGGGATTTGTAGGTGTGAGGGTTAACATAAAACACAATTTCTATAAACAGTTTAAAGGATAAAGGGAAGGGAAATTTCTCAGCACTGAAAGACGTACAAATGTAAAAAAAAAATACTGGGTCCACATTTGGGTCCATCATCATGAAATGTGGGGATACCATCACCAAATAGGAGATCTGAAGGGCTTTGAAACGGGAAGAGCAAGCAAACACGGTTCACACACAGAAATGGTAGAAGGAGTAGGACTCCTCGGCACAGGGAAGGGAGAAGACAAAGGCTTCAAAACCCTGAGGGAAACACAAGATGGTCCATGAACTGGTCACTGTCCGAGCTGGGTGATGGGTACACCTGTGGGGCTCACATACTGCTCTTTTTTATGTATGTTTATAGAATTTTCAAAAAATAGAAATTTTACAAGCTGCCATGAAAATCAACCAACCAACAGCAAGACAACAGTAAGAGAAAGCTGAGGAACCAAGAGTTACCCGTACGCATGTATCATTTAAAAGTGTGTCGTCCATGATCAATGCCAAAGAAACAGCTACACGTGGGGCTGGGACACATGGTTGGGTCAGGGCCCTGGCCGTTTAGGTTATCAGGCCATTTGATATTTCCCTGTATAAAAACAAAAAGACACAAATAAAAGCTAGGGGGCTTCCCTGGTAGCGCAGTGGTTGGGAGTCCGCCTGCCGATGCAGGGGACGCGGGTTCGTGTCCCGGTCCGGGAAGATCCCCCATGCCGCGGAGCGGCTGGGCCCGTGAGCCATGGCCGCTGAGCCTGCGCGTCCGGAGCCTGTGCTCCGCAACGGGAGAGGCCGCAGCGGTGAGAGGCCCGCGTACCGCAAAAAAATAAATAAATTTAAAAAATAAAATAAAAACTAGGGAAATTGCAAGAGGAAAATTATGTTCAACCTACAATTTTATCCCCGACCAAACCATAAAATATGAGGGTAAAGACGTTTTAGGCATGCCAGAACCTGAAATCTGTGCTTCTCTGCAGCCTCTTTAGGACTCTCATGAAGGACGTGCTTCCTCCTGGAGAAGATGCAGCCAGGAAAGAGGAAGACGTGAGACTGAGGACACAGGGGTCCTAGCCGGGACAGAAGTGGAGGGAACTCCCAGGAGGGCTTCACCTGTCGTCAGACCCAGACCGCTCTGCCCCTTCACCCGGCCTCTCGTCGCCTCCCCACCTTCCTCCCACCCGATGACGTCACCAACGTGCCGGGGAGGGTAGAGGGAGCATGGGGTGTGAGTCACTGGCCTGGCAGATGTCACATGACTCCCAATGGTGTCTCCTTCCCAAAACCAAGGTAACGGGATTGCCAAGCCAACGGGGAATTGAGGCAGTTTTCAACCAGGGGGTAGAAGGCTTGCTCCTCAGGAAGGTGCCCATCAACCAGCCCAGGTGTATTTGAGGGAGACACCTGAACCTCTACCCAGCAGGTAGAGGCCGTCCAGAGCCCCTGCCCTCCCGCCGGCCCAGTGGTGAAGATGGTCGCTTTCCCTACGACTGACAGACTCCACGGAAGGTAGCCGACAGGGGCCGCCTTGTGGCGCCCCATCCAGAAAGGCTACCTGCTGGGTGACGAGGTCCTGGCAGCAAGAGCCGTGGGGTGTGCAGACCCAGGCAGGGGGTGCAGGACCAGAAGGGGGCTGGGACGGCGTGGACTTGCCTCTCAGGGAACTGAGCAGTGGGCCTGCCCCCTCCCCTCAGCGCATCCACACTGAAGAATTCATACTGTGCCCAGGAGGGAGCAGCGTTTAGACACCTGTAGAGATGACTATACCCCCGCGTTATCTGGAAGAACAGCTCTGCAAACCTGGGTATTAAAATGGCTTCCTCGTAAAGTCACCATCACCCCAGATCAGAAAGACAGGTCTTACTGAACAGTAGTTATAGAGTGACGAGCTTAAGACGATTCCACAGCACAGGAGAAATAAGGAATCTCAACATTTTTCAAATATATTAAATGAAGGGAAAAATAAAGGAAAACGCCTTCCCCTAAAATGGAATGCAAAAAAGCAGAATATGTATTTTTCATGTTTGAGTTCATTATTTTTGCTGAAGAGTGCTTCCATGAACCGTCTTGCGCAATTCCCGTGAGACATGGATGGATGGAAAGGAAAGGCTGCAGAGGCGGAGGAGCGATGGACCATTACCCAGCAAAGGATCGGCTCCCTTAGGGGGTCTCTGGACCACTTCAGGCATTGGCAGGCGTCACAGTGGGACATGAGCCGTCATGTGACGGGTCCCAGGGGACAGAGAAAGTCTCCTGAGGTTCCTCGAAAGGCACAGTATTGCCACCTTTTAAAAGAGATGGCCTAGGACCTGGTTATAGGCTTTTCATCTTGCAATCAGTATCTGGGAAGTTACTGGAACAAATCATTGAGTAATCAGCTGGCCACCCACCAGGAGGGCAGAAGACCCTGGGAAGGAACAAATGTTTCTGGAAGAGCAAATGTAACTGGCAAAATCCAAGGCCCCCTTCCAAGTCTTCAGGGTGCAAAGGGACCCCAGGAGATGGGCCCGGGGGTCGAGCACTGTGGTGACTAGGGAATCTGCTCATATAAAAATACTGTCACAGAGTATTGTGAGATACACTCGAGTGAGTACAGATACTGTATTTAAACACGATACCAGTTTCAGCAAATCTTTCCAAATGTGAAAGAGAAATGCCATATGTATATAATAGGGTATGAAATTTAAAGAGCAAAATCTGGGCAAGGGTGACCCTGGACAGCTTTGGGACAAGAAGCTTTAGGGCCTCACAGGGGGCACCAGATTCCAGACGTGAAGCTATTTGTTTTCTACCCAAATCCAGAGGGCCCCACAAATCAGAATCCAGCCATGGCAACCGAGAGGGGGAAGGCAAGTTGCGGCGTGAACGTTGGAGAAGAATTGCCTGTAAACACTTTCCTCTCCTCCTTAATCACAGCAGGAAAATGGTTCACGTTCTCTGCCAAACAGTGTTCTAAGGGCTTTCAGCGTCTAACTCATGTGATCCAGACAGTCACCCTCTGAAGGTGGGACTCTTAATATCTCCATTTTACAAACAGGGACTCTGAGGCTTTGAGAAGTAAAGCAACGTGTCTGAGATCACACGGCTAAAAAGTTGCCAACAGGGAGACCCTTACCGGAAGCTCAAGAACACAGAGGAAGTTTCTGTTCCTTCATGTTTCTCGAACTCGTTCACGCGGACTGTTAACCTATCCAACGAAATATCATTAAATATGACTTTCTGGGCGAGATCAAATAGTACATTTGCTTTTACTCACCTCTGCGTAAGAAAGCGACAGGTATCAGAGAAAAGTAAAAGGCGTTTTTGTAGGAGAAAGACACAGAAATGAAAGACATTCAGACCATTACCTTTGTGTTTTCCTACACAGGCGACATCCGCCAGCTCCAGTTTCAGCGGGAGGACAGGCGGCCCCAGAGCCAGGCTTTGTGCTGCTGAAGCAGTGAGGAGCCTGAGGACGGAGACAGCACGGTTCTGCACCTCACAGCCTCTCGTGGTGAAGGAGTCGTGGGTCCGTGCGGGCTGCTGGTCAGCAGAACGCAGAGGCAGATGATAGAAGCAGAGGGAGAGAGGCCAGGCCCTCCCCCCAGTCCAGCACAAGGTCCCCCGCGTGCCCTGCATGCCACCCTGTGCATCCACTCGTGCCCAAGTCACTAACCTGGCCACCCAGCAGCGGCTCCGAGCTCACGGCCAGCACTGTCCACGGTCGCCAGGTAAGAGCCCCTGTGCGTGTGCTCCAGCCTGGGAAGGGCAGCCACGAGGGGACACCCACAGGCGATGTTCTGAGGCCCGTGGCAGAGACCACGTCGGGGTAAGATTTGGCTCCTTTGCGTTTGTCACACTTTACAAGAAAACTTGATGTGAAATGTAGAAGGCACTCACTCACCTCGGTCAATGTCACACTTCCACGGGGCTCTTGTCACAGAGGGAAGCTTCTGGAACACACAGAGCAGTGAGTGCTAGATGGAGATGATGCCTGCCATCGTCCGCTGTGAAAATCCCACCGTGTCCGCATGGCCCGCGGCCGGCCTTCTGTGCTGAGCCCGGTAGGTGGCTAGGTGAGTGGGCCCATAGGTGCGGGGGGCCTGTGTGTGAAACTTTTACTGCAGATGTCAAATCACAAATAATTGTTCTTTGAAGATAATATTTGTGTGTGTGTGTGTTATTCTTTTTACAGACCCGACGTTAAACTGTGAAATCTGATGCCAGCGTAAGGGAGAGTTGCTAATACCAGCTGCCACGCTCCGAGAGCCTTCGGTTCCTTGCACTGTGCGTTGCTGTGGGTGCTCCAAGCTTACAAGACAGGGAGCATCGTACTCATTCACAGAGGAAGCAGCTGGCATGCAGGAGGCCGGCGGTTTACCCAGATCGCACAGCACGAAGTCACAGAGCTGGAGTGAAACGTGAATCTGCTTCCGAAGCGCACGTTCGTCCCGGTCCACGCTGCTGCAGAAGGCCTCAAACAGGACACGCTGAGCTCTGGAAAATGGGAATAAACTGGCAAAGAACAGTTTTTGACAGAGCCAAAGAAAATGATATGATAAGACAGTGCAGGGGGCTTGCAATTCAGGACTCGGATGGAATGGACACACATCGCCCTGTCCCCCCTCTAAGCACGGGCAGAAGCCCTGCACGTGATACGAAATGAACATGCAAAGACTCTGAAAAGTGAAGAGAACAGGCAGACCTGCCAGGTGTGGGAGTGCGTTCCTAGACGCTGAACTGGGTACAGTGAGCCAGCAGCCCAGGAACCCCAGTGGGCACAGACCAGAGGTCCCAAGAAGAGTCTGCTCTCTCTGGCCAGAGGGGCGGCCTAGCAGGACAGAGAATTTTGACTCAGTTACTTCCCTACACCTTCTGAACTCCATGGAGAAATCCACGACCATCACTCCCACCCCCGACCCCAGCAAAGGCTGAGGGGGGCCCTAGGGCCAGAACGTTTCCTACCATCTAGTGGGAAGAAGGCTGACACCAGCACAGCCAGGTCGTCGGAGAGGCCCAGAGCAAGGCTGGGTACCACCCTCGTACCCCTTCCTCGGGGAAACTGGTCGTCCCCTGACCTGGCAGCAAGCACACCGGCCCTCGCCCTGTTAGTGTGGTATCAGTGGAAGCCTTCCGAAGCAGAAGTTGTCATAACAGAATAATGCAAATACCCAGGTTACAGTAAAAAGGTTACGCATCAGACCACGCACCAGGAGCACCTCAGCCGGAGCGCGAAGAGATGCTCAGCAGATACCAACACCAAGACGACCCAGATGTTGGTTATTTGACGAGGATTTTAAGGCACCCTCAAAATAAACTGCTTCAACAAACCACGACAAACACACTTGAAACAAACAACAACAGCAAAAATAGACACTCTCAGCAAAGAAAGAAAAGACACAAAGAAGAACCAAATGGAAATTTTATAACTGAAAAATACAATCAGTGAAATGAAAACCTCCGTGGATGGGCTCAAAAGCAGACTGGAGAGGACAGAGGAAAGAACCGTGAACTTCAGGATGAACAGCAGAAATTTCCCCACCTGAGGAACAGAGAGAAAACAGACTGGAAAGAAAAACGTGGGCAGAGCCTCAGGGAGCTGTGCACCTAGAACAAAAGAGCGAACATCCTGTCCTCAGAGTCCCAGGAGGAGGAGAAAGAAGTGGGCCCCAAAAAGGCGTTCCAAGAAACGTGGATGAAAAGTTCCCACATGTAGCAAAAGACAAACACCTACAAATCCAAGAAGCAGAGTGAACCGCCAACAGTATAAACCCCAAAACTGCATGCCAGGAACATCAGACTCCAACTCCAACCCCCTCGCAGGGCTTCCTATTGCTAAATGGTAAAAACATTTTTTTATATCAAAGAATTAAATAATGATATAAAAAAGTTTCATTTAAGATAGAATCATTTTCTATCATGTATCTAAAAGCATATTAACTAAGTGCATGTGATAGGGGACATATAAAAATATAAATATTATGGAAACATACCAATTGGCTTTGAAATAACACAATGCAAGAATTCCCAATAGACTGTGACTGTGCTTTCTCCTGTTTTTGATATTATGACGTGAAGATATATGTCCATCTACATTTTAGGATATGTAATGAGCTAAAACCAAACAGGATATAATATCTTATTTGAAAATGCATTTGTCAAATCATGCTTTTACCACGTAATCATTTTAAAATAAATTAAATGGAGAATATCACTGTTGCCATAGGGACAGTTGAAATGCATCTTTACGTATAATCAAGGTGATCGACATTTGTGTTAAAATGAACGTTATAATGAAATCTTTAGTGACATACCAATCAAAAAATGCTTTTTTAACTTACTGCTTCTTCATTATGTACCATGCAAAAATAATCATATGATTAAAAAAATTCTCCCAGGGCTCTCGAGATTAGATATTATTGTAGAAGAAGTCGGCAGGACCAGAAGAGGTTGGGAAATTGTGCATGTCTGTTTAATCGTGGGCTCCTTCATTTTTCCCCAACCACAACTGTGATTTCACTTCTTCATCTCCTTGCTGGAAGGTGGGCAGATGTTGCTTGACTGAGCAGGGGCCCTGATTAAAGTAAGATGCTCACCTGAGGATTCAAGCCAACTTCATAGTCAACAGCCCAGCCTTCTTACCAACCCGAGAAAAGGGTGCTGTCCACTCAGCCCTGGTGACGGTGAGCTGCAAGATTAGGAAAGAGCAAGTGAGGAAGTGGGGCCTCTAACCGAACCAGCTTTGTCTGAAGCAGTTGAAGTTGGTGCGGTTTAGAGGAACATGAGTTTATCAAGGCAGGTAATACAGCGTCCCCACAAACAGAGCTGGGGTTTGATTTAGGCTCGGTTGAGGTGACGCCGCAGTACATCCTTGCTTACTGCGTGGATGCACATGTACTCACACCTGGGCACGGGGGTCATTTTGGTTTTTTCTTGCGTCAATGCAGATAGACTTAATGACGCTTTACATCAACAGCCGCAGAGCGGGTAGGTTTGCCATCCATGTCTCCCACTTCCCAGCTACGTGGTCTGGGTGAGCTACTTTTCCAGGCTGTGCCTATTTCTTCATCTGCAAAGTAGGGTTGGTAAGCGTGCTTCCCTTTATCCTAAGAGCAGAAAACAAGTGAATATCTGCAAAGCCCTGAGAACAATGCCTGTCACATGATAAGCACCACAGAGAGTCTACTATATAAACTAAAAATATCTGACACAGATGCAGTCGTGTCCGGAAAGGCTGGAAACGCGCGGGTGTCGGGAATCTGAGTTCAGCCCAGTGAGGTCGTCCAAAGGGCTTTGTGTAGATTTAGGTCTCCCTAGAGTCTAATCTTTGATCTCGTTTCCCTACTTTTTACTGTTTCCCATTCCTATTCTGCTGACTGAATTAGCAGGGTGAGCTGAGAGTGTCACAGAGGAAACAGAAGGGTCTGGAGGGAGAAGCAGCCCGCAAACTGGGGGTACACAGGAGGAAGGTGGCCACTGGGGCACCGTCTTGGTTCCAGGCTGCCGTGGAGCACAACTGTGACCTCCTGTCTCCAGCAGGGAGCTGCCCTGAGGGGAGCCCAGGGTCTCCTTACCCCCAGTGGGCCCCCCCGGGCACCAAAGAATCTGTAGACAGGGTGAGGGGGGCCTGAGGACCAGTGGCCCAGAATTCCCCCCTCAATTCACTGCTCTCCTCGGGACCCAGGAGGAAATGACAGGCAACTTCTGCCCTAAGAACACCTCCTCATGTTCTAGAAAGGAGCTGTCATCTCCCCTGCCCCTCTCCTCTCCAGACAAAACAATCTTCTTTGATGTTTTCTCAGCCGCCCTCTTCTCCAAACTTTAATGAAGCATAGATAGGCATTAATATTTATCTCCTCAAGACTTCAAGTTTTCAGCTTCTTTAGCCTTTGAACATCATTATAAATTTTGTTCACCATCAGAATTTCCGATTACGAAAATGTTAAAGCTAAAAACAGAGTTGGGTGGGAACAGGGAAGGGACCACCCTCTTCAGAAACACTGTGTCTTCAAAGGATCATTTCCCACTGGTTTTGCCAAAATTCCTTTGGATAGGGTGGCCTCTCCCCATTACTCGGAGTGGTTCTGGAACCAAAATGGGGTTTCCACAGTTTCCTACCTACCCCATCCCCCGAGGAAGGGTCCGGGGCATCTCGCTGAGCTTCCAATGAGCTGGAACTGGATTTCTTATTGCTAGGCTCTCAACTGCGATGTAAAAATCTTTTTATTAACTTTGAAAACATATGCTACTGAAGTGTTTAAAAAATATGCAGGGAATCCAAGCTGAAAGAAAATCCATCATCCTGCAGGTGGCTACATTCAAACCATATCTGCTATCGGGGTGATTCGTCCAAAAATGAACCCCCATTTTCAAGTTGTCGACATCTATTTAAATTTACAATTTAATGCCATCATCAGGGAAAATGCAACCATGAGTAGGATATACCCATACTTGGAGAGCCTGTGGGTTTTAAACAGAGCTGATTTAAGATCGATTAACAGGGTGAGGATGTGTTTCTTTGCTTGCTCGGGGAAAAATGAATTCTTAAAAGCACTCTTCTTTGGGCTTCCCTGGTGGTGCAGTGGTTGAGAATCTGCCTGCTAATGCAGGGGACACGGGTTCGAGCCCTGGTGTGGGAGGATCCCACATGCCGCGGAGCGACTAGGCCCGTGAGCCACAACTACTGAGCCTGCGCGTCTGGAGCCTGTGCTCCACAACAAGAGAGGCCGCGATAGTGAGAGGCCCGCGCACCGCGATGAAGAGTGGCCCCCGCTTGCCACAACTAGAGAAAGCCCTCGCACATAAATGAAGACCCAACACAGCAAAGATAAATAAATAAATTAGTAAACTCCTACCCCCAACATCTAAAAAAAAAAAAAACACTCTTTGTTTTCACTCCTTGAAGGTAAGTTTCGGTTCATGCTGTCAATGACGTGTGAGTTTTGAGTTGTCTTCTCCAGTCTCCCAAGAACCTCCACGTTCTGTTTCATTTCCTCAACCTGATGGTCCCGGGAGGATGGAGAGCAGTGGTCAGTCATCCTGCTGCTGAGATGAAGACCCCACTGCCCAGGGCAACACTGAGGGACCCAGAGCCCAGGTCTCCCCAGGCCGAGCCCTCCAGGCTGTTCCCTCTTGGTTCCCATCCTCATAAGGTGGCTCTTTTCTTATTAAGCAACTTATCATGTCAGATTCGGTCCCACTTTATCTAGAGATGCAGCCCCCTCGTCCAGAAGCCCCAGCCCAGCGCCTCCCCTGTCCTGTGTCGTGGTCCAGCCCTGCCGTGCGGTCCTGGGTGGGTGCTTGCTGGTTAGTAACTGCTTTTCCTTTTAACTATGATATATGGTGGTGTATAAACATTCACTTTTAAAAGTTTAAAAGTATCATAATCCTACGAGGATAGGAGACTTTCTGTGTTTTATCTTTCAATCCTTGTGCCGATGCCCATGTTACATCCTCACCGTGATGAACTGGAGACACACTGTTAGTGTCCTAGGGCTCCAGCCGGGCACGCCTGTTCCTGCCTCAGAATCCCACCCCTGCAGTTCTTTCCCAGTGGATGTCATCCACGTCATCCTTCAGGACTGAGCCCAAACGGGCCCCCTCCTGAGGCCTCCCGCCCCCTCCCCTCCCTCTCCGTAGAAGACTCCAGTGCTTCCTTGTTTATTGTCCGTCTGCTTCCACCAGAACGTCCCCTAAGAGTAGCAGGACTCCCTCCCAGCCCAGCACTGTCTCTCCAGAGACTAGGACGGGCTCAGATACACGACCTCAGGGAGGAGCTGGCAGTCGGTCTCGTGCACGCCCGCCTCTCGGCAGTTCCACTGTTACAGTTCTCACGTCAAACACAAGTCAGCACGCACTGGTCTCCCGGGATGAAACGCGTCCCGGCGTTCACCAGCCTACCCGCCCCGGTCCAGTCCCCCAGGGTGGACATTTGCTATTTCAGGGCACCCAGCTTCATTGCCTACCACTGATAATGGCCCCAGTCCACTCGGGGGGTTCATCCTCCCCCCTTCTCACTCCTTGTGCTTTGGGTGGCACTAAAGGCTGGCAACTCACTTCCCACCCGGGGACGGGACCACCTCAAGGGCAGACACAAAACCCAGACAAGCCAGGGACAGTCAGTAGGCTCAGTTCCAGGACGCTTATAAGAGCTATTTGGTGAGCAGGTAAAAATAATAATAGTAATAATAACAATAATAATGACAGTTGACACGTATTAAGTGCTTTTTTATCCCAGACACTGTCCCAAGCAACTTGCGTAAACTAGCTCATTTAATTCTGAACCAGCTCGCACGAGGTAAGCCACTGTTCTCCTGCGGGTGGTAGCAGGGATGCTGATGGATCTGAGAGGACTGCTTTGAAACAGGCATTATGTTTCCATGCCCTACAGTTTTGTGGTTGCAACTGGGGCTCCTCTAATTTGTCTTTTTGGGCAGCTCGTCTCGGAGTGTATGCCACAAGATGTTCTTTTTACCATAAATAGTTCAAAGACCCAATTGTCATGATGTGGTAATGTTACTTTCAACATAATATAGACATTTTCCTCCCCTGCTTTTTTACGTGTAGTGTCCAAATTGCTCAGTGAAGGCAAATTTTGCTTTCAGGAAGCTTAAAAGCAAGGGATCCTGCTAACCTGACACCTAAAATGTTCGCAATTACTGGATCCACCTACCTATCAATATCCATTTACCAATGTCAATATCTTACTCCCACTGTGTCACAAATAGTGTTTCCTAATTTAGGAGAATTCTAAAAAGAGTTGTCAGTACAGTAGCATTTTTATAACTGCGGGTACGGATGAGACGTAGGAGAGAAAAGTGAAGGTCGTGAAAGCAGCTGTCAGTTAAGGTTCTTATCTCAGGAAGACTGTTACTGAAACATGAAATACTTTTTCATTTTAACTCTAGCAGAAGCTGTCTGACTTTGCAAAAAAAGAAAAAAAATCCTAAATTGTCAAAGCCCCGGACCCAATTATTTGGATAATTATCAGAAAAAAAAAAACATGGAAATATCTTAAAGGAAAAGATTCTTTTTTTTTTCGGTACGCCGGCCTCTCACTGTTGTGGCCTCTCCCGTTGTGGAGCACAGGCTCCAGACGCGCAGGCTCAGCGGCCATGGCTCACGGGCCCAGCCGCTCCACGGCATGTGGGATCTTCCCAGACCAGGGCACGAACCCGTGTCCCCTGCATCGGCAGGCGGACTCCCAACTGCTGCGCCACCAGGGAAGCCCCCAACTCATTCTTTACAGACACTGCTTTCATCCTCTGTCCAGAGGTAGGAGTCTTCAATGGCCCCAAAGGCCCTGGGTGCCGTGGTTAACTGCCCTGCACGCTTGGGTGACGGGCAAATGACAGAGGGCTTGGTCATGCAACCAAGTGCCTTTTTACTCACTTTTTCCCAAAGCAGAAAAGTTCCTTTTGCCTCATGTTTGAAGACAGAGGGGCCCACTTCTCCTCTGTGGGCCCATGAAGGCAGGCCTACGACACTCTGGGCGATAAAGGGCACCCAAGTGGAGCCCTACACCAGCAGAGGGTGGAGTGGCCACGTCAAGCACGGCAGCACTCCAGGCACAGGGTGCCTTTGGGAGACAGCTCTGACGGGGTGTCTGGGAGCCCAGGGACCCCGCCCCCCGGGCCGACTCCACGTTATCTGTGAAATGGTGGCTCTAGCACCCGGCGATTCCTCGTCCGACCCGAGGTCAAGGGGGATGTTTCCTCCCTCACTGGCCGTGCTATTTGGCCGAACACATCTCAGAAGCAGGAGAACGGTGGAGGCGGGCGTTCCTCCAAAGGAAAACCTGGGAGCTGGTAGGAAGGACAAGAAGAGGAATGGGTAAAGGATGGGTGTACTGGACCCTATAGGGTCCCCCAAATTCACGCCTGCCCAGAACTTCCGAATGTGACCTTATTTGGAAATAGGATCTCGGCAGATGTAATTAGTTAAGAGGAGGTCATTTGGAGTAGGGTGGGCCAGTGTCTGGTATCCTTGTAAGAGGTGGGAATTCTGGACAGAAAGAGGCAGGGATTGGAGTGATGCGTCCACAAGCCAAGGGATGCTGGGAACCACCAAGAAGGACCGTCCCCTGGAGCCTTCAGAGGGAGCGTGGCCCTGCCGACACCTTGATTTTGGACTTCTGACCTCCAGAACCGTGAGAGAATAGATTCCTGTTGTTTTCAGCCATCCGGTGGAGGTACTCATTATAGGAGCCCCTAGGAAACTCCAGCTGTGAGGAAGCAGCAATTTCCACCCCGCAACACACATGGGTGACAGAACAGGGGCTGAAAGCTGTGGATCTTCTGTCAGTAGCCTTCAGCCTGTCTTCCAGAAAAAGGCTAAGTGGGCACACGCTCCAGGGAGCCAATGTTCTTAATCTCTGTCACAATAGTTCCAACGAGAAGGAAAAATTCATTCCATTTTGGGGCCACCATTTTTGATTTTCTCTTGGATCCCCAATAATGTTGCATGAGATTGTTTGCTGCAGTAAATGACCTGGACGACAAAGCTGTTAATTATTTTACTCCCGTGCAATCCTTCGTCCCTCCTTTGCTGTCAGGGTCACGGCGCTGTCTTCACCTGTCTCAGGCAGCCCCCTCAGTTCCTCCTCCGAATTTTTCATTTCTAATATACCGTGAGCTGGAAAATCAAGTAACCAGACTTGGGTGAATTGTCTGTAAGAGTGAGATGGTTGAGACAGCCCAAGGGCTCTATTATCAGCAAAAGGCACAAGATTTACCGCAGGGACTTTGTAACATTTAATCTGTCTGCTCAGCGGTCTCTAGGCAATTGCTTCCTGATCCTGGATCCTGGCCCTGCTGAATGCGGTTGCCAGTGAGTTAGCCCTGGTTAAGAGGCTGTCACTGCCTTCCTGGGCCGTTACAGCAACGCCAGCCTCAGAACAGACCCTCCTGGCATTCCGCCACCCCACACTGTTCACCTCCGTGCTGAGCGCCATGGGTCCTTTTCTCTAGTCCATCCTTCCCCCTAGAGAGAGAGAGGTCTGCGGACTCCACCTCCAAATCTCTCACGGGGGTGGGGGGGGCCTGCCTGGAATTCTCTTCATTCCTTTGGGTTGGTGGTTTTCAGTGGTCGTAAATTTCTGGAATCCACTGTTGGAATGAAACTCGAGGGCGGAGCATGATTGGTGAGGGGAGAGCCCAGGATGCAGGTCCCAGGGGCTCTGGTTCAGGAGGGGGCAATACAGCCCCAGAACAGCTCCAGCAGTTCCAGGGGGACCCTGGGGCTCAGCCCAGACTTTGCAAGACACACGAGAGGTGGCAAAGCTTGTCCTCTGAGATGGTTCATGTCACTGCCCAGGTGAGTCTTTTCTTTCTTTTCTTTTTTTTGACCCTGGGTCTTGGCACACCTGTGATAAATCAGCACCAAGGCTGTGCTTCCAGTTCTTCAAAGGTGATTCCACAGCCCAGTTCAATAGAGAAGAGCTCTGGCACTTGTGTGTGTGTGTGTGTGTGTGTGTGTGTGTGTGTGTGTGTGTGTGTGTGACAAAACACAACACAACATTCGCATTCAAGTAATCATCTCCTGCGTTTTTTCATCTTGTAAAACTGAAACTGTACCCATTAGACACTAACTCCTCACCCGCTGCCCCAGACCCTGGGCCCCACCATCTGCTTTCTGTCTCTATGTCTCTGACGACTCTAGGGGCCTCCTATGAGTGGGTTATACAGTATTTGCCTGGCTTATTTCATGCAGCATAACGATCTCAAGATCAATCCAGGGTGTAGCCTGTGTCAGAATCTCCTTCCTTTCTAAGGTAGAATAATATCCTGTGCTCCAGCTGGTTCTTAGACACCAAAGTTTGCAAACCACTGGTGCAAGGGGGCTGCTGCCCACACCAGCTCTGAGAGGGAGGGCAGGGCGCGCCCTCAGCCACACCTCCCGTTCCTCCAAACCCTCCTCCCCACCTGCAAGGAGCTGCTGGCCCTCAGCCACACCTCCCGTTCCTCCAAACCCTCCTCCCCACCTGCAAGGAGCTGCCGGCGCCCAGCACAGCCCACTCGTTTTAATCCTCTCTATTCCTCGTGATGCTCACAACAGGTCCTGGTGTCCCTACTGGATAAAAGAGGAGGCACATTGGAAAGTTCCCCGAAGTGAAACAGGGGGTCAGCGTCTGCCTGTGTGCCCTGCAGGCCAGTGAGACCCTGGACAGCAGGCCCAGCTCTCTGTGCTGCCCCCAGTCCGAGTTCTGGGCGCCCTCAGCTGGCACGTGGGAGGGGCCCCAGGAGTGCGTGCGTGGAACACAGGCTACGGGGCCGCTCAGATGGAGGTGTGAATATGCTCAGCTGGGTCACCTGCCCTGGCACCTTGATTAGGACCATTAGCCCCTATCGGATTCTGGTTTCTTCATCCGTAATATTGGGAATATAATCGTATTCACTCCATAGGATTGATCTGAGAATTAAAACCCGATAATCTATAGATGGCACTAAACACTGTGTCTACAAACAGTAAGGGCTCAGTGAGCCGGAGCCAAGATTAATAGGATTAAAATCTTAATTTAAGAGGGAAAACATTTTCAGTTTTACGCAACCATTAAAAATTGTGTTTTGGGGCTTCCCTGGTGGCACGGTGGTTGAGAGTCCGCCTGCCGATGCAGGGGACACGGGTTCGTGCCCTGGTCCAGGATGATCCCACATGACGCGGAGCGGCTGGGCCCGTGAGCCATGGCCGCTGAGCCTGTGCATCCGGAGCCTGTGCTCCACAACGGGAGAGGCCACAGCAGTGAGAGGCCCGTGTACCGCAAAAAAAAAAAAAAAAAAAAATCACACACTACTAACACAACTTATACTCCAATATAAAATAAAAATTAAAAAGAATTAATAAACCAAATCTGAAAAATAAAATAAAATCACACACTGTTTTCTGGTCAGACCTTGTACTGTGTGGCTGCCTGTTATGAGATATGCCTGTTATTCCTGCTCCTGGGGTGGGTGGGTCAGCCTGCTTTTAGGACAAGACGGGGGTTAACCCTACTTTCCCAAGCTGCCCCCAGGGTTTGCAAACAACCCCTCCGTGTGCCTCGGGAGAGGGAAACAGGAATATCTTGAAAATTATTGTCCAAAAAGCAGACGTCATCTCCTGGGAGGCTGCGAAACTGCCCGACCTCAGAGCCAAGCAAGGCCTTAGTAACCACGTGTTTTTTTTTTTTTTTTTTTTTTTTTTTTTTTTTTTGGCAGTACGTGGGCCTCTCACTGTTGTGGCCTCTCCCGTTGCGGAGCACAGGCTCCGGACGCGCAGGCTCAGCAGCCATGGCTCACGGGCCCAGCCGCTCCGCGGCATGTGGGATCCTCCCGGACCGGGGCACAAACCCATGTCCCCTGCATCGGCAGGCGGACTCTCAACCACTGCGCCACCAGGGAAGCCCTAACCACGTGTTTTGTTTCTTCCTCTTCAGAGCACATGGGTAATTCCAGGGCCACCTATCAATTTGTAGGTCATGCTGACCCAGATCCCACACTTGCAAAACAATAACGCAGAGTATGTCTCTCCTTTTGCCAACAAATAAGTTATAAAAGGCATTGACGTCAACAGATCTTTGCCATGATAGGTTTTTGTGTTGCCGGGATGCAAGTTTCATGAGCCACAGATTGTGTTAAAGTTGCTTATAAACTCAAACTTCGGGGCTGCAACTGTGATTGCATTGTCCTAAAAACATGACACGGCCAAGAAGTCCAGGAAAAGATACTTTTGGAAACTGAATGTCGGTCAAATCCATTAACACCCAGTTTTTTGTGCGGGTACCAGCGTGCATGGCAGCTGCAGACAGCAGACACTCTGTTCTCTCACTAACCTCTGACCCCTTCCTCCCCCAAATACCAGTGAGTGTGCGCTGGAAAGGGAGACCAAGCAGGTAGGAGTGATTCCTTTCTCACGTGAATAGACCCTTTTAAAATACGAGTCATTTTTCTGAGAATAAGTCTTTGAGATGAAATTGTACAATCCGTCGTCTTTCTAAACACCTCAGGCTTAAAGGCAAAAGGAGGACCTCGGTGTGTGGATTTGTACAGGTGACCAGAAAGGGCAAAGCGGGGAGGGGTCCGTGGTCCCATTCAAGAGTTCCAGAGAATGAAACACGGTGTTTAATAAGTCATTTTTAATTAGCCCTCATCTGTTACGGTGCGTCACTGGTGGTTATTTGTGCCACTTTCCTGGGCTTCCCCCGAGAGGCCCTGTTTTATGGCCACTGATACCATGTCTGCTCAGAGCTATTACCAGAAAATATGGTGGGTGTGTCACACACACACACACACACACACACACAGTAAGCAGCACCAGTGGCACCACAAGAGCAGCTCAGCAGGTGACGCGGGGGTCCCGCGTTGGACCACAGCCTTTGCAATTCACCCAGAGCAGGTCTCTTCCAAGGGCAGAATGCATCCTCGTCTGGGGACCAGCTCCAGGGACTACGTGGCTCCTGACTTTCTGATTGCTAGAGAGATGCCAGGTGCATGCTTCCCGCAAAGGGCTCTCAGGGAAACAGCATGCCCAGGAAGAGCGTTCTGAGGGGCACTGCCCTGACCTGGGGTTGGTAGGCGAGCGAGGGAGGCGCTGGTGGGAAACAGGAGTGACTCAGCTGGACCCCGAT